>NW_028123667.1:0-536289 GCF_965194805.1 Balaenoptera borealis | reverse complement strand
GATTTCAAATCCTATTCTTTGCCTTCCCTCAATATATTTGTGGACGAGAGTTATCATTAATAACTCTGCAGGTTTGTGAATTGCAGTGCCCTGAACCTCCATTTTACAACTCGTTTTTATGGGAGCTGGCCGCAAAATCGCAGAATGGCTTCAGGCCCTGTTCTGGTTCCGGGGGGCAGGCTGAGCCTGTGGTTAATTCTTCTTTCTGATGGGAAAATAGAGTGACCTGTGCCTGTCCCAACACCAAGAGCTAGTCTCTCGTTGGTTCCACGTCTTCCCGTTTATCCTCAGGACAAATTGCAACCTGTATGGAACAGGAGGTTAAAGGTGCTGATGCTCCAAGTAGGGAGCTTGCTAGTAAAGCGGCTGGAATGGCGAACCCGGGCACAAGGAGATGAGAAATGAGGTGCGTTTTAGAAACCTTTCCCCATCACACGGTGTACCATCTTCTGGGTTTCTCATGCATGTTTTTGATGTAGGAAGATGCCCTTGAACCTGGAGATTTGGGACCCATGCGATGGGTACGACGCAGTATTCCTTTAAAGGGTCTGCGTTTGCTCACCCAACCTCACCAAACCTCTCAGCCCCAAGAGTGTCCACCCTTATGTCTCATCCAGCTGTGCGTCTAGATATGGTCAATCCAGGTTGCATCACAGCCCCTGAACGCATTGTGTAAGAATTTCTCTCTCTTTCACTGTCTTTGTTTCATGGGTGTTTCAAAGTAATTTATTTTTATAATGGGGTTTAGCTGCTTTTCACTGCTGTGTTTATGCCGCTTTACACCCACTTGACACACTAACAGAGAGATATCAATACATAGGTTTTACGATTATTATTAGTCAGATATATTCTTGTGCGGTGAATAGGGCGTGTTGAGTCCAGTTCTCTGAGCAAGGAGTAGGTCTTGTCTATTACATATTGGGTTTATGGAACGGTATCTGAGCTAATTTGATACCCTTGTTTTATGTATCACCCCACCTCACCTTTCCCGTTAAGCAGCCATAGTGTGTTTTCTGCATGTGTGACTCTGTTCTGTTTTGTAATTCAGTTCAAGTGTAACGGTTTTTACATTCCCTCTATCAGTGATACCTTATGAGAAGTGTCCTTTTCTGTGTGACTTATTTCACTTAGAATCGTCGTACCTAAATCCACTCATCATGCTGCTACTAACCTTACGACATTGATTTCATGGCTGAGTGGTATTCCATTGTACATAAGGACCACAACTTCTTTATCCATTTTTCTCTTTCCTGGGATATTTAAGGTGGAATGAAGTGGAGGTCCTGGTCAACAGAGCAGCCCTAAACTTTGGGGTGCTTGTGTCTTGCTGATTTTTAATTTTCCCAATTTATACCCCCATGAGTGGAAGTGCCCTATGCTCTCTAAGCTGTGTTTTTCAGATGTTTCAGGACTCACCGGACACTTCTCCGGAGTGGCTCTTGGCAATTTACATCCCGCCCATCAGTGTAGCAAGGCTCCCATTTCTCCATGGCCTGTCCTGCATTTCTGGTTTTGACACTTTTTTCAGCATGGCCCTTTTGACCGATGGGAAGCGAGACTTCTTTGTAGCGCTGATTTGCCTTTCCAGGTTGCTTGGTTGGCCAAAAAGGGCGTATGCGATTTTTCCTGAATATATTCAGGAAAAAACGCATACGCCCTTTTTGGCCAAGGGCATCATTGTCAACGTTTTGCCGCTTTTCATGTGCTTTAAAGGCGATTTGTATCTACCTCCTGAAATCTGTTTCCTGCAATTCTGCCTTGATTTCAAATCCTATTCTTTGCCTTCCCTCAATATATTTGTGGACGAGAGTTATCATTAATAACTCTGCAGGTTTGTGAATTGCAGTGCCCTGAACCTCCATTTTACAACTCGTTTTTATGGGAGCTGGCCGCAAAATCGCAGAATGGCTTCAGGCCCTGTTCTGGTTCCGGGGGGCAGGCTGAGCCTGTGGTTAATTCTTGTTTCTGATGGGAAAATAGAGTGACCTGTGCCTGTCCCAACACCAAGAGCTAGTCTCTCGTTGGTTCCACGTCTTCCCGTTTATCCTCAGGACAAATTGCAACCTGTATGGAACAGGAGGTTAAAGGTGCTGATGCTCCAAGTAGGGAGCTTGCTAGTAAAGCGGCTGGAATGGCGAACCCGGGCACAAGGAGATGAGAAATGAGGTGCGTTTTAGAAACCTTTCCCCATCACACGGTGTACCATCTTCTGGGTTTCTCATGCATGTTTTTGATGTAGGAAGATGCCCTTGAACCTGGAGATTTGGGACCCATGCGATGGGTACGACGCAGTATTCCTTTAAAGGGTCTGCGTTTGCTCACCCAACCTCACCAAACCTCTCAGCCCCAAGAGTGTCCACCCTTATGTCTCATCCAGCTGTGCGTCTAGATATGGTCAATCCAGGTTGCATCACAGCCCCTGAACGCATTGTGTAAGAATTTCTCTCTCTTTCACTGTCTTTGTTTCATGGGTGTTTCAAAGTAATTTATTTTTATAATGGGGTTTAGCTGCTTTTCACTGCTGTGTTTATGCCGCTTTACACCCACTTGACACACTAACAGAGAGATATCAATACATAGGTTTTACGATTATTATTAGTCAGATATATTCTTGTGCGGTGAATAGGGCGTGTTGAGTCCAGTTCTCTGAGCAAGGAGTAGGTCTTGTCTATTACATATTGGGTTTATGGAACGGTATCTGAGCTAATTTGATACCCTTGTTTTATGTATCACCCCACCTCACCTTTCCCGTTAAGCAGCCATAGTGTGTTTTCTGCATGTGTGACTCTGTTCTGTTTTGTAATTCAGTTCAAGTGTAACGGTTTTTACATTCCCTCTATCAGTGATACCTTATGAGAAGTGTCCTTTTCTGTGTGACTTATTTCACTTAGAATCGTCGTACCTAAATCCACTCATCATGCTGCTACTAACCTTACGACATTGATTTCATGGCTGAGTGGTATTCCATTGTACATAAGGACCACAACTTCTTTATCCATTTTTCTCTTTCCTGGGATATTTAAGGTGGAATGAAGTGGAGGTCCTGGTCAACAGAGCAGCCCTAAACTTTGGGGTGCTTGTGTCTTGCTGATTTTTAATTTTCCCAATTTATACCCCCATGAGTGGAAGTGCCCTATGCTCTCTAAGCTGTGTTTTTCAGATGTTTCAGGACTCACCGGACACTTCTCCGGAGTGGCTCTTGGCAATTTACATCCCGCCCATCAGTGTAGCAAGGCTCCCATTTCTCCATGGCCTGTCCTGCATTTCTGGTTTTGACACTTTTTTCAGCATGGCCCTTTTGACCGATGGGAAGCGAGACTTCTTTGTAGCGCTGATTTGCCTTTCCAGGTGGCTTGGTTGGCCAAAAAGGGCGTATGCGTTTTTTCCTGAATATATTCAGGAAAAAACGCATACGCCCTTTTTGGCCAAGGGCATCATTGTCAACGTTTTGCCGCTTTTCATGTGCTTTAAAGGCGATTCGTATCTACCTCCTGAAATCTGTTTCCTGCAATTCTGCCTTGATTTCAAATCCTCTTCTTTGCCTTCCCTCAATATATTTGTGGACGGGAATTATCATTTATAACTCTGCAGGTTTGTGAATTGCAGTGCCCTGAACCTCCATTTTACAACTCGTTTTTATGGGAGCTGGCCACAAAATCGCAGAATGGCTTCAGGCCCTGTTCTGGTTCCGGGGGGCAGGCTGAGCCTGTGGTTATTACTTCTTTCTGATGGAAAAATAGAGTGACCTGTGCCTGTCCCAACACCAAGAGCTAGTCTCTCGTTGGTTCCACGTCTTCCCGTTTATCCTCAGGACAAATTGCAACCTGCATGGAACAGGAGGTTAAAGGTGCTGATGCTCCAAGTAGGGAGCTTGCTAGTAAAGCGGCTGGAATGGCGAACCCGGGCACAAGGAGATGAGAAATGAGGTGCGTTTTAGAAACCTTTCCCCATCACACGGTGTACCATCTTCTGGGTTTCTCATGCATGTTTTCGATGTAGGAAGATGCCCTTGAACCTGGAGATTTGGGACCCATGCGATGGGTACCACGCAGTATTCCTTTAAAGGGTCTGCGTTTGCTCACCCAACCTCACCAAACCTCTCAGCCCCAAGAGTGTCCACCCTTATGTCTCATCCAGCTGTGCGTCTAGATATGGTCAATCCAGGTTGCATCACAGCCCCTGAACGCATTGTGTAAGAATTTCTCTCTCTTTCACTGTCTTTGTTTCATGGGTGTTTCAAAGTAATTTATTTTTATAATGGGGTTTAGCTGCTTTTCACTGCTGTGTTTATGCCGCTTTACACCCACTTGACACACTAACAGAGAGATATCAATACATAGGTTTTACGATTATTATTAGTCAGATATATTCTTGTGCGGTGAATAGGGCGTGTTGAGTCCAGTTCTCTGAGCAAGGAGTAGGTCTTGTCTATTACATATTGGGTTTATGGAACGGTATCTGAGCTAATTTGATACCCTTGTTTTATGTATCACCCCACCTCACCTTTCCCGTTAAGCAGCCATAGTGTGTTTTCTGCATGTGTGACTCTGTTCTGTTTTGTAATTCAGTTCAAGTGTAACGGTTTTTACATTCCCTCTATCAGTGATACCTTATGAGAAGTGTCCTTTTCTGTGTGACTTATTTCACTTAGAATCGTCGTACCTAAATCCACTCATCATGCTGCTACTAACCTTACGACATTGATTTCATGGCTGAGTGGTATTCCATTGTACATAAGGACCACAACTTCTTTATCCATTTTTCTCTTTCCTGGGATATTTAAGGTGGAATGAAGTGGAGGTCCTGGTCAACAGAGCAGCCCTAAACTTTGGGGTGCTTGTGTCTTGCTGATTTTTAATTTTCCCAATTTATACCCCCATGAGTGGAAGTGCCCTATGCTCTCTAAGCTGTGTTTTTCAGATGTTTCAGGACTCACCGGACACTTCTCCGGAGTGGCTCTTGGCAATTTACATCCCGCCCATCAGTGTAGCAAGGCTCCCATTTCTCCATGGCCTGTCCTGCATTTCTGGTTTTGACACTTTTTTCAGCATGGCCCTTTTGACCGATGGGAAGCGAGACTTCTTTGTAGCGCTGATTTGCCTTTCCAGGTTGCTTGGTTGGCCAAAAAGGGCGTATGCGATTTTTCCTGAATATATTCAGGAAAAAACGCATACGCCCTTTTTGGCCAAGGGCATCATTGTCAACGTTTTGCCGCTTTTCATGTGCTTTAAAGGCGATTCGTATCTACCTCCTGAAATCTGTTTCCTGCAATTCTGCCTTGATTTCAAATCCTATTCTTTGCCTTCCCTCAATATATTTGTGGACGAGAGTTATCATTAATAACTCTGCAGGTTTGTGAATTGCAGTGCCCTGAACCTCCATTTTACAACTCGTTTTTATGGGAGCTGGCCGCAAAATCGCAGAATGGCTTCAGGCCCTGTTCTGGTTCCGGGGGGCAGGCTGAGCCTGTGGTTAATTCTTCTTTCTGATGGGAAAATAGAGTGACCTGTGCCTGTCCCAACACCAAGAGCTAGTCTCTCGTTGGTTCCACGTCTTCCCGTTTATCCTCAGGACAAATTGCAACCTGTATGGAACAGGAGGTTAAAGGTGCTGATGCTCCAAGTAGGGAGCTTGCTAGTAAAGCGGCTGGAATGGCGAACCCGGGCACAAGGAGATGAGAAATGAGGTGCGTTTTAGAAACCTTTCCCCATCACACGGTGTACCATCTTCTGGGTTTCTCATGCATGTTTTCGATGTAGGAAGATGCCCTTGAACCTGGAGATTTGGGACCCATGCAATGGGTACCACGCAGTATTCCTTTAAAGGGTCTGCGTTTGCTCACCCAACCTCACCAAACCTCTCAGCCCCAAGAGTGTCCACCCTTATGTCTCATCCAGCTGTGCGTCTAGATATGGTCAATCCAGGTTGCATCACAGCCCCTGAACGCATTGTGTAAGAATTTCTCTCTCTTTCACTGTCTTTGTTTCATGGGTGTTTCAAAGTAATTTATTTTTATAATGGGGTTTAGCTGCTTTTCACTGCTGTGTTTATGCCGCTTTACACCCACTTGACACACTAACAGAGAGATATCAATACATAGGTTTTACGATTATTATTAGTCAGATATATTCTTGTGCGGTGAATAGGGCGTGTTGAGTCCAGTTCTCTGAGCAAGGAGTAGGTCTTGTCTATTACATATTGGGTTTATGGAACGGTATCTGAGCTAATTTGATACCCTTGTTTTATGTATCACCCCACCTCACCTTTCCCGTTAAGCAGCCATAGTGTGTTTTCTGCATGTGTGACTCTGTTCTGTTTTGTAATTCAGTTCAAGTGTAACGGTTTTTACATTCCCTCTATCAGTGATACCTTAGGAGAAGTGTCCTTTTCTGTGTGACTTATTTCACTTAGAATCGTCGTACCTAAATCCACTCATCATGCTGCTACTAACCTTACGACATTGATTTCATGGCTGAGTGGTATTCCATTGTACATAAGGACCACAACTTCTTTATCCATTTTTCTCTTTCCTGGGATATTTAAGGTGGAATGAAGTGGAGGTCCTGGTCAACAGAGCAGCCCTAAACTTTGGGGTGCTTGTGTCTTGCTGATTTTTAATTTTCCCAATTTATACCCCCATGAGTGGAAGTGCCCTATGCTCTCTAAGCTGTGTTTTTCAGATGTTTCAGGACTCACCGGACACTTCTCCGGAGTGACTCTTGGCAATTTACATCCCGCCCATCAGTGTAGCAAGGCTCCCATTTCTCCATGGCCTGTCCTGCATTTCTGGTTTTGACACTTTTTTCAGCATGGCCCTTTTGACCGATGGGAAGCGAGACTTCTTTGTAGCGCTGATTTGCCTTTCCAGGTTGCTTGGTTGGCCAAAAAGGGCGTATGCGATTTTTCCTGAATATATTCAGGAAAAAACGCATACGCCCTTTTTGGCCAAGGGCATCATTGTCAACGTTTTGCCGCTTTTCATGTGCTTTAAAGGCGATTCGTATCTACCTCCTGAAATCTGTTTCCTGCAATTCTGCCTTGATTTCAAATCCTCTTCTTTGCCTTCCCTCAATATATTTGTGGACGAGAGTTATCATTAATAACTCTGCAGGTTTGTGAATTGCAGTGCCCTGAACCTCCATTTTACAACTCGTTTTTATGGGAGCTGGCCGCAAAATGGCAGAATGGCTTCAGGCCCTGTTCTGGTTCCGGGGGGCAGGCTGAGCCTGTGGTTAATTCTTCTTTCTGATGGGAAAATAGAGTGACCTGTGCCTGTCCCAACACCAAGAGCTAGTCTCTCGTTGGTTCCACGTCTTCCCGTTTATCCTCAGGACAAATTGCAACCTGCATGGAACAGGAGGTTAAAGGTGCTGATGCTCCAAGTAGGGAGCTTGCTAGTAAAGCGGCTGGAATGGTGAACCCGGGCACAAGGAGATGAGAAATGAGGTGCGTTTTAGAAACCTTTCCCCATCACACGGTGTACCATCTTCTGGGTTTCTCATGCATGTTTTCGATGTAGGAAGATGCCCTTGAACCTGGAGATTTGGGACCCATGCGATGGGTACCACGCAGTATTCCTTTAAAGGGTCTGCGTTTGCTCACCCAACCTCACCAAACCTCTCAGCCCCAAGAGTGTCCACCCTTATGTCTCATCCAGCTGTGCGTCTAGATATGGTCAATCCAGGTTGCATCACAGCCCCTGAACGCATTGTGTAAGAATTTCTCTCTCTTTCACTGTCTTTGTTTCATGGGTGTTTCAAAGTAATTTATTTTTATAATGGGGTTTAGCTGCTTTTCACTGCTGTGTTTATGCCGCTTTACACCCACTTGACACACTAACAGAGAGATATCAATACATAGGTTTTACGATTATTATTAGTCAGATATATTCTTGTGCGGTGAATAGGGCGTGTTGAGTCCAGTTCTCTGAGCAAGGAGTAGGTCTTGTCTATTACATATTGGGTTTATGGAACGGTATCTGAGCTAATTTGATACCCTTGTTTTATGTATCACCCCACCTCACCTTTCCCGTTAAGCAGCCATAGTGTGTTTTCTGCATGTGTGACTCTGTTCTGTTTTGTAATTCAGTTCAAGTGTAACGGTTTTTACATTCCCTCTATCAGTGATACCTTATGAGAAGTGTCCTTTTCTGTGTGACTTATTTCACTTAGAATCGTCGTACCTAAATCCACTCATCATGCTGCTACTAACCTTACGACATTGATTTCATGGCTGAGTGGTATTCCATTGTACATAAGGACCACAACTTCTTTATCCATTTTTCTCTTTCCTGGGATATTTAAGGTGGAATGAAGTGGAGGTCCTGGTCAACAGAGCAGCCCTAAACTTTGGGGTGCTTGTGTCTTGCTGATTTTTAATTTTCCCAATTTATACCCACATGAGTGGAAGTGCCCTATGCTCTCTAAGCTGTGTTTTTCAGATGTTTCAGGACTCACCGGACACTTCTCCGGAGTGGCTCTTGGCAATTTACATCCCACCCATCAGTGTAGCAAGGCTCCCATTTCTCCATGGCCTGTCCTGCATTTCTGGTTTTGACACTTTTTTCAGCATGGCCCTTTTGACCGATGGGAAGCGAGACTTCTTTGTAGCGCTGATTTGCCTTTCCAGGTTGCTTGGTTGGCCAAAAAGGGCGTATGCGATTTTTCCTGAATATATTCAGGAAAAAACGCATACGCCCTTTTTGGCCAAGGGCATCATTGTCAACGTTTTGCCGCTTTTCATGTGCTTTAAAGGCGATTCGTATCTACCTCCTGAAATCTGTTTCCTGCAATTCTGCCTTGATTTCAAATCCTATTCTTTGCCTTCCCTCAATATATTTGTGGACGAGAGTTATCATTAATAACTCTGCAGGTTTGTGAATTGCAGTGCCCTGAACCTCCATTTTACAACTCGTTTTTATGGGAGCTGGCCGCAAAATCACAGAATGGCTTCAGGCCCTGTTCTGGTTCCGGGGGGCAGGCTGAGCCTGTGGTTAATTCTTCTTTCTGATGGGAAAATAGAGTGACCTGTGCCTGTCCCAACACCAAGAGCTAGTCTCTCGTTGGTTCCACGTCTTCCCGTTTATCCTCAGGACAAATTGCAACCTGTATGGAACAGGAGGTTAAAGGTGCTGATGCTCCAAGTAGGGAGCTTGCTAGTAAAGCGGCTGGAATGGCGAACCCGGGCACAAGGAGATGAGAAATGAGGTGCGTTTTAGAAACCTTTCCCCATCACACGGTGTACCATCTTCTGGGTTTCTCATGCATGTTTTTGATGTAGGAAGATGCCCTTGAACCTGGAGATTTGGGACCCATGCGATGGGTACGACGCAGTATTCCTTTAAAGGGTCTGCGTTTGCTCACCCAACCTCACCAAACCTCTCAGCCCCAAGAGTGTCCACCCTTATGTCTCATCCAGCTGTGCGTCTAGATATGGTCAATCCAGGTTGCATCACAGCCCCTGAACGCATTGTGTAAGAATTTCTCTCTCTTTCACTGTCTTTGTTTCATGGGTGTTTCAAAGTAATTTATTTTTATAATGGGGTTTAGCTGCTTTTCACTGCTGTGTTTATGCCGCTTTACACCCACTTGACACACTAACAGAGAGATATCAATACATAGGTTTTACGATTATTATTAGTCAGATATATTCTTGTGCGGTGAATAGGGCGTGTTGAGTCCAGTTCTCTGAGCAAGGAGTAGGTCTTGTCTATTACATATTGGGTTTATGGAACGGTATCTGAGCTAATTTGATACCCTTGTTTTATGTATCACCCCACCTCACCTTTCCCGTTAAGCAGCCATAGTGTGTTTTCTGCATGTGTGACTCTGTTCTGTTTTGTAATTCAGTTCAAGTGTAACGGTTTTTACATTCCCTCTATCAGTGATACCTTAGGAGAAGTGTCCTTTTCTGTGTGACTTATTTCACTTAGAATCGTCGTACCTAAATCCACTCATCATGCTGCTACTAACCTTACGACATTGATTTCATGGCTGAGTGATATTCCATTGTACATAAGGACCACAACTTCTTTATCCATTTTTCTCTTTCCTGGGATATTTAAGGTGGAATGAAGTGGAGGTCCTGGTCAACAGAGCAGCCCTAAACTTTGGGGTGCTTGTGTCTTGCTGATTTTTAATTTTCCCAATTTATACCCCCATGAGTGGAAGTGCCCTATGCTCTCTAAGCTGTGTTTTTCAGATGTTTCAGGACTCACCGGACACTTCTCCGGAGTGACTCTTGGCAATTTACATCCCGCCCATCAGTGTAGCAAGGCTCCCATTTCTCCATGGCCTGTCCTGCATTTCTGGTTTTGACACTTTTTTCAGCATGGCCCTTTTGACCGATGGGAAGCGAGACTTCTTTGTAGCGCTGATTTGCCTTTCCAGGTGGCTTGGTTGGCCAAAAAGGGCGTATGCGTTTTTTCCTGAATATATTCAGGAAAAAACGCATACGCCCTTTTTGGCCAAGGGCATCATTGTCAACGTTTTGCCGCTTTTCATGTGCTTTAAAGGCGATTCGTATCTACCTCCTGAAATCTGTTTCCTGCAATTCTGCCTTGATTTCAAATCCTCTTCTTTGCCTTCCCTCAATATATTTGTGGACGACAGTTATCATTTATAACTCTGCAGGTTTGTGAATTGCAGTGCCCTGAACCTCCATTTTACAACTCGTTTTTATGGGAGCTGGCCGCAAAATCGCAGAATGGCTTCAGGCCCTGTTCTGGTTCCGGGGGGCAGGCTGAGCCTGTGGTTAATTCTTCTTTCTGATGGGAAAATAGAGTGACCTGTGCCTGTCTCAACACCAAGAGCTAGTCTCTCGTTGGTTCCACGTCTTCCCGTTTATCCTCAGGACAAATTGCAACCTGTATGGAACAGGAGGTTAAAGGTGCTGATGCTCCAAGTAGGGAGCTTGCTAGTAAAGCGGCTGGAATGGCGAACCCGGGTACAAGGAGATGAGAAATGAGGTGCGTTTTAGAAACCTTTCCCCATCACACGGTGTACCATCTTCTGGGTTTCTCATGCATGTTTTTGATGTAGGAAGATGCCCTTGAACCTGGAGATTTGGGACCCATGCGATGGGTACCACGCAGTATTCCTTTAAAGGGTCTGCGTTTGCTCACCCAACCTCACCAAACCTCTCAGCCCCAAGAGTGTCCACCCTTATGTCTCATCCAGCTGTGCGTCTAGATATGGTCAATCCAGGTTGCATCACAGCCCCTGAACGCATTGTGTAAGAATTTCTCTCTCTTTCACTGTCTTTGTTTCATGGGTGTTTCAAAGTAATTTATTTTTATAATGGGGTTTAGCTGCTTTTCACTGCTGTGTTTATGCCGCTTTACACCCACTTGACACACTAACAGAGAGATATCAATACATAGGTTTTACGATTATTATTAGTCAGATATATTCTTGTGCGGTGAATAGGGCGTGTTGAGTCCAGTTCTCTGAGCAAGGAGTAGGTCTTGTCTATTACATACTGGGTTTATGGAACGGTATCTGAGCTAATTTGATACCCTTGTTTTATGTATCACCCCACCTCACCTTTCCCGTTAAGCAGCCATAGTGTGTTTTCTGCATGTGTGACTCTGTTCTGTTTTGTAATTCAGTTCAAGTGTAACGGTTTTTACATTCCCTCTATCAGTGATACCTTATGAGAAGTGTCCTTTTCTGTGTGACTTATTTCACTTAGAATCGTCGTACCTAAATCCACTCATCATGCTGCTACTAACCTTACGACATTGATTTCATGGCTGAGTGGTATTCCATTGTACATAAGGACCACAACTTCTTTATCCATTTTTCTCTTTCCTGGGATATTTAAGGTGGAATGAAGTGGAGGTCCTGGTCAACAGAGCAGCCCTAAACTTTGGGGTGCTTGTGTCTTGCTGATTTTTAATTTTCCCAATTTATACCCCCATGAGTGGAAGTGCCCTATGCTCTCTAAGCTGTGTTTTTCAGATGTTTCAGGACTCACCGGACACTTCTCCGGAGTGGCTCTTGGCAATTTACATCCCGCCCATCAGTGTAGCAAGGCTCCCATTTCTCCATGGCCTGTCCTGCATTTCTGGTTTTGACACTTTTTTCAGCATGGCCCTTTTGACTGATGGGAAGCGAGATTTCTTTGTAGTGCTGATTTGCCTTTCCAGGTTGCTTGGTTGGCCAAAAAGGGCGTATGCGTTTTTTCCTGAATATATTCAGGAAAAAACGCATACGCCCTTTTTGGCCAAGGGCATCATTGTCAACGTTTTGCTGCTTTTCATGTGCTTTAAAAGCGATTCGTATCTACCTCCTGAAATCTGTTTCCTGCAATTCTGCCTTGATTTCAAATCCTCTTCTTTGCCTTCCCTCAATATATTTGTGGACGACAGTTATAATTTATAACTCTGCAGGTTTGTGAATTGCAGTGCCCTGAACCTCCATTTTACAACTCGTTTTTATGGGAGCTGGCCGCAAAATCGCAGAATGGCTTCAGGCCCTGTTCTGGTTCCGGGGGGCAGGCTGAGCCTGTGGTTAATTCTTCTTTCTGATGGGAAAATAGAGTGACCTGTGCCTGTCTCAACACCAAGAGCTAGTCTCTCGTTGGTTCCACGTCTTCCCGTTTATCCTCAGGACAAATTGCAACCTGTATGGAACAGGAGGTTAAAGGTGCTGATGCTCCAAGTAGGGAGCTTGCTAGTAAAGCGGCTGGAATGGCGAACCCGGGCACAAGGAGATGAGAAATGAGGTGCGTTTTAGAAACCTTTCCCCATCACACGGTGTACCATCTTCTGGGTTTCTCATGCATGTTTTTGATGTAGGAAGATGCCCTTGAACCTGGAGATTTGGGACCCATGCGATGGGTACCACGCAGTATTCCTTTAAAGGGTCTGCGTTTGCTCACCCAACCTCACCAAACCTCTCAGCCCCAAGAGTGTCCACCCTTATGTCTCATCCAGCTGTGCGTCTAGATATGGTCAATCCAGGTTGCATCACAGCCCCTGAACGCATTGTGTAAGAATTTCTCTCTCTTTCACTGTCTTTGTTTCATGGGTGTTTCAAAGTAATTTATTTTTATAATGGGGTTTAGCTGCTTTTCACTGCTGTGCTTATGCCGCTTTACACCCACTTGACACACTAACAGAGAGATATCAATACATAGGTTTTACGATTATTATTAGTCAGATATATTCTTGTGCGGTGAATAGGGCGTGTTGAGTCCAGTTCTCTGAGCAAGGAGTAGGTCTTGTCTATTACATATTGGGTTTATGGAACGGTATCTGAGCTAATTTGATACCCTTGTTTTATGTATCACCCCACCTCACGTTTCCCGTTAAGCAGCCATAGTGTGTTTTCTGCATGTGTGACTCTGTTCTGTTTTGTAATTCAGTTCAAGTGTAACGGTTTTTACATTCCCTCTATCAGTGATACCTTAGGAGAAGTGTCCTTTTCTGTGTGACTTATTTCACTTAGAATCGTCGTACCTAAATCCACTCATCATGCTGCTACTAACCTTACGACATTGATTTCATGGCTGAGTGGTATTCCATTGTACATAAGGACCACAACTTCTTTATCCATTTTTCTCTTTCCTGGGATATTTAAGGTGGAATGAAGTGGAGGTCCTGGTCAACAGAGCAGCCCTAAACTTTGGGGTGCTTGTGTCTTGCTGATTTTTAATTTTCCCAATTTATACCCCCATGAGTGGAAGTGCCCTATGCTCTCTAAGCTGTGTTTTTCAGATGTTTCAGGACTCACCGGACACTTCTCCGGAGTGGCTCTTGGCAATTTACATCCCGCCCATCAGTGTAGCAAGGCTCCCATTTCTCCATGGCCTGTCCTGCATTTCTGGTTTTGACACTTTTTTCAGCATGGCCCTTTTGACTGATGGGAAGCGAGATTTCTTTGTAGTGCTGATTTGCCTTTCCAGGTTGCTTGGTTGGCCAAAAAGGGCGTATGCGTTTTTTCCTGAATATATTCAGGAAAAAACGCATACGCCCTTTTTGGCCAAGGGCATCATTGTCAACGTTTTGCCGCTTTTCATGTGCTTTAAAGGCGATTCGTATCTACCTCCTGAAATCTGTTTCCTGCAATTCTGCCTTGATTTCAAATCCTCTTCTTTGCCTTCCCTCAATATATTTGTGGACGGGAGTTATCATTTATAACTCTGCAGGTTTGTGAATTGCAGTGCCCTGAACCTCCATTTTACAACTCGTTTTTATGGGAGCTGGCCGCAAAATCGCAGAATGGCTTCAGGCCCTGTTCTGGTTCCGGGGGGCAGGCTGAGCCTGTGGTTAATTCTTCTTTCTGATGGGAAAATAGAGTGACCTGTGCCTGTCCCAACACCAAGAGCTAGTCTCTCGTTGGTTCCACGTCTTCCCGTTTATCCTCAGGACAAATTGCAACCTGTATGGAACAGGAGGTTAAAGGTGCTGATGCTCCAAGTAGGGAGCTTGCTAGTAAAGCGGCTGGAATGGCGAACCCGGGCACAAGGAGATGAGAAATGCGGTGCGTTTTAGAAACCTTTCCCCATCACACGGTGTACCATCTTCTGGGTTTCTCATGCATGTTTTTGATGTAGGAAGATGCCCTTGAACCTGGAGATTTGGGACCCATGCGATGGGTACCACGCAGTATTCCTTTAAAGGGTCTGCGTTTGCTCACCCAACCTCACCAAACCTCTCAGCCCCAAGAGTGTCCACCCTTATGTCTCATCCAGCTGTGCGTCTAGATATGGTCAATCCAGGTTGCATCACAGCCCCTGAACGCATTGTGTAAGAATTTCTCTCTCTTTCACTGTCTTTGTTTCATGGGTGTTTCAAAGTAATTTATTTTTATAATGGGGTTTAGCTGCTTTTCACTGCTGTGTTTATGCCGCTTTACACCCACTTGACACACTAACAGATATCAATACATAGGTTTTACGATTATTATTAGTCAGATATATTCTTGTGCGGTGAATAGGGCGTGTTGAGTCCAGTTCTCTGAGCAAGGAGTAGGTCTTGTCTATTACATATTGGGTTTATGGAACGGTATCTGAGCTAATTTGATACCCTTGTTTTATGTATCACCCCACCTCACCTTTCCCGTTAAGCAGCCATAGTGTGTTTTCTGCATGTGTGACTCTGTTCTGTTTTGTAATTCAGTTCAAGTGTAACGGTTTTTACATTCCCTCTATCAGTGATACCTTATGAGAAGTGTCCTTTTCTGTGTGACTTATTTCACTTAGAATCGTCGTACCTAAATCCACTCATCATGCTGCTACTAACCTTACGACATTGATTTCATGGCTGAGTGATATTCCATTGTACATAAGGACCACAACTTCTTTATCCATTTTTCTCTTTCCTTGGATATTTAAGGTGGAATGAAGTGGAGGTCCTTGTCAACAGAGCAGCCCTAAACTTTGGGGTGCTTGTGTCTTGCTGATTTTTAATTTTCCCAATTTATACCCCCATGAGTGGAAGTGCCCTATGCTCTCTAAGCTGTGTTTTTCTGATGTTTCAGGACTCACCGGACACTTCTCCGGAGTGGCTCTTGGCAATTTACATCCCGCCCATCAGTGTAGCAAGGCTCCCATTTCTCCATGGCCTGTCCTGCATTTCTGGTTTTGACACTTTTTTCAGCATGGCCCTTTTGACCGATGGGAAGCGAGACTTCTTTGTAGCGATGATTTGCCTTTCCAGGTTGCTTGGTTGGCCAAAAAGGGCGTATGCGTTTTTTCCTGAATATATTCAGGAAAAAACGCATACGCCCTTTTTGGCCAAGGGCATCATTGTCAACGTTTTGCCGCTTTTCATGTGCTTTAAAGGCGATTCGTATCTACCTCCTGAAATCTGTTTCCTGCAATTCTGCCTTGATTTCAAATCCTCTTCTTTGCCTTCCCTCAATATATTTGTGGACGACAGTTATCATTTATAACTCTGCAGGTTTGTGAATTGCAGTGCCCTGAACCTCCATTTTACAACTCGTTTTTATGGGAGCTGGCCGCAAAATCGCAGAATGGCTTCAGGCCCTGTTCTGGTTCCGGGGGGCAGGCTGAGCCTGTGGTTAATTCTTCTTTCTGATGGGAAAATAGAGTGACCTGTGCCTGTCCCAACACCAAGAGCTAGTCTCTCGTTGGTTCCACGTCTTCCCGTTTATCCTCAGGACAAATTGCAACCTGCATGGAACAGGAGGTTAAAGGTGCTGATGCTCCAAGTAGGGAGCTTGCTAGTAAAGCGGCTGGAATGGCGAACCCGGGCACAAGGAGTTGAGAAATGAGGTGCGTTTTAGAAACCTTTCCCCATCACACGGTGTACCATCTTCTGGGTTTCTCATGCATGTTTTTGATGTAGGAAGATGCCCTTGAACCTGGAGATTTGGGACCCATGCGATGGGTACCACGCAGTATTCCTTTAAAGGGTCTGCGTTTGCTCACCGAACCTCACCAAACCTCTCAGCCCCAAGAGTGTCCACCCTTATGTCTCATCCAGCTGTGCGTCTAGATATGGTCAATCCAGGTTGCATCACAGCCCCTGAACGCATTGTGTAAGAATTTCTCTCTCTTTCACTGTCTTTGTTTCATGGGTGTTTCAAAGTAATTTATTTTTATAATGGGGTTTAGCTGCTTTTCACTGCTGTGTTTATGCCGCTTTACACCCACTTGACACACTAACAGAGAGATATCAATACATAGGTTTTACGATTATTATTAGTCAGATATATTCTTGTGCGGTGAATAGGGCGTGTTGAGTCCAGTTCTCTGAGCAAGGAGTAGGTCTTGTCTATTACATATTGGGTTTATGGAACGGTATCTGAGCTAATTTGATACCCTTGTTTTATGTATCACCCCACCTCACCTTTCCCGTTAAGCAGCCATAGTGTGTTTTCTGCATGTGTGACTCTGTTCTGTTTTGTAATTCAGTTCAAGTGTAACGGTTTTTACATTCCCTCTATCAGTGATACCTTATGAGAAGTGTCCTTTTCTGTGTGACTTATTTCACTTAGAATCGTCGTACCTAAATCCACTCATCATGCTGCTACTAAACTTACGACATTGATTTCATGGCTGAGTGATATTCCATTGTACATAAGGACCACAACTTCTTTATCCATTTTTCTCTTTCCTGGGATATTTAAGGTGGAATGAAGTGGAGGTCCTGGTCAACAGAGCAGCCCTAAACTTTGGGGTGCTTGTGTCTTGCTGATTTTTAATTTTCCCAATTTATACCCCCATGAGTGGAAGTGCCCTATGCTCTCTAAGCTGTGTTTTTCAGATGTTTCAGGACTCACCGGACACTTCTCCGGAGTGGCTCTTGGCAATTTACATCCCGCCCATCAGTGTAGCAAGGCTCCCATTTCTCCATGGCCTGTCCTGCATTTCTGGTTTTGACACTTTTTTCAGCATGGCCCTTTTGACCGATGGGAAGCGAGACTTCTTTGAGGCGCTGATTTGCCTTTCCAGGTGGCTTGGTTGGCCAAAAAGGGCGTATGCGTTTTTTCCTGAATATATTCAGGAAAAAACGCATACGCCCTTTTTGGCCAAGGGCATCATTGTCAACGTTTTGCCGCTTTTCATGTGCTTTAAAGGCGATTCGTATCTACCTCCTGAAATCTGTTTCCTGCAATTCTGCCTTGATTTCAAATCCTCTTCTTTGCCTTCCCTCAATATATTTGTGGACGGGAATTATCATTTATAACTCTGCAGGTTTGTGAATTGCAGTGCCCTGAACCTCCATTTTACAACTCGTTTTTATGGGAGCTGGCCACAAAATCGCAGAATGGCTTCAGGCCCTGTTCTGGTTCCGGGGGGCAGGCTGAGCCTGTGGTTATTTCTTCTTTCTGATGGAAAAATAGAGTGACCTGTGCCTGTCCCAACACCAAGAGCTAGTCTCTCGTTGGTTCCACGTCTTCCCGTTTATCCTCAGGACAAATTGCAACCTGCATGGAACAGGAGGTTAAAGGTGCTGATGCTCCAAGTAGGGAGCTTGCTAGTAAAGCGGCTGGAATGGCGAACCCGGGCACAAGGAGATGAGAAATGAGGTGCGTTTTAGAAACCTTTCCCCATCACACGGTGTACCATCTTCTGGGTTTCTCATGCATGTTTTCGATGTAGGAAGATGCCCTTGAACCTGGAGATTTGGGACCCATGCGATGGGTACGACGCAGTATTCCTTTAAAGGGTCTGCGTTTGCTCACCCAACCTCACCAAACCTCTCAGCCCCAAGAGTGTCCACCCTTATGTCTCATCCAGCTGTGCGTCTAGATATGGTCAATCCAGGTTGCATCACAGCCCCTGAACGCATTGTTTAAGAATTTCTCTCTCTTTCACTGTCTTTGTTTCATGGGTGTTTCAAAGTAATTTATTTTTATAATGGGGTTTAGCTGCTTTTCACTGCTGTGTTTATGCCGCTTTACACCCACTTGACACACTAACAGAGAGATATCAATACATAGGTTTTACGATTATTATTAGTCAGATATATTCTTGTGCGGTGAATAGGGCGTGTTGAGTCCAGTTCTCTGAGCAAGGAGTAGGTCTTGTCTATTACATATTGGGTTTATGGAACGGTATCTGAGCTAATTTGATACCCTTGTTTTATGTATCACCCCACCTCACCTTTCCCGTTAAGCAGCCATAGTGTGTTTTCTGCATGTGTGACTCTGTTCTGTTTTGTAATTCAGTTCAAGTGTAACGGTTTTTACATTCCCTCTATCAGTGATACCTTATGAGAAGTGTCCTTTTCTGTGTGACTTATTTCACTTAGAATCGTCG
The DNA here is from genome assembly GCF_965194805.1 of Balaenoptera borealis. NCBI lineage: Eukaryota > Metazoa > Chordata > Mammalia > Artiodactyla > Balaenopteridae > Balaenoptera > Balaenoptera borealis. Next base: position 517,554 of record NW_028123667.1, on the reverse strand, counting down.
TACCTAAATCCACTCATCATGCTGCTACTAACCTTACGACATTGATTTCATGGCTGAGTGGTATTCCATTGTACATAAGGACCACAACTTCTTTATCCATTTTTCTCTTTCCTGGGATATTTAAGGTGGAATGAAGTGGAGGTCCTGGTCAACAGAGCAGCCCTAAACTTTGGGGTGCTTGTGTCTTGCTGATTTTTAATTTTCCCAATTTATACCCCCATGAGTGGAAGTGCCCTATGCTCTCTAAGCTGTGTTTTTCAGATGTTTCAGGACTCACCGGACACTTCTCCGGAGTGGCTCTTGGCAATTTACATCCCGCCCATCAGTGTAGCAAGGCTCCCATTTCTCCATGGCCTGTCCTGCATTTCTGGTTTTGACACTTTTTTCAGCATGGCCCTTTTGACCGATGGGAAGCGAGACTTCTTTGTAGCGCTGATTTGCCTTTCCAGGTTGCTTGGTTGGCCAAAAAGGGCGTATGCGATTTTTCCTGAATATATTCAGGAAAAAACGCATACGCCCTTTTTGGCCAAGGGCATCATTGTCAACGTTTTGCCGCTTTTCATGTGCTTTAAAGGCGATTCGTATCTACCTCCTGAAATCTGTTTCCTGCAATTCTGCCTTGATTTCAAATCCTATTCTTTGCCTTCCCTCAATATATTTGTGGACGAGAGTTATCATTAATAACTCTGCAGGTTTGTGAATTGCAGTGCCCTGAACCTCCATTTTACAACTCGTTTTTATGGGAGCTGGCCGCAAAATCGCAGAATGGCTTCAGGCCCTCTTCTGGTTCCGGGGGGCAGGCTGAGCCTGTGGTTAATTCTTCTTTCTGATGGGAAAATAGAGTGACCTGTGCCTGTCCCAACACCAAGAGCTAGTCTCTCGTTGGTTCCACGTCTTCCCGTTTATCCTCAGGACAAATTGCAACCTGTATGGAACAGGAGGTTAAAGGTGCTGATGCTCCAAGTAGGGAGCTTGCTAGTAAAGCGGCTGGAATGGCGAACCCGGGCACAAGGAGATGAGAAATGAGGTGCGTTTTAGAAACCTTTCCCCATCACACGGTGTACCATCTTCTGGGTTTCTCATGCATGTTTTTGATGTAGGAAGATGCCCTTGAACCTGGAGATTTGGGACCCATGCGATGGGTACGACGCAGTATTCCTTTAAAGGGTCTGCGTTTGCTCACCCAACCTCACCAAACCTCTCAGCCCCAAGAGTGTCCACCCTTATGTCTCATCCAGCTGTGCGTCTAGATATGGTCAATCCAGGTTGCATCACAGCCCCTGAACGCATTGTGTAAGAATTTCTCTCTCTTTCACTGTCTTTGTTTCATGGGTGTTTCAAAGTAATTTATTTTTATAATGGGGTTTAGCTGCTTTTCACTGCTGTGTTTATGCCGCTTTACACCCACTTGACACACTAACAGAGAGATATCAATACATAGGTTTTACGATTATTATTAGTCAGATATATTCTTGTGCGGTGAATAGGGCGTGTTGAGTCCAGTTCTCTGAGCAAGGAGTAGGTCTTGTCTATTACATATTGGGTTTATGGAACGGTATCTGAGCTAATTTGATACCCTTGTTTTATGTATCACCCCACCTCACCTTTCCCGTTAAGCAGCCATAGTGTGTTTTCTGCATGTGTGACTCTGTTCTGTTTTGTAATTCAGTTCAAGTGTAACGGTTTTTACATTCCCTCTATCAGTGATACCTTATGAGAAGTGTCCTTTTCTGTGTGACTTATTTCACTTAGAATCGTCGTACCTAAATCCACTCATCATGCTGCTACTAACCTTACGACATTGATTTCATGGCTGAGTGGTATTCCATTGTACATAAGGACCACAACTTCTTTATCCATTTTTCTCTTTCCTGGGATATTTAAGGTGGAATGAAGTGGAGGTCCTGGTCAACAGAGCAGCCCTAAACTTTGGGGTGCTTGTGTCTTGCTGATTTTTAATTTTCCCAATTTATACCCCCATGAGTGGAAGTGCCCTATGCTCTCTAAGCTGTGTTTTTCAGATGTTTCAGGACTCACCGGACACTTCTCCGGAGTGGCTCTTGGCAATTTACATCCCGCCCATCAGTGTAGCAAGGCTCCCATTTCTCCATGGCCTGTCCTGCATTTCTGGTTTTGACACTTTTTTCAGCATGGCCCTTTTGACCGATGGGAAGCGAGACTTCTTTGAGGCGCTGATTTGCCTTTCCAGGTGGCTTGGTTGGCCAAAAAGGGCGTATGCGTTTTTTCCTGAATATATTCAGGAAAAAACGCATACGCCCTTTTTGGCCAAGGGCATCATTGTCAACGTTTTGCCGCTTTTCATGTGCTTTAAAGGCGATTCGTATCTACCTCCTGAAATCTGTTTCCTGCAATTCTGCCTTGATTTCAAATCCTCTTCTTTGCCTTCCCTCAATATATTTGTGGACGGGAATTATCATTTATAACTCTGCAGGTTTGTGAATTGCAGTGCCCTGAACCTCCATTTTACAACTCGTTTTTATGGGAGCTGGCCACAAAATCGCAGAATGGCTTCAGGCCCTGTTCTGGTTCCGGGGGGCAGGCTGAGCCTGTGGTTATTTCTTCTTTCTGATGGAAAAATAGAGTGACCTGTGCCTGTCCCAACACCAAGAGCTAGTCTCTCGTTGGTTCCACGTCTTCCCGTTTATCCTCAGGACAAATTGCAACCTGCATGGAACAGGAGGTTAAAGGTGCTGATGCTCCAAGTAGGGAGCTTGCTAGTAAAGCGGCTGGAATGGCGAACCCGGGCACAAGGAGATGAGAAATGAGGTGCGTTTTAGAAACCTTTCCCCATCACACGGTGTACCATCTTCTGGGTTTCTCATGCATGTTTTCGATGTAGGAAGATGCCCTTGAACCTGGAGATTTGGGACCCATGCGATGGGTACCACGCAGTATTCCTTTAAAGGGTCTGCGTTTGCTCACCCAACCTCACCAAACCTCTCAGCCCCAAGAGTGTCCACCCTTATGTCTCATCCAGCTGTGCGTCTAGATATGGTCAATCCAGGTTGCATCACAGCCCCTGAACGCATTGTGTAAGAATTTCTCTCTCTTTCACTGTCTTTGTTTCATGGGTGTTTCAAAGTAATTTATTTTTATAATGGGGTTTAGCTGCTTTTCACTGCTGTGTTTATGCCGCTTTACACCCACTTGACACACTAACAGAGAGATATCAATACATAGGTTTTACGATTATTATTAGTCAGATATATTCTTGTGCGGTGAATAGGGCGTGTTGAGTCCAGTTCTCTGAGCAAGGAGTAGGTCTTGTCTATTACATATTGGGTTTATGGAACGGTATCTGAGCTAATTTGATACCCTTGTTTTATGTATCACCCCACCTCACCTTTCCCGTTAAGCAGCCATAGTGTGTTTTCTGCATGTGTGACTCTGTTCTGTTTTGTAATTCAGTTCAAGTGTAACGGTTTTTACATTCCCTCTATCAGTGATACCTTATGAGAAGTGTCCTTTTCTGTGTGACTTATTTCACTTAGAATCGTCGTACCTAAATCCACTCATCATGCTGCTACTAACCTTACGACATTGATTTCATGGCTGAGTGGTATTCCATTGTACATAAGGACCACAACTTCTTTATCCATTTTTCTCTTTCCTGGGATATTTAAGGTGGAATGAAGTGGAGGTCCTGGTCAACAGAGCAGCCCTAAACTTTGGGGTGCTTGTGTCTTGCTGATTTTTAATTTTCCCAATTTATACCCCCATGAGTGGAAGTGCCCTATGCTCTCTAAGCTGTGTTTTTCAGATGTTTCAGGACTCACCGGACACTTCTCCGGAGTGGCTCTTGGCAATTTACATCCCGCCCATCAGTGTAGCAAGGCTCCCATTTCTCCATGGCCTGTCCTGCATTTCTGGTTTTGACACTTTTTTCAGCATGGCCCTTTTGACCGATGGGAAGCGAGACTTCTTTGTAGCGCTGATTTGCCTTTCCAGGTTGCTTGGTTGGCCAAAAAGGGCGTATGCGATTTTTCCTGAATATATTCAGGAAAAAACGCATACGCCCTTTTTGGCCAAGGGCATCATTGTCAACGTTTTGCCGCTTTTCATGTGCTTTAAAGGCGATTCGTATCTACCTCCTGAAATCTGTTTCCTGCAATTTTGCCTTGATTTCAAATCCTATTCTTTGCCTTCCCTCAATATATTTGTGGACGAGAGTTATCATTAATAACTCTGCAGGTTTGTGAATTGCAGTGCCCTGAACCTCCATTTTACAACTCGTTTTTATGGGAGCTGGCCGCAAAATCGCAGAATGGCTTCAGGCCCTGTTCTGGTTCCGGGGGGCAGGCTGAGCCTGTGGTTAATTCTTCTTTCTGATGGGAAAATAGAGTGACCTGTGCCTGTCCCAACACCAAGAGCTAGTCTCTCGTTGGTTCCACGTCTTCCCGTTTATCCTCAGGACAAATTGCAACCTGTATGGAACAGGAGGTTAAAGGTGCTGATGCTCCAAGTAGGGAGCTTGCTAGTAAAGCGGCTGGAATGGCGAACCCGGGCACAAGGAGATGAGAAATGAGGTGCGTTTTAGAAACCTTTCCCCATCACACGGTGTACCATCTTCTGGGTTTCTCATGCATGTTTTTGATGTAGGAAGATGCCCTTGAACCTGGAGATTTGGGACCCATGCGATGGGTACCACGCAGTATTCCTTTAAAGGGTCTGCGTTTGCTCACCCAACCTCACCAAACCTCTCAGCCCCAAGAGTGTCCACCCTTATGTCTCATCCAGCTGTGCGTCTAGATATGGTCAATCCAGGTTGCATCACAGCCCCTGAACGCATTGTGTAAGAATTTCTCTCTCTTTCACTGTCTTTGTTTCATGGGTGTTTCAAAGTAATTTATTTTTATAATGGGGTTTAGCTGCTTTTCACTGCTGTGTTTATGCCACTTTACACCCACTTGACAAACTAACAGAGAGATATCAATACATAGGTTTTACGATTATTATTAGTCAGATATATTCTTGTGCGGTGAATAGGGCGTGTTGAGTCCAGTTCTCTGAGCAAGGAGTAGGTCTTGTCTATTACATATTGGGTTTATGGAACGGTATCTGAGCTAATTTGATACCCTTGTTTTATGTATCACCCCACCTCACCTTTCCCGTTAAGCAGCCATAGTGTGTTTTCTGCATGTGTGACTCTGTTCTGTTTTGTAATTCAGTTCAAGTGTAACGGTTTTTACATTCCCTCTATCAGTGATACCTTATGAGAAGTGTCCTTTTCTGTGTGACTTATTTCACTTAGAATCGTCGTACCTAAATCCACTCATCATGCTGCTACTAACCTTACGACATTGATTTCATGGCTGAGTGGTATTCCATTGTACATAAGGACCACAACTTCTTTATCCATTTTTCTCTTTCCTGGGATATTTAAGGTGGAATGAAGTGGAGGTCCTGGTCAACAGAGCAGCCCTAAACTTTGGGGTGCTTGTGTCTTGCTGATTTTTAATTTTCCCAATTTATACCCCCATGAGTGGAAGTGCCCTATGCTCTCTAAGCTGTGTTTTTCAGATGTTTCAGGACTCACCGGACAGTTCTCCGGAGTGGCTCTTGGCAAATTACATCCCGCCCATCAGTGTAGCAAGGCTCCCATTTCTCCATGGCCTGTCCTGCATTTCTGGTTTTGACACTTTTTTCAGCATGGCCCTTTTGACCGATGGGAAGCGAGACTTCTTTGTAGCGCTGATTTGCCTTTCGAGGTTGCTTGGTTGGCCAAAAAGGGCGTATGCGATTTTTCCTGAATATATTCAGGAAAAAACGCATACGCCCTTTTTGGCCAAGGGCATCATTGTCAACGTTTTGCCGCTTTTCATGTGCTTTAAAGGCGATTCGTATCTACCTCCTGAAATCTGTTTCCTGCAATTCTGCCTTGATTTCAAATCCTATTCTTTGCCTTCCCTCAATATATTTGTGGACGAGAGTTATCATTAATAACTCTGCAGGTTTGTGAATTGCAGTGCCCTGAACCTCCATTTTACAACTCGTTTTTATGGGAGCTGGCCGCAAAATCGCAGAATGGCTTCAGGCCCTCTTCTGGTTCCGGGGGGCAGGCTGAGCCTGTGGTTAATTCTTCTTTCTGATGGGAAAATAGAGTGACCTGTGCCTGTCCCAACACCAAGAGCTAGTCTCTCGTTGGTTCCACGTCTTCCCGTTTATCCTCAGGACAAATTGCAACCTGTATGGAACAGGAGGTTAAAGGTGCTGATGCTCCAAGTAGGGAGCTTGCTAGTAAAGCGGCTGGAATGGCGAACCCGGGCACAAGGAGATGAGAAATGAGGTGCGTTTTAGAAACCTTTCCCCATCACACGGTGTACCATCTTCTGGGTTTCTCATGCATGTTTTTGATGTAGGAAGATGCCCTTGAACCTGGAGATTTGGGACCCATGCGATGGGTACGACGCAGTATTCCTTTAAAGGGTCTGCGTTTGCTCACCCAACCTCACCAAACCTCTCAGCCCCAAGAGTGTCCACCCTTATGTCTCATCCAGCTGTGCGTCTAGATATGGTCAATCCAGGTTGCATCACAGCCCCTGAACGCATTGTGTAAGAATTTCTCTCTCTTTCACTGTCTTTGTTTCATGGGTGTTTCAAAGTAATTTATTTTTATAATGGGGTTTAGCTGCTTTTCACTGCTGTGTTTATGCCGCTTTACACCCACTTGACACACTAACAGAGAGATATCAATACATAGGTTTTACGATTATTATTAGTCAGATATATTCTTGTGCGGTGAATAGGGCGTGTTGAGTCCAGTTCTCTGAGCAAGGAGTAGGTCTTGTCTATTACATATTGGGTTTATGGAACGGTATCTGAGCTAATTTGATACCCTTGTTTTATGTATCACCCCACCTCACCTTTCCCGTTAAGCAGCCATAGTGTGTTTTCTGCATGTGTGACTCTGTTCTGTTTTGTAATTCAGTTCAAGTGTAACGGTTTTTACATTCCCTCTATCAGTGATACCTTATGAGAAGTGTCCTTTTCTGTGTGACTTATTTCACTTAGAATCGTCGTACCTAAATCCACTCATCATGCTGCTACTAACCTTACGACATTGATTTCATGGCTGAGTGGTATTCCATTGTACATAAGGACCACAACTTCTTTATCCATTTTTCTCTTTCCTGGGATATTTAAGGTGGAATGAAGTGGAGGTCCTGGTCAACAGAGCAGCCCTAAACTTTGGGGTGCTTGTGTCTTGCTGATTTTTAATTTTCCCAATTTATACCCCCATGAGTGGAAGTGCCCTATGCTCTCTAAGCTGTGTTTTTCAGATGTTTCAGGACTCACCGGACACTTCTCCGGAGTGGCTCTTGGCAATTTACATCCCGCCCATCAGTGTAGCAAGGCTCCCATTTCTCCATGGCCTGTCCTGCATTTCTGGTTTTGACACTTTTTTCAGCATGGCCCTTTTGACCGATGGGAAGCGAGACTTCTTTGTAGCGCTGATTTGCCTTTCCAGGTGGCTTGGTTGGCCAAAAAGGGCGTATGCGTTTTTTCCTGAATATATTCAGGAAAAAACGCATACGCCCTTTTTGGCCAAGGGCATCATTGTCAACGTTTTGCCGCTTTTCATGTGCTTTAAAGGCGATTCGTATCTACCTCCTGAAATCTGTTTCCTGCAATTCTGCCTTGATTTCAAATCCTCTTCTTTGCCTTCCCTCAATATATTTGTGGACGGGAATTATCATTTATAACTCTGCAGGTTTGTGAATTGCAGTGCCCTGAACCTCCATTTTACAACTCGTTTTTATGGGAGCTGGCCACAAAATCGCAGAATGGCTTCAGGCCCTGTTCTGGTTCCGGGGGGCAGGCTGAGCCTGTGGTTATTACTTCTTTCTGATGGAAAAATAGAGTGACCTGTGCCTGTCCCAACACCAAGAGCTAGTCTCTCGTTGGTTCCACGTCTTCCCGTTTATCCTCAGGACAAATTGCAACCTGCATGGAACAGGAGGTTAAAGGTGCTGATGCTCCAAGTAGGGAGCTTGCTAGTAAAGCGGCTGGAATGGCGAACCCGGGCACAAGGAGATGAGAAATGAGGTGCGTTTTAGAAACCTTTCCCCATCACACGGTGTACCATCTTCTGGGTTTCTCATGCATGTTTTCGATGTAGGAAGATGCCCTTGAACCTGGAGATTTGGGACCCATTCGATGGGTACCACGCAGTATTCCTTTAAAGGGTCTGCGTTTGCTCACCCAACCTCACCAAACCTCTCAGCCCCAAGAGTGTCCACCCTTATGTCTCATCCAGCTGTGCGTCTAGATATGGTCAATCCAGGTTGCATCACAGCCCCTGAACGCATTGTGTAAGAATTTCTCTCTCTTTCACTGTCTTTGTTTCATGGGTGTTTCAAAGTAATTTATTTTTATAATGGGGTTTAGCTGCTTTTCACTGCTGTGTTTATGCCGCTTTACACCCACTTGACACACTAACAGAGAGATATCAATACATAGGTTTTACGATTATTATTAGTCAGATATATTCTTGTGCGGTGAATAGGGCGTGTTGAGTCCAGTTCTCTGAGCAAGGAGTAGGTCTTGTCTATTACATATTGGGTTTATGGAACGGTATCTGAGCTAATTTGATACCCTTGTTTTATGTATCACCCCACCTCACCTTTCCCGTTAAGCAGCCATAGTGTGTTTTCTGCATGTGTGACTCTGTTCTGTTTTGTAATTCAGTTCAAGTGTAACGGTTTTTACATTCCCTCTATCAGTGATACCTTATGAGAAGTGTCCTTTTCTGTGTGACTTATTTCACTTAGAATCGTCGTACCTAAATCCACTCATCATGCTGCTACTAACCTTACGACATTGATTTCATGGCTGAGTGGTATTCCATTGTACATAAGGACCACAACTTCTTTATCCATTTTTCTCTTTCCTGGGATATTTAAGGTGGAATGAAGTGGAGGTCCTGGTCAACAGAGCAGCCCTAAACTTTGGGGTGCTTGTGTCTTGCTGATTTTTAATTTTCCCAATTTATACCCCCATGAGTGGAAGTGCCCTATGCTCTCTAAGCTGTGTTTTTCAGATGTTTCAGGACTCACCGGACACTTCTCCGGAGTGGCTCTTGGCAATTTACATCCCGCCCATCAGTGTAGCAAGGCTCCCATTTCTCCATGGCCTGTCCTGCATTTCTGGTTTTGACACTTTTTTCAGCATGGCCCTTTTGACCGATGGGAAGCGAGACTTCTTTGTAGCGCTGATTTGCCTTTCCAGGTTGCTTGGTTGGCCAAAAAGGGCGTATGCGATTTTTCCTGAATATATTCAGGAAAAAACGCATACGCCCTTTTTGGCCAAGGGCATCATTGTCAACGTTTTGCCGCTTTTCATGTGCTTTAAAGGCGATTCGTATCTACCTCCTGAAATCTGTTTCCTGCAATTCTGCCTTGATTTCAAATCCTATTCTTTGCCTTCCCTCAATATATTTGTGGACGAGAGTTATCATTAATAACTCTGCAGGTTTGTGAATTGCAGTGCCCTGAACCTCCATTTTACAACTCGTTTTTATGGGAGCTGGCCGCAAAATCGCAGAATGGCTTCAGGCCCTGTTCTGGTTCCGGGGGGCAGGCTGAGCCTGTGGTTAATTCTTGTTTCTGATGGGAAAATAGAGTGACCTGTGCCTGTCCCAACACCAAGAGCTAGTCTCTCGTTGGTTCCACGTCTTCCCGTTTATCCTCAGGACAAATTGCAACCTGTATGGAACAGGAGGTTAAAGGTGCTGATGCTCCAAGTAGGGAGCTTGCTAGTAAAGCGGCTGGAATGGCGAACCCGGGCACAAGGAGATGAGAAATGAGGTGCGTTTTAGAAACCTTTCCCCATCACACGGTGTACCATCTTCTGGGTTTCTCATGCATGTTTTCGATGTAGGAAGATGCCCTTGAACCTGGAGATTTGGGACCCATGCGATGGGTACCACGCAGTATTCCTTTAAAGGGTCTGCGTTTGCTCACCCAACCTCACCAAACCTCTCAGCCCCAAGAGTGTCCACCCTTATGTCTCATCCAGCTGTGCGTCTAGATATGGTCAATCCAGGTTGCATCACAGCCCCTGAACGCATTGTGTAAGAATTTCTCTCTCTTTCACTGTCTTTGTTTCATGGGTGTTTCAAAGTAATTTATTTTTATAATGGGGTTTAGCTGCTTTTCACTGCTGTGTTTATGCCGCTTTACACCCACTTGACACACTAACAGAGAGATATCAATACATAGGTTTTACGATTATTATTAGTCAGATATATTCTTGTGCGGTGAATAGGGCGTGTTGAGTCCAGTTCTCTGAGCAAGGAGTAGGTCTTGTCTATTACATATTGGGTTTATGGAACGGTATCTGAGCTAATTTGATACCCTTGTTTTATGTATCACCCCACCTCACCTTTCCCGTTAAGCAGCCATAGTGTGTTTTCTGCATGTGTGACTCTGTTCTGTTTTGTAATTCAGTTCAAGTGTAACGGTTTTTACATTCCCTCTATCAGTGATACCTTAGGAGAAGTGTCCTTTTCTGTGTGACTTATTTCACTTAGAATCGTCGTACCTAAATCCACTCATCATGCTGCTACTAACCTTATGACATTGATTTCATGGCTGAGTGGTATTCCATTGTACATAAGGACCACAACTTCTTTATCCATTTTTCTCTTTCCTGGGATATTTAAGGTGGAATGAAGTGGAGGTCCTGGTCAACAGAGCAGCCCTAAACTTTGGGGTGCTTGTGTCTTGCTGATTTTTAATTTTCCCAATTTATACCCCCATGAGTGGAAGTGCCCTATGCTCTCTAAGCTGTGTTTTTCAGATGTTTCAGGACTCACCGGACACTTCTCCGGAGTGACTCTTGGCAATTTACATCCCGCCCATCAGTGTAGCAAGGCTCCCATTTCTCCATGGCCTGTCCTGCATTTCTGGTTTTGACACTTTTTTCAGCATGGCCCTTTTGACCGATGGGAAGCGAGACTTCTTTGTAGCGCTGATTTGCCTTTCCAGGTTGCTTGGTTGGCCAAAAAGGGCGTATGCGATTTTTCCTGAATATATTCAGGAAAAAACGCATACGCCCTTTTTGGCCAAGGGCATCATTGTCAACGTTTTGCCGCTTTTCATGTGCTTTAAAGGCGATTCGTATCTACCTCCTGAAATCTGTTTCCTGCAATTCTGCCTTGATTTCAAATCCTCTTCTTTGCCTTCCCTCAATATATTTGTGGACGAGAGTTATCATTAATAACTCTGCAGGTTTGTGAATTGCAGTGCCCTGAACCTCCATTTTACAACTCGTTTTTATGGGAGCTGGCCGCAAAATGGCAGAATGGCTTCAGGCCCTGTTCTGGTTCCGGGGGGCAGGCTGAGCCTGTGGTTAATTCTTCTTTCTGATGGGAAAATAGAGTGACCTGTGCCTGTCCCAACACCAAGAGCTAGTCTCTCGTTGGTTCCACGTCTTCCCGTTTATCCTCAGGACAAATTGCAACCTGCATGGAACAGGAGGTTAAAGGTGCTGATGCTCCAAGTAGGGAGCTTGCTAGTAAAGCGGCTGGAATGGTGAACCCGGGCACAAGGAGATGAGAAATGAGGTGCGTTTTAGAAACCTTTCCCCATCACACGGTGTACCATCTTCTGGGTTTCTCATGCATGTTTTCGATGTAGGAAGATGCCCTTGAACCTGGAGATTTGGGACCCATGCGATGGGTACCACGCAGTATTCCTTTAAAGGGTCTGCGTTTGCTCACCCAACCTCACCAAACCTCTCAGCCCCAAGAGTGTCCACCCTTATGTCTCATCCAGCTGTGCGTCTAGATATGGTCAATCCAGGTTGCATCACAGCCCCTGAACGCATTGTGTAAGAATTTCTCTCTCTTTCACTGTCTTTGTTTCATGGGTGTTTCAAAGTAATTTATTTTTATAATGGGGTTTAGCTGCTTTTCACTGCTGTGTTTATGCCGCTTTACACCCACTTGACACACTAACAGAGAGATATCAATACATAGGTTTTACGATTATTATTAGTCAGATATATTCTTGTGCGGTGAATAGGGCGTGTTGAGTCCAGTTCTCTGAGCAAGGAGTAGGTCTTGTCTATTACATATTGGGTTTATGGAACGGTATCTGAGCTAATTTGATACCCTTGTTTTATGTATCACCCCACCTCACCTTTCCCGTTAAGCAGCCATAGTGTGTTTTCTGCATGTGTGACTCTGTTCTGTTTTGTAATTCAGTTCAAGTGTAACGGTTTTTACATTCCCTCTATCAGTGATACCTTATGAGAAGTGTCCTTTTCTGTGTGACTTATTTCACTTAGAATCGTCGTACCTAAATCCACTCATCATGCTGCTACTAACCTTACGACATTGATTTCATGGCTGAGTGGTATTCCATTGTACATAAGGACCACAACTTCTTTATCCATTTTTCTCTTTCCTGGGATATTTAAGGTGGAATGAAGTGGAGGTCCTGGTCAACAGAGCAGCCCTAAACTTTGGGGTGCTTGTGTCTTGCTGATTTTTAATTTTCCCAATTTATACCCACATGAGTGGAAGTGCCCTATGCTCTCTAAGCTGTGTTTTTCAGATGTTTCAGGACTCACCGGACACTTCTCCGGAGTGGCTCTTGGCAATTTACATCCCACCCATCAGTGTAGCAAGGCTCCCATTTCTCCATGGCCTGTCCTGCATTTCTGGTTTTGACACTTTTTTCAGCATGGCCCTTTTGACCGATGGGAAGCGAGACTTCTTTGTAGCGCTGATTTGCCTTTCCAGGTTGCTTGGTTGGCCAAAAAGGGCGTATGCGATTTTTCCTGAATATATTCAGGAAAAAACGCATACGCCCTTTTTGGCCAAGGGCATCATTGTCAACGTTTTGCCGCTTTTCATGTGCTTTAAAGGCGATTCGTATCTACCTCCTGAAATCTGTTTCCTGCAATTCTGCCTTGATTTCAAATCCTATTCTTTGCCTTCCCTCAATATATTTGTGGACGAGAGTTATCATTAATAACTCTGCAGGTTTGTGAATTGCAGTGCCCTGAACCTCCATTTTACAACTCGTTTTTATGGGAGCTGGCCGCAAAATCGCAGAATGTCTTCAGGCCCTGTTCTGCTTCCGGGGGGCAGGCTGAGCCTGTGGTTAATTCTTCTTTCTGATGGGAAAATAGAGTGACCTGTGCCTGTCCCAACACCAAGAGCTAGTCTCTCGTTGGTTCCACGTCTTCCCGTTTATCCTCAGGACAAATTGCAACCTGTATGGAACAGGAGGTTAAAGGTGCTGATGCTCCAAGTAGGGAGCTTGCTAGTAAAGCGGCTGGAATGGTGAACCCGGGCACAAGGAGATGAGAAATGAGGTGCGTTTTAGAAACCTTTCCCCATCACACGGTGTACCATCTTCTGGGTTTCTCATGCATGTTTTCGATGTAGGAAGATGCCCTTGAACCTGGAGATTTGGGACCCATGCGATGGGTACCACGCAGTATTCCTTTAAAGGGTCTGCGTTTGCTCACCCAACCTCACCAAACCTCTCAGCCCCAAGAGTGTCCACCCTTATGTCTCATCCAGCTGTGCGTCTAGATATGGTCAATCCAGGTTGCATCACAGCCCCTGAACGCATTGTGTAAGAATTTCTCTCTCTTTCACTGTCTTTGTTTCATGGGTGTTTCAAAGTAATTTATTTTTATAATGGGGTTTAGCTGCTTTTCACTGCTGTGTTTATGCCGCTTTACACCCACTTGACACACTAACAGAGAGATATCAATACATAGGTTTTACGATTATTATTAGTCAGATATATTCTTGTGCGGTGAATAGGGCGTGTTGAGTCCAGTTCTCTGAGCAAGGAGTAGGTCTTGTCTATTACATATTGGGTTTATGGAACGGTATCTGAGCTAATTTGATACCCTTGTTTTATGTATCACCCCACCTCACCTTTCCCGTTAAGCAGCCATAGTGTGTTTTCTGCATGTGTGACTCTGTTCTGTTTTGTAATTCAGTTCAAGTGTAACGGTTTTTACATTCCCTCTATCAGTGATACCTTAGGAGAAGTGTCCTTTTCTGTGTGACTTATTTCACTTAGAATCGTCGTACCTAAATCCACTCATCATGCTGCTACTAACCTTACGACATTGATTTCATGGCTGAGTGGTATTCCATTGTACATAAGGACCACAACTTCTTTATCCATTTTTCTCTTTCCTGGGATATTTAAGGTGGAATGAAGTGGAGGTCCTGGTCAACAGAGCAGCCCTAAACTTTGGGGTGCTTGTGTCTTGCTGATTTTTAATTTTCCCAATTTATACCCACATGAGTGGAAGTGCCCTATGCTCTCTAAGCTGTGTTTTTCAGATGTTTCAGGACTCACCGGACACTTCTCCGGAGTGGCTCTTGGCAATTTACATCCCACCCATCAGTGTAGCAAGGCTCCCATTTCTCCATGGCCTGTCCTGCATTTCTGGTTTTGACACTTTTTTCAGCATGGCCCTTTTGACCGATGGGAAGCGAGACTTCTTTGTAGCGCTGATTTGCCTTTCCAGGTTGCTTGGTTGGCCAAAAAGGGCGTATGCGATTTTTCCTGAATATATTCAGGAAAAAACGCATACGCCCTTTTTGGCCAAGGGCATCATTGTCAACGTTTTGCCGCTTTTCATGTGCTTTAAAGGCGATTCGTATCTACCTCCTGAAATCTGTTTCCTGCAATTCTGCCTTGATTTCAAATCCTATTCTTTGCCTTCCCTCAATATATTTGTGGACGAGAGTTATCATTAATAACTCTGCAGGTTTGTGAATTGCAGTGCCCTGAACCTCCATTTTACAACTCGTTTTTATGGGAGCTGGCCGCAAAATCGCAGAATGTCTTCAGGCCCTGTTCTGCTTCCGGGGGGCAGGCTGAGCCTGTGGTTAATTCTTCTTTCTGATGGGAAAATAGAGTGACCTGTGCCTGTCCCAACACCAAGAGCTAGTCTCTCGTTGGTTCCACGTCTTCCCGTTTATCCTCAGGACAAATTGCAACCTGTATGGAACAGGAGGTTAAAGGTGCTGATGCTCCAAGTAGGGAGCTTGCTAGTAAAGCGGCTGGAATGGCGAACCCGGGCACAAGGAGATGAGAAATGAGGTGCGTTTTAGAAACCTTTCCCCATCACACGGTGTACCATCTTCTGGGTTTCTCATGCATGTTTTTGATGTAGGAAGATGCCCTTGAACCTGGAGATTTGGGACCCATGCGATGGGTACGACGCAGTATTCCTTTAAAGGGTCTGCGTTTGCTCACCCAACCTCACCAAACCTCTCAGCCCCAAGAGTGTCCACCCTTATGTCTCATCCAGCTGTGCGTCTAGATATGGTCAATCCAGGTTGCATCACAGCCCCTGAACGCATTGTGTAAGAATTTCTCTCTCTTTCACTGTCTTTGTTTCATGGGTGTTTCAAAGTAATTTATTTTTATAATGGGGTTTAGCTGCTTTTCACTGCTGTGTTTATGCCGCTTTACACCCACTTGACACACTAACAGAGAGATATCAATACATAGGTTTTACGATTATTATTAGTCAGATATATTCTTGTGCGGTGAATAGGGCGTGTTGAGTCCAGTTCTCTGAGCAAGGAGTAGGTCTTGTCTATTACATATTGGGTTTATGGAACGGTATCTGAGCTAATTTGATACCCTTGTTTTATGTATCACCCCACCTCACCTTTCCCGTTAAGCAGCCATAGTGTGTTTTCTGCATGTGTGACTCTGTTCTGTTTTGTAATTCAGTTCAAGTGTAACGGTTTTTACATTCCCTCTATCAGTGATACCTTATGAGAAGTGTCCTTTTCTGTGTGACTTATTTCACTTAGAATCGTCGTACCTAAATCCACTCATCATGCTGCTACTAACCTTACGACATTGATTTCATGGCTGAGTGATATTCCATTGTACATAAGGACCACAACTTCTTTATCCATTTTTCTCTTTCCTGGGATATTTAAGGTGGAATGAAGTGGAGGTCCTGGTCAACAGAGCAGCCCTAAACTTTGGGGTGCTTGTGTCTTGCTGATTTTTAATTTTCCCAATTTATACCCCCATGAGTGGAAGTGCCCTATGCTCTCTAAGCTGTGTTTTTCAGATGTTTCAGGACTCACCGGACACTTCTCCGGAGTGGCTCTTGGCAATTTACATCCCGCCCATCAGTGTAGCAAGGCTCCCATTTCTCCATGGCCTGTCCTGCATTTCTGGTTTTGACACTTTTTTCAGCATGGCCCTTTTGACCGATGGGAAGCGAGACTTCTTTGTAGCGCTGATTTGCCTTTCCAGGTGGCTTGGTTGGCCAAAAAGGGCGTATGCGTTTTTTCCTGAATATATTCAGGAAAAAACGCATACGCCCTTTTTGGCCAAGGGCATCATTGTCAACGTTTTGCCGCTTTTCATGTGCTTTAAAGGCGATTCGTATCTACCTCCTGAAATCTGTTTCCTGCAATTCTGCCTTGATTTCAAATCCTCTTCTTTGCCTTCCCTCAATATATTTGTGGACGGGAATTATCATTTATAACTCTGCAGGTTTGTGAATTGCAGTGCCCTGAACCTCCATTTTACAACTCGTTTTTATGGGAGCTGGCCACAAAATCGCAGAATGGCTTCAGGCCCTGTTCTGGTTCCGGGGGGCAGGCTGAGCCTGTGGTTATTACTTCTTTCTGATGGAAAAATAGAGTGACCTGTGCCTGTCCCAACACCAAGAGCTAGTCTCTCGTTGGTTCCACGTCTTCCCGTTTATCCTCAGGACAAATTGCAACCTGCATGGAACAGGAGGTTAAAGGTGCTGATGCTCCAAGTAGGGAGCTTGCTAGTAAAGCGGCTGGAATGGCGAACCCGGGCACAAGGAGATTAGAAATGAGGTGCGTTTTAGAAACCTTTCCCCATCACACGGTGTACCATCTTCTGGGTTTCTCATGCATGTTTTCGATGTAGGAAGATGCCCTTGAACCTGGAGATTTGGGACCCATGCGATGGGTACCACGCAGTATTCCTTTAAAGGGTCTGCGTTTGCTCACCCAACCTCACCAAACCTCTCAGCCCCAAGAGTGTCCACCCTTATGTCTCATCCAGCTGTGCGTCTAGATATGGTCAATCCAGGTTGCATCACAGCCCCTGAACGCATTGTGTAAGAATTTCTCTCTCTTTCACTGTCTTTGTTTCATGGGTGTTTCAAAGTAATTTATTTTTATAATGGGGTTTAGCTGCTTTTCACTGCTGTGTTTATGCCGCTTTACACCCACTTGACACACTAACAGAGAGATATCAATACATAGGTTTTACGATTATTATTAGTCAGATATATTCTTGTGCGGTGAATAGGGCGTGTTGAGTCCAGTTCTCTGAGCAAGGAGTAGGTCTTGTCTATTACATATTGGGTTTATGGAACGGTATCTGAGCTAATTTGATACCCTTGTTTTATGTATCACCCCACCTCACCTTTCCCGTTAAGCAGCCATAGTGTGTTTTCTGCATGTGTGACTCTGTTCTGTTTTGTAATTCAGTTCAAGTGTAACGGTTTTTACATTCCCTCTATCAGTGATACCTTAGGAGAAGTGTCCTTTTCTGTGTGACTTATTTCACTTAGAATCGTCGTACCTAAATCCACTCATCATGCTGCTACTAACCTTACGACATTGATTTCATGGCTGAGTGGTATTCCATTGTACATAAGGACCACAACTTCTTTATCCATTTTTCTCTTTCCTGGGATATTTAAGGTGGAATGAAGTGGAGGTCCTGGTCAACAGAGCAGCCCTAAACTTTGGGGTGCTTGTGTCTTGCTGATTTTTCATTTTCCCAATTTATACCCCCATGAGTGGAAGTGCCCTATGCTCTCTAAGCTGTGTTTTTCAGATGTTTCAGGACTCACCGGACACTTCTCCGGAGTGGCTCTTGGCAATTTACATCCCGCCCATCAGTGTAGCAAGGCTCCCATTTCTCCATGGCCTGTCCTGCATTTCTGGTTTTGACACTTTTTTCAGCATGGCCCTTTTGACCGATGGGAAGCGAGACTTCTTTGTAGCGCTGATTTGCCTTTCCAGGTTGCTTGGTTGGCCAAAAAGGGCGTATGCGTTTTTTCCTGAATATATTCAGGAAAAAACGCATACGCCCTTTTTGGCCAAGGGCATCATTGTCAACGTTTTGCCGCTTTTCATGTGCTTTAAAGGCGATTCGTATCTACCTCCTGAAATCTGTTTCCTGCAATTCTGCCTTGATTTCAAATCCTATTCTTTGCCTTCCCTCAATATATTTGTGGACGAGAGTTATCATTAATAACTCTGCAGGTTTGTGAATTGCAGTGCCCTGAACCTCCATTTTACAACTCGTTTTTATGGGAGCTGGCCGCAAAATCGCAGAATGGCTTCAGGCCCTGTTCTGGTTCCGGGGGGCAGGCTGAGCCTGTGGTTAATTCTTCTTTCTGATGGGAAAATAGAGTGACCTGTGCCTGTCCCAACACCAAGAGCTAGTCTCTCGTTGGTTCCACGTCTTCCCGTTTATCCTCAGGACAAATTGCAACCTGTATGGAACAGGAGGTTAAAGGTGCTGATGCTCCAAGTAGGGAGCTTGCTAGTAAAGCGGCTGGAATGGCGAACCCGGGCACAAGGAGATGAGAAATGAGGTGCGTTTTAGAAACCTTTCCCCATCACACGGTGTACCATCTTCTGGGTTTCTCATGCATGTTTTCGATGTAGGAAGATGCCCTTGAACCTGGAGATTTGGGACCCATGCGATGGGTACCACGCAGTATTCCTTTAAAGGGTCTGCGTTTGCTCACCCAACCTCACCAAACCTCTCAGCCCCAAGAGTGTCCACCCTTATGTCTCATCCAGCTGTGCGTCTAGATATGGTCAATCCAGGTTGCATCACAGCCCCTGAACGCATTGTGTAAGAATTTCTCTCTCTTTCACTGTCTTTGTTTCATGGGTGTTTCAAAGTAATTTATTTTTATAATGGGGTTTAGCTGCTTTTCACTGCTGTGTTTATGCCGCTTTACACCCACTTGACACACTAACAGAGAGATATCAATACATAGGTTTTACGATTATTATTAGTCAGATATATTCTTGTGCGGTGAATAGGGCGTGTTGAGTCCAGTTCTCTGAGCAAGGAGTAGGTCTTGTCTATTACATATTGGGTTTATGGAACGGTATCTGAGCTAATTTGATACCCTTGTTTTATGTATCACCCCACCTCACCTTTCCCGTTAAGCAGCCATAGTGTGTTTTCTGCATGTGTGACTCTGTTCTGTTTTGTAATTCAGTTCAAGTGTAACGGTTTTTACATTCCCTCTATCAGTGATACCTTAGGAGAAGTGTCCTTTTCTGTGTGACTTATTTCACTTAGAATCGTCGTACCTAAATCCACTCATCATGCTGCTACTAACCTTACGACATTGATTTCATGGCTGAGTGGTATTCCATTGTACATAAGGACCACAACTTCTTTATCCATTTTTCTCTTTCCTGGGATATTTAAGGTGGAATGAAGTGGAGGTCCTGGTCAACAGAGCAGCCCTAAACTTTGGGGTGCTTGTGTCTTGCTGATTTTTAATTTTCCCAATTTATACGCCCATGAGTGGAAGTGCCCTATGCTCTCTAAGCTGTGTTTTTCAGATGTTTCAGGACTCACCGGACACTTCTCCGGAGTGACTCTTGGCAATTTACATCCCGCCCATCAGTGTAGCAAGGCTCCCATTTCTCCATGGCCTGTCCTGCATTTCTGGTTTTGACACTTTTTTCAGCATGGCCCTTTTGACCGATGGGAAGCGAGACTTCTTTGTAGCGCTGATTTGCCTTTCCAGGTTGCTTGGTTGGCCAAAAAGGGCGTATGCGATTTTTCCTGAATATATTCAGGAAAAAACGCATACGCCCTTTTTGGCCAAGGGCATCATTGTCAACGTTTTGCCGCTTTTCATGTGCTTTAAAGGCGATTCGTATCTACCTCCTGAAATCTGTTTCCTGCAATTCTGCCTTGATTTCAAATCCTCTTCTTTGCCTTCCCTCAATATATTTGTGGACGAGAGTTATCATTAATAACTCTGCAGGTTTGTGAATTGCAGTGCCCTGAACCTCCATTTTACAACTCGTTTTTATGGGAGCTGGCCGCAAAATGGCAGAATGGCTTCAGGCCCTGTTCTGGTTCCGGGGGGCAGGCTGAGCCTGTGGTTAATTCTTCTTTCTGATGGGAAAATAGAGTGACCTGTGCCTGTCCCAACACCAAGAGCTAGTCTCTCGTTGGTTCCACGTCTTCCCGTTTATCCTCAGGACAAATTGCAACCTGCATGGAACAGGAGGTTAAAGGTGCTGATGCTCCAAGTAGGGAGCTTGCTAGTAAAGCGGCTGGAATGGTGAACCCGGGCACAAGGAGATGAGAAATGAGGTGCGTTTTAGAAACCTTTCCCCATCACACGGTGTACCATCTTCTGGGTTTCTCATGCATGTTTTCGATGTAGGAAGATGCCCTTGAACCTGGAGATTTGGGACCCATGCGATGGGTACCACGCAGTATTCCTTTAAAGGGTCTGCGTTTGCTCACCCAACCTCACCAAACCTCTCAGCCCCAAGAGTGTCCACCCTTATGTCTCATCCAGCTGTGCGTCTAGATATGGTCAATCCAGGTTGCATCACAGCCCCTGAACGCATTGTGTAAGAATTTCTCTCTCTTTCACTGTCTTTGTTTCATGGGTGTTTCAAAGTAATTTATTTTTATAATGGGGTTTAGCTGCTTTTCACTGCTGTGTTTATGCCGCTTTACACCCACTTGACACACTAACAGAGAGGTATCAATACATAGGTTTTACGATTATTATTAGTCAGATATATTCTTGTGCGGTGAATAGGGCGTGTTGAGTCCAGTTCTCTGAGCAAGGAGTAGGTCTTGTCTATTACATATTGGGTTTATGGAACGGTATCTGAGCTAATTTGATACCCTTGTTTTATGTATCACCCCACCTCACCTTTCCCGTTAAGCAGCCATAGTGTGTTTTCTGCATGTGTGACTCTGTTCTGTTTTGTAATTCAGTTCAAGTGTAACGGTTTTTACATTCCCTCTATCAGTGATACCTTATGAGAAGTGTCCTTTTCTGTGTGACTTATTTCACTTAGAATCGTCGTACCTAAATCCACTCATCATGCTGCTACTAACCTTACGACATTGATTTCATGGCTGAGTGGTATTCCATTGTACATAAGGACCACAACTTCTTTATCCATTTTTCTCTTTCCTGGGATATTTAAGGTGGAATGAAGTGGAGGTCCTGGTCAACAGAGCAGCCCTAAACTTTGGGGTGCTTGTGTCTTGCTGATTTTTAATTTTCCCAATTTATACCCACATGAGTGGAAGTGCCCTATGCTCTCTAAGCTGTGTTTTTCAGATGTTTCAGGACTCACCGGACACTTCTCCGGAGTGGCTCTTGGCAATTTACATCCCACCCATCAGTGTAGCAAGGCTCCCATTTCTCCATGGCCTGTCCTGCATTTCTGGTTTTGACACTTTTTTCAGCATGGCCCTTTTGACCGATGGGAAGCGAGACTTCTTTGTAGCGCTGATTTGCCTTTCCAGGTTGCTTGGTTGGCCAAAAAGGGCGTATGCGATTTTTCCTGAATATATTCAGGAAAAAACGCATACGCCCTTTTTGGCCAAGGGCATCATTGTCAACGTTTTGCCGCTTTTCATGTGCTTTAAAGGCGATTCGTATCTACCTCCTGAAATCTGTTTCCTGCAATTCTGCCTTGATTTCAAATCCTATTCTTTGCCTTCCCTCAATATATTTGTGGACGAGAGTTATCATTAATAACTCTGCAGGTTTGTGAATTGCAGTGCCCTGAACCTCCATTTTACAACTCGTTTTTATGGGAGCTGGCCGCAAAATCGCAGAATGGCTTCAGGCCCTGTTCTGGTTCCGGGGGGCAGGCTGAGCCTGTGGTTAATTCTTCTTTCTGATGGGAAAATAGAGTGACCTGTGCCTGTCCCAACACCAAGAGCTAGTCTCTCGTTGGTTCCACGTCTTCCCGTTTATCCTCAGGACAAATTGCAACCTGTATGGAACAGGAGGTTAAAGGTGCTGATGCTCCAAGTAGGGAGCTTGCTAGTAAAGCAGCTGGAATGGCGAACCCGGGCACAAGGAGATGAGAAATGAGGTGCGTTTTAGAAACCTTTCCCCATCACACGGTGTACCATCTTCTGGGTTTCTCATGCATGTTTTTGATGTAGGAAGATGCCCTTGAACCTGGAGATTTGGGACCCATGCGATGGGTACGACGCAGTATTCCTTTAAAGGGTCTGCGTTTGCTCACCCAACCTCACCAAACCTCTCAGCCCCAGGAGTGTCCACCCTTATGTCTCATCCAGCTGTGCGTCTAGATATGGTCAATCCAGGTTGCATCACAGCCCCTGAACGCATTGTGTAAGAATTTCTCTCTCTTTCACTGTCTTTGTTTCATGGGTGTTTCAAAGTAATTTATTTTTATAATGGGGTTTAGCTGCTTTTCACTGCTGTGTTTATGCCGCTTTACACCCACTTGACACACTAACAGAGAGATATCAATACATAGGTTTTACGATTATTATTAGTCAGATATATTCTTGTGCGGTGAATAGGGCGTGTTGAGTCCAGTTCTCTGAGCAAGGAGTAGGTCTTGTCTATTACATATTGGGTTTATGGAACGGTATCTGAGCTAATTTGATACCCTTGTTTTATGTATCACCCCACCTCACCTTTCCCGTTAAGCAGCCATAGTGTGTTTTCTGCATGTGTGACTCTGTTCTGTTTTGTAATTCAGTTCAAGTGTAACGGTTTTTACATTCCCTCTATCAGTGATACCTTAGGAGAAGTGTCCTTTTCTGTGTGACTTATTTCACTTAGAATCGTCGTACCTAAATCCACTCATCATGCTGCTACTAACCTTACGACATTGATTTCATGGCTGAGTGATATTCCATTGTACATAAGGACCACAACTTCTTTATCCATTTTTCTCTTTCCTGGGATATTTAAGGTGGAATGAAGTGGAGGTCCTGGTCAACAGAGCAGCCCTAAACTTTGGGGTGCTTGTGTCTTGCTGATTTTTAATTTTCCCAATTTATACCCCCATGAGTGGAAGTGCCCTATGCTCTCTAAGCTGTGTTTTTCAGATGTTTCAGGACTCACCGGACACTTCTCCGGAGTGACTCTTGGCAATTTACATCCCGCCCATCAGTGTAGCAAGGCTCCCATTTCTCCATGGCCTGTCCTGCATTTCTGGTTTTGACACTTTTTTCAGCATGGCCCTTTTGACCGATGGGAAGCGAGACTTCTTTGTAGCGCTGATTTGCCTTTCCAGGTGGCTTGGTTGGCCAAAAAGGGCGTATGCGTTTTTTCCTGAATATATTCAGGAAAAAACGCATACGCCCTTTTTGGCCAAGGGCATCATTGTCAACGTTTTGCCGCTTTTCATGTGCTTTAAAGGCGATTCGTATCTACCTCCTGAAATCTGTTTCCTGCAATTCTGCCTTGATTTCAAATCCTCTTCTTTGCCTTCCCTCAATATATTTGTGGACGGGAGTTATCATTTATAACTCTGCAGGTTTGTGAATTGCAGTGCCCTGAACCTCCATTTTACAACTCGTTTTTATGGGAGCTGGCCGCAAAATCGCAGAATGGCTTCAGGCCCTGTTCTGGTTCCGGGGGTCAGGCTGAGCCTGTGGTTAATTCTTCTTTCTGATGGGAAAATAGAGTGACCTGTGCCTGTCCCAACACCAAGAGCTAGTCTCTCGTTGGTTCCACGTCTTCCCGTTTATCCTCAGGACAAATTGCAACCTGCATGGAACAGGAGGTTAAAGGTGCTGATGCTCCAAGTAGGGAGCTTGCTAGTAAAGCGGCTGGAATGGCGAACCCGGGCACAAGGAGTTGAGAAATGAGGTGCGTTTTAGAAACCTTTCCCCATCACACGGTGTACCATCTTCTGGGTTTCTCATGCATGTTTTTGATGTAGGAAGATGCCCTTGAACCTGGAGATTTGGGACCCATGCGATGGGTACCACGCAGTATTCCTTTAAAGGGTCTGCGTTTGCTCACCGAACCTCACCAAACCTCTCAGCCCCAAGAGTGTCCACCCTTATGTCTCATCCAGCTGTGCGTCTAGATATGGTCAATCCAGGTTGCATCACAGCCCCTGAACGCATTGTGTAAGAATTTCTCTCTCTTTCACTGTCTTTGTTTCATGGGTGTTTCAAAGTAATTTATTTTTATAATGGGGTTTAGCTGCTTTTCACTGCTGTGTTTATGCCGCTTTACACCCACTTGACACACTAACAGAGAGATATCAATACATAGGTTTTACGATTATTATTAGTCAGATATATTCTTGTGCGGTGAATAGGGCGTGTTGAGTCCAGTTCTCTGAGCAAGGAGTAGGTGTTGTCTATTACATATTGGGTTTATGGAACGGTATCTGAGCTAATTTGATACCCTTGTTTTATGTATCACCCCACCTCACCTTTCCCGTTAAGCAGCCATAGTGTGTTTTCTGCATGTGTGACTCTGTTCTGTTTTGTAATTCAGTTCAAGTGTAACGGTTTTTACATTCCCTCTATCAGTGATACCTTATGAGAAGTGTCCTTTTCTGTGTGACTTATTTCACTTAGAATCGTCGTACCTAAATCCACTCATCATGCTGCTACTAACCTTACGACATTGATTTCATGGCTGAGTGATATTCCATTGTACATAAGGACCACAACTTCTTTATCCATTTTTCTCTTTCCTGGGATATTTAAGGTGGAATGAAGTGGAGGTCCTGGTCAACAGAGCAGCCCTAAACTTTGGGGTGCTTGTGTCTTGCTGATTTTTAATTTTCCCAATTTATACCCCCATGAGTGGAAGTGCCCTATGCTCTCTGAGCTGTGTTTTTCAGATGTTTCAGGACTCACCGGACACTTCTCCGGAGTGGCTCTTGGCAATTTACATCCCGCCCATCAGTGTAGCAAGGCTCCCATTTCTCCATGGCCTGTCCTGCATTTCTGGTTTTGACACTTTTTTCAGCATGGCCCTTTTGACCGATGGGAAGCGAGACTTCTTTGTAGCGCTGATTTGCCTTTCCAGGTTGCTTGGTTGGCCAAAAAGGGCGTATGCGATTTTTCCTGAATATATTCAGGAAAAAACGCATACGCCCTTTTTGGCCAGGGGCATCATTGTCAACGTTTTGCCGTTTTTCATGTGCTTTAAAGGCGATTCGTATCTACCTCCTGAAATCTGTTTCCTGCAATTCTGCCTTGATTTCAAATCCTCTTCTTTGCCTTCCCTCAATATATTTGTGGACGAGAGTTATCATTTATAACTCTGCAGGTTTGTGAATTGCAGTGCCCTGAACCTCCATTTTACAACTCGTTTTTATGGGAGCTGGCCGCAAAATCGCAGAATGGCTTCAGGCCCTGTTCTGGTTCCGGGGGGCAGGCTGAGACTGTGGTTAATTCTTCTTTCTGATGGGAAAATAGAGTGACCTGTGCCTGTCCCAACACCAAGAGCTAGTCTCTCGTTGGTTCCACGTCTTCCCGTTTATCCTCAGGACAAATTGCAACCTGTACGGAACAGGAGGTTAAAAGTGCTGATGCTCCAAGTAGGGAGCTTGCTAGTAAAGCGGCTGGAATGGCGAACCCGGGCACAAGGAGATGAGAAATGAGGTGCGTTTTAGAAACCTTTCCCCATCACACGGTGTACCATCTTCTGGGTTTCTCATGCATGTTTTTGATGTAGGAAGATGCCCTTGAACCTGGAGATTTGGGACCCATGCGATGGGTACCACGCAGTATTACTTTAAAGGGTCTGCGTTTGCTCACCCAACCTCACCAAACCTCTCAGCCCCAAGAGTGTCCACCCTTATGTCTCATCCAGCTGTGCGTCTAGATATGGTCAATCCAGGTTGCATCACAGCCCCTGAACTCATTGTGTAAGAATTTCTCTCTCTTTCACTGTCTTTGTTTCATGGGTGTTTCAAAGTAATTTATTTTTATAATGGGGTTTAGCTGCTTTTCACTGCTGTGTTTATGCCGCTTTACACCCACTTGACACACTAACAGAGAGATATCAATACATAGGTTTTACGATTATTATTAGTCAGATATATTCTTGTGCGGTGAATAGGGCGTGTTGAGTCCAGTTCTCTGAGCAAGGAGTAGGTCTTGTCTATTACATATTGGGTTTATGGAACGGTATCTGAGCTAATTTGATACCCTTGTTTTATGTATCACCCCACCTCACCTTTCCCGTTAAGCAGCCATAGTGTGTTTTCTGCATGTGTGACTCTGTTCTGTTTTGTAATTCAGTTCAAGTGTAACGGTTTTTACATTCCCTCTATCAGTGATACCTTATGAGAAGTGTCCTTTTCTGTGTGACTTATTTCACTTAGAATCGTCGTACCTAATTCCACTCATCATGCTGCTACTAAACTTACGACATTGATTTCATGGCTGAGTGATATTCCATTGTACATAAGGACCACAACTTCTTTATCCATTTTTCTCTTTCCTGGGATATTTAAGGTGGAATGAAGTGGAGGTCCTGGTCAACAGAGCAGCCCTAAACTTTGGGGTGCTTGTGTCTTGCTGATTTTTAATTTTCCCAATTTATACCCCCATGAGTGGAAGTGCCCTATGCTCTCTAAGCTGTGTTTTTCAGATGTTTCAGGACTCACCGGACACTTCTCCGGAGTGGCTCTTGGCAATTTACATCCCGCCCATCAGTGTAGCAAGGCTCCCATTTCTCCATGGCCTGTCCTGCATTTCTGGTTTTGACACTTTTTTCAGCATGACCCTTTTGACCGATGGGAAGCGAGACTTCTTTGTAGCGCTGATTTGCCTTTCCAGGTTGCTTGGTTGGCCAAAAAGGGCGTATGCGTTTTTTCCTGAATATATTCAGGAAAAAACGCATACGCCCTTTTTGGCCAAGGGCATCATTGTCAACGTTTTGCCGCTTTTCATGTGCTTTAAAGGCGATTCATATCTACCTCCTGAAATCTGTTTCCTGCAATTCTGCCTTGATTTCAAATCCTCTTCTTTGCCTTCCCTCAATATATTTGTGGACGGGAGTTATCATTTATAACTCTGCAGGTTTGTGAATTGCAGTGCCCTGAACCTCCATTTTACAACTCGTTTTTATGGGAGCTGGCCGCAAAATCGCAGAATGGCTTCAGGCCCTGTTCTGGTTCCGGGGGGCAGGCTGAGCCTGTGGTTAATTCTTCTTTCTGATGGGAAAATAGAGTGACCTGTGCCTGTCCCAACACCAAGAGCTAGTCTCTCGTTGGTTCCACGTCTTCCCGTTTATCCTCAGGACAAATTGCAACCTGCATGGAACAGGAGGTTAAAGGTGCTGATGCTCCAAGTAGGGAGCTTGCTAGTAAAGCGGCTGGAATGGCGAACCCGGGCACAAGGAGACGAGAAATGAGGTGCGTTTTAGAAACCTTTCCCCATCACACGGTGTACCATCTTCTGGGTTTCTCATGCATGTTTTTGATGTAGGAAGATGCCCTTGAACCTGGAGATTTGGGACCCATGCGATGGGTACCACGCAGTATTCCTTTAAAGGGTCTGCGTTTGCTCACCCAACCTCACCAAACCTCTCAGCCCCAAGAGTGTCCACCCTTATGTCTCATCCAGCTGTGCGTCTAGATATGGTCAATCCAGGTTGCATCACAGCCCCTGAACGCATTGTGTAAGAATTTCTCTCTCTTTCACTGTCTTTGTTTCATGGGTGTTTCAAAGTAATTTATTTTTATAATGGGGTTTAGCTGCTTTTCACTGCTGTGTTTATGCCGCTTTACACCCACTTGACACACTAACAGAGAGATATCAATACATAGGTTTTACGATTATTATTAGTCAGATATATTCTTGTGCGGTGAATAGGGCGTGTTGAGTCCAGTTCTCTGAGCAAGGAGTAGGTCTTGTCTATTACATATTGGGTTTATGGAACGGTATCTGAGCTAATTTGATACCCTTGTTTTATGTATCACCCCACCTCACCTTTCCCGTTAAGCAGCCATAGTGTGTTTTCTGCATGTGTGACTCTGTTCTGTTTTGTAATTCAGTTCAAGTGTAACGGTTTTTACATTCCCTCTATCAGTGATACCTTATGAGAAGTGTCCTTTTCTGTGTGACTTATTTCACTTAGAATCGTCGTACCTAAATCCACTCATCATGCTGCTACTAACCTTACGACATTGATTTCATGGCTGAGTGGTATTCCATTGTACATAAGGACCACAACTTCTTTATCCATTTTTCTCTTTCCTGGGATATTTAAGGTGGAATGAAGTGGAGGTCCTGGTCAACAGAGCAGCCCTAAACTTTGAGGTGCTTGTGTTTTGCTGATTTTTAATTTTCCCAATTTATACCCCCATGAGTGGAAGTGCCCTATGCTCTCTGAGCTGTGTTTTTCAGATGTTTCAGGACTCACCGGACACTTCTCCGGAGTGGCTCTTGGCAATTTACATCCCGCCCATCAGTGTAGCAAGGCTCCCATTTCTCCATGGCCTGTCCTGCATTTCTGGTTTTGACACTTTTTTCAGCATGGCCCTTTTGACCGATGGGAAGCGAGACTTCTTTGTAGCGCTGATCTGCCTTTCCAGGTTGCTTGGTTGGCCAAAAATGGCGTATGCGATTTTTCCTGAATATATTCAGGAAAAAACGCATACGCCCTTTTTGGCCAAGGGCATCATTGTCAACGTTTTGCCGCTTTTCATGTGCTTTAAAGGCGATTCATATCTACCTCCTGAAATCTGTTTCCTGCAATTCTGCCTTGATTTCAAATCCTCTTCTTTGCCTTCCCTCAATATATTTGTGGACGAGAGTTATCATTAATAACTCTGCAGGTTTGTGAATTGCAGTGCCCTGAACCTCCATTTTACAACTCGTTTTTATGGGAGCTGGCCGCAAAATCGCAGAATGGCTTCAGGCCCTGTTCTGGTTCCGGGGGGCAGGCTGAGCCTGTGGTTAATTCTTCTTTCTGATGGGAAAATAGAGTGACCTGTGCCTGTCCCAACACCAAGAGCTAGTCTCTCGTTGGTTCCACGTCTTCCCGTTTATCCTCAGGACAAATTGCAACCTCTACGGAACAGGAGGTTAAAGGTGCTGATGCACCAAGTAGGGAGCTTGCTAGTAAAGCGGCTGGAATGGCGAACCCGGGCACAAGGAGACGAGAAATGAGGTGCGTTTTAGAAACCTTTCCCCATCACACGGTGTACCATCTTCTGGGTTTCTCATGCATGTTTTTGATGTAGGAAGATGCCCTTGAACCTGGAGATTTGGGACCCATGCGATGGGTACCACGCAGTATTCCTTTAAAGGGTCTGCGTTTGCTCACCCAACCTCACCAAACCTCTCAGCCCCAAGAGTGTCCACCCTTATGTCTCATCCAGCTGTGCGTCTAGATATGGTCAATCCAGGTTGCATCACAGCCCCTGAACGCATTGTGTAAGAATTTCTCTCTCTTTCACTGTCTTTGTTTCATGGGTGTTTCAAAGTAATTTATTTTTATAATGGGGTTTAGCTGCTTTTCACTGCTGTGTTTATGCCGCTTTACACCCACTTGACACACTAACAGAGAGATATCAATACATAGGTTTTACGATTATTATTAGTCAGATATATTCTTGTGCGGTGAATAGGGCGTGTTGAGTCCAGTTCTCTGAGCAAGGAGTAGGTCTTGTCTATTACATATTGGGTTTATGGAACGGTATCTGAGCTAATTTGATACCCTTGTTTTATGTATCACCCCACCTCACCTTTCCCGTTAAGCAGCCATAGTGTGTTTTCTGCATGTGTGACTCTGTTCTGTTTTGTAATTCAGTTCAAGTGTAACGGTTTTTACATTCCCTCTATCAGTGATACCTTATGAGAAGTGTCCTTTTCTGTGTGACTTATTTCACTTAGAATCGTCGTACCTAAATCCACTCATCATGCTGCTACTAACCTTACGACATTGATTTCATGGCTGAGTGATATTCCATTGTACATAAGGACCACAACTTCTTTATCCATTTTTCTCTTTCCTGGGATATTTAAGGTGGAATGAAGTGGAGGTCCTGGTCAACAGAGCAGCCCTAAACTTTGGGGTGCTTGTGTCTTGCTGATTTTTAATTT
This sequence comes from Balaenoptera borealis, assembly GCF_965194805.1. Classification (NCBI taxonomy): domain Eukaryota; kingdom Metazoa; phylum Chordata; class Mammalia; order Artiodactyla; family Balaenopteridae; genus Balaenoptera; species Balaenoptera borealis. Next base: position 487,432 of record NW_028123667.1, on the reverse strand, counting down.
TCCCAATTTATACCCCCATGAGTGGAAGTGCCCTATGCTCTCTGAGCTGTGTTTTTCAGATGTTTCAGGACTCACCGGACACTTCTCCGGAGTGGCTCTTGGCAATTTACATCCCGCCCATCAGTGTAGCAAGGCTCCCATTTCTCCATGGCCTGTCCTGCATTTCTGGTTTTGACACTTTTTTCAGCATGGCCCTTTTGACCGATGGGAAGCGAGACTTCTTTGTAGCGCTGATTTGCCTTTCCAGGTTGCTTGGTTGGCCAAAAAGGGCGTATGCGATTTTTCCTGAATATATTCAGGAAAAAACGCATACGCCCTTTTTGGCCAGGGGCATCATTGTCAACGTTTTGCCGTTTTTCATGTGCTTTAAAGGCGATTCGTATCTACCTCCTGAAATCTGTTTCCTGCAATTCTGCCTTGATTTCAAATCCTCTTCTTTGCCTTCCCTCAATATATTTGTGGACGAGAGTTATCATTTATAACTCTGCAGGTTTGTGAATTGCAGTGCCCTGAACCTCCATTTTACAACTCGTTTTTATGGGAGCTGGCCGCAAAATCGCAGAATGGCTTCAGGCCCTGTTCTGGTTCCGGGGGGCAGGCTGAGACTGTGGTTAATTCTTCTTTCTGATGGGAAAATAGAGTGACCTGTGCCTGTCCCAACACCAAGAGCTAGTCTCTCGTTGGTTCCACGTCTTCCCGTTTATCCTCAGGACAAATTGCAACCTGTACGGAACAGGAGGTTAAAAGTGCTGATGCTCCAAGTAGGGAGCTTGCTAGTAAAGCGGCTGGAATGGCGAACCCGGGCACAAGGAGATGAGAAATGAGGTGCGTTTTAGAAACCTTTCCCCATCACACGGTGTACCATCTTCTGGGTTTCTCATGCATGTTTTTGATGTAGGAAGATGCCCTTGAACCTGGAGATTTGGGACCCATGCGATGGGTACCACGCAGTATTACTTTAAAGGGTCTGCGTTTGCTCACCCAACCTCACCAAACCTCTCAGCCCCAAGAGTGTCCACCCTTATGTCTCATCCAGCTGTGCGTCTAGATATGGTCAATCCAGGTTGCATCACAGCCCCTGAACTCATTGTGTAAGAATTTCTCTCTCTTTCACTGTCTTTGTTTCATGGGTGTTTCAAAGTAATTTATTTTTATAATGGGGTTTAGCTGCTTTTCACTGCTGTGTTTATGCCGCTTTACACCCACTTGACACACTAACAGAGAGATATCAATACATAGGTTTTACGATTATTATTAGTCAGATATATTCTTGTGCGGTGAATAGGGCGTGTTGAGTCCAGTTCTCTGAGCAAGGAGTAGGTCTTGTCTATTACATATTGGGTTTATGGAACGGTATCTGAGCTAATTTGATACCCTTGTTTTATGTATCACCCCACCTCACCTTTCCCGTTAAGCAGCCATAGTGTGTTTTCTGCATGTGTGACTCTGTTCTGTTTTGTAATTCAGTTCAAGTGTAACGGTTTTTACATTCCCTCTATCAGTGATACCTTATGAGAAGTGTCCTTTTCTGTGTGACTTATTTCACTTAGAATCGTCGTACCTAATTCCACTCATCATGCTGCTACTAAACTTACGACATTGATTTCATGGCTGAGTGATATTCCATTGTACATAAGGACCACAACTTCTTTATCCATTTTTCTCTTTCCTGGGATATTTAAGGTGGAATGAAGTGGAGGTCCTGGTCAACAGAGCAGCCCTAAACTTTGGGGTGCTTGTGTCTTGCTGATTTTTAATTTTCCCAATTTATACCCCCATGAGTGGAAGTGCCCTATGCTCTCTAAGCTGTGTTTTTCAGATGTTTCAGGACTCACCGGACACTTCTCCGGAGTGGCTCTTGGCAATTTACATCCCGCCCATCAGTGTAGCAAGGCTCCCATTTCTCCATGGCCTGTCCTGCATTTCTGGTTTTGACACTTTTTTCAGCATGACCCTTTTGACCGATGGGAAGCGAGACTTCTTTGTAGCGCTGATTTGCCTTTCCAGGTTGCTTGGTTGGCCAAAAAGGGCGTATGCGTTTTTTCCTGAATATATTCAGGAAAAAACGCATACGCCCTTTTTGGCCAAGGGCATCATTGTCAACGTTTTGCCGCTTTTCATGTGCTTTAAAGGCGATTCATATCTACCTCCTGAAATCTGTTTCCTGCAATTCTGCCTTGATTTCAAATCCTCTTCTTTGCCTTCCCTCAATATATTTGTGGACGGGAGTTATCATTTATAACTCTGCAGGTTTGTGAATTGCAGTGCCCTGAACCTCCATTTTACAACTCGTTTTTATGGGAGCTGGCCGCAAAATCGCAGAATGGCTTCAGGCCCTGTTCTGGTTCCGGGGGGCAGGCTGAGCCTGTGGTTAATTCTTCTTTCTGATGGGAAAATAGAGTGACCTGTGCCTGTCCCAACACCAAGAGCTAGTCTCTCGTTGGTTCCACGTCTTCCCGTTTATCCTCAGGACAAATTGCAACCTGCATGGAACAGGAGGTTAAAGGTGCTGATGCTCCAAGTAGGGAGCTTGCTAGTAAAGCGGCTGGAATGGCGAACCCGGGCACAAGGAGACGAGAAATGAGGTGCGTTTTAGAAACCTTTCCCCATCACACGGTGTACCATCTTCTGGGTTTCTCATGCATGTTTTTGATGTAGGAAGATGCCCTTGAACCTGGAGATTTGGGACCCATGCGATGGGTACCACGCAGTATTCCTTTAAAGGGTCTGCGTTTGCTCACCCAACCTCACCAAACCTCTCAGCCCCAAGAGTGTCCACCCTTATGTCTCATCCAGCTGTGCGTCTAGATATGGTCAATCCAGGTTGCATCACAGCCCCTGAACGCATTGTGTAAGAATTTCTCTCTCTTTCACTGTCTTTGTTTCATGGGTGTTTCAAAGTAATTTATTTTTATAATGGGGTTTAGCTGCTTTTCACTGCTGTGTTTATGCCGCTTTACACCCACTTGACACACTAACAGAGAGATATCAATACATAGGTTTTACGATTATTATTAGTCAGATATATTCTTGTGCGGTGAATAGGGCGTGTTGAGTCCAGTTCTCTGAGCAAGGAGTAGGTCTTGTCTATTACATATTGGGTTTATGGAACGGTATCTGAGCTAATTTGATACCCTTGTTTTATGTATCACCCCACCTCACCTTTCCCGTTAAGCAGCCATAGTGTGTTTTCTGCATGTGTGACTCTGTTCTGTTTTGTAATTCAGTTCAAGTGTAACGGTTTTTACATTCCCTCTATCAGTGATACCTTATGAGAAGTGTCCTTTTCTGTGTGACTTATTTCACTTAGAATCGTCGTACCTAAATCCACTCATCATGCTGCTACTAACCTTACGACATTGATTTCATGGCTGAGTGGTATTCCATTGTACATAAGGACCACAACTTCTTTATCCATTTTTCTCTTTCCTGGGATATTTAAGGTGGAATGAAGTGGAGGTCCTGGTCAACAGAGCAGCCCTAAACTTTGAGGTGCTTGTGTTTTGCTGATTTTTAATTTTCCCAATTTATACCCCCATGAGTGGAAGTGCCCTATGCTCTCTGAGCTGTGTTTTTCAGATGTTTCAGGACTCACCGGACACTTCTCCGGAGTGGCTCTTGGCAATTTACATCCCGCCCATCAGTGTAGCAAGGCTCCCATTTCTCCATGGCCTGTCCTGCATTTCTGGTTTTGACACTTTTTTCAGCATGGCCCTTTTGACCGATGGGAAGCGAGACTTCTTTGTAGCGCTGATCTGCCTTTCCAGGTTGCTTGGTTGGCCAAAAATGGCGTATGCGATTTTTCCTGAATATATTCAGGAAAAAACGCATACGCCCTTTTTGGCCAAGGGCATCATTGTCAACGTTTTGCCGCTTTTCATGTGCTTTAAAGGCGATTCATATCTACCTCCTGAAATCTGTTTCCTGCAATTCTGCCTTGATTTCAAATCCTCTTCTTTGCCTTCCCTCAATATATTTGTGGACGAGAGTTATCATTAATAACTCTGCAGGTTTGTGAATTGCAGTGCCCTGAACCTCCATTTTACAACTCGTTTTTATGGGAGCTGGCCGCAAAATCGCAGAATGGCTTCAGGCCCTGTTCTGGTTCCGGGGGGCAGGCTGAGCCTGTGGTTAATTCTTCTTTCTGATGGGAAAATAGAGTGACCTGTGCCTGTCCCAACACCAAGAGCTAGTCTCTCGTTGGTTCCACGTCTTCCCGTTTATCCTCAGGACAAATTGCAACCTCTACGGAACAGGAGGTTAAAGGTGCTGATGCACCAAGTAGGGAGCTTGCTAGTAAAGCGGCTGGAATGGCGAACCCGGGCACAAGGAGACGAGAAATGAGGTGCGTTTTAGAAACCTTTCCCCATCACACGGTGTACCATCTTCTGGGTTTCTCATGCATGTTTTTGATGTAGGAAGATGCCCTTGAACCTGGAGATTTGGGACCCATGCGATGGGTACCACGCAGTATTCCTTTAAAGGGTCTGCGTTTGCTCACCCAACCTCACCAAACCTCTCAGCCCCAAGAGTGTCCACCCTTATATCTCATCCAGCTGTGCATCTAGATATGGTCAATCCAGGTTGCATCACAGCCCCTGAACGCATTGTGTAAGAATTTCTCTCTCTTTCACTGTCTTTGTTTCATGGGTGTTTCAAAGTAATTTATTTTTATAATGGGGTTTAGCTGCTTTTCACTGCTGTGTTTATGCCGCTTTACACCCACTTGACACACTAACAGAGAGATATCAATACATAGGTTTTACGATTATTATTAGTCAGATATATTCTTGTGCGGTGAATAGGGCGTGTTGAGTCCAGTTCTCTGAGCAAGGAGTAGGTCTTGTCTATTACATATTGGGTTTATGGAACGGTATCTGAGCTAATTTGATACCCTTGTTTTATGTATCACCCCACCTCACCTTTCCCGTTAAGCAGCCATAGTGTGTTTTCTGCATGTGTGACTCTGTTCTGTTTTGTAATTCAGTTCAAGTGTAACGGTTTTTACATTCCCTCTATCAGTGATACCTTATGAGAAGTGTCCTTTTCTGTGTGACTTATTTCACTTAGAATCGTCGTACCTAAATCCTCTCATCATGCTGCTACTAACCTTACGACATTGATTTCATGGCTGAGTGATATTCCATTGTACATAAGGACCACAACTTCTTTATCCATTTTTCTCTTTCCTGGGATATTTAAGGTGGAATGAAGTGGAGGTCCTGGTCAACAGAGCAGCCCTAAACTTTGGGGTGCTTGTGTCTTGCTGATTTTTAATTTTCCCAATTTATACCCCCATGAGTGGAAGTGCCCTATGCTCTCTGAGCTGTGTTTTTCAGATGTTTCAGGACTCACCGGACACTTCTCCGGAGTGGCTCTTGGCAATTTACATCCCGCCCATCAGTGTAGCAAGGCTCCCATTTCTCCATGGCCTGTCCTGCATTTCTGGTTTTGACACATTTTTCAGCATGGCCCTTTTGACCGATGGGAAGCGAGACTTCTTTGTAGCGCTGATTTGCCTTTCCAGGTTGCTTGGTTGGCCAAAAAGGGCGTATGCGATTTTTCCTGAATATATTCAGGAAAAAACGCATACGCCCTTTTTGGCCAGGGGCATCATTGTCAACGTTTTGCCGTTTTTCATGTGCTTTAAAGGCGATTCGTATCTACCTCCTGAAATCTGTTTCCTGCAATTCTGCCTTGATTTCAAATCCTCTTCTTTGCCTTCCCTCAATATATTTGTGGACGAGAGTTATCATTTATAACTCTGCAGGTTTGTGAATTGCAGTGCCCTGAACCTCCATTTTACAACTCGTTTTTATGGGAGCTGGCCGCAAAATCGCAGAATGGCTTCAGGCCCTGTTCTGGTTCCGGGGGGCAGGCTGAGACTGTGGTTAATTCTTCTTTCTGATGGGAAAATAGAGTGACCTGTGCCTGTCCCAACACCAAGAGCTAGTCTCTCGTTGGTTCCACGTCTTCCCGTTTATCCTCAGGACAAATTGCAACCTGTACGGAACAGGAGGTTAAAAGTGCTGATGCTCCAAGTAGGGAGCTTGCTAGTAAAGCGGCTGGAATGGCGAACCCGGGCACAAGGAGATGAGAAATGAGGTGCGTTTTAGAAACCTTTCCCCATCACACGGTGTACCATCTTCTGGGTTTCTCATGCATGTTTTTGATGTAGGAAGATGCCCTTGAACCTGGAGATTTGGGACCCATGCGATGGGTACCACGCAGTATTACTTTAAAGGGTCTGCGTTTGCTCACCCAACCTCACCAAACCTCTCAGCCCCAAGAGTGTCCACCCTTATGTCTCATCCAGCTGTGCGTCTAGATATGGTCAATCCAGGTTGCATCACAGCCCCTGAACTCATTGTGTAAGAATTTCTCTCTCTTTCACTGTCTTTGTTTCATGGGTGTTTCAAAGTAATTTATTTTTATAATGGGGTTTAGCTGCTTTTCACTGCTGTGTTTATGCCGCTTTACACCCACTTGACACACTAACAGAGAGATATCAATACATAGGTTTTACGATTATTATTAGTCAGATATATTCTAGTGTGGTGAATAGGGCGTGTTGAGTCCAGTTCTCTGAGCAAGGAGTAGGTCTTGTCTATTACATATTGGGTTTATGGAACGGTATCTGAGCTAATTTGATACCCTTGTTTTATGTATCACCCCACCTCACCTTTCCCGTTAAGCAGCCATAGTGTGTTTTCTGCATGTGTGACTCTGTTCTGTTTTGTAATTCAGTTCAAGTGTAACGGTTTTTACATTCCCTCTATCAGTGATACCTTATGAGAAGTGTCCTTTTCTGTGTGACTTATTTCACTTAGAATCGTCGTACCTAAATCCACTCATCATGCTGCTACTAACCTTACGACATTGATTTCATGGCTGAGTGATATTCCATTGTACATAAGGACCACAACTTCTTTATCCATTTTTCTCTTTCCTGGGATATTTAAGGTGGAATGAAGTGGAGGTCCTGGTCAAGAGAGCAGCCCTAAACTTTGGGGTGCTTGTGTCTTGCTGATTTTTAATTTTCCCAATTTATACCCCCATGAGTGGAAGTGCCCTATGCTCTCTAAGCTGTGTTTTTCAGATGTTTCAGGACTCACCGGACACTTCTCCAGAGTGGCTCTTGGCAATTTACATCCCGCCCATCAGTGTAGCAAGGCTCCCATTTCTCCATGGCCTGTCCTGCATTTCTGGTTTTGACACTTTTTTCAGCATGGCCCTTTTGACCGATGGGAAGCGAGACTTCTTTGTAGCGCTGATTTGCCTTTCCAGGTGGCTTGGTTGGCCAAAAAGGGCGTATGCGTTTTTTCCTGAATATATTCAGGAAAAGACGCATACGCCCTTTTTGGCCAAGGGCATCATTGTCAACGTTTTGCCGCTTTTCATGTGCTTTAAAGGCGATTCGTATCTACCTCCTGAAATCTCTTTCCTGCAATTCTGCCTTGATTTCAAATCCTCTTCTTTGCCTTCCCTCAGTATATTTGTGGACGAGAGTTATCATTTATAACTCTGCAGGTTTGTGAATTGCAGTGCCCTGAACCTCCATTTTACAACTCGTTTTTATGGGAGCTGGCCGCAAAATCGCAGGATGGCTTCAGGCCCTGTTCTGGTTCCGGGGGGCAGGCTGAGCCTGTGGTTAATTCTTCTTTCTGATGGGAAAATAGAGTGACCTGTGCCTGTCCCAACACCAAGAGCTAGTCTCTCGTTGGTTCCACGTCTTCCCGTTTATCCTCAGGACAAATTGCAACCTGTATGGAACAGGAGGTTAAAGGTGCTGATGCTCCAAGTAGGGAGCTTGCTAGTAAAGCGGCTGGAATGGCGAACCCGGGCACAAGGAGATGAGAAATGAGGTGCGTTTTAGAAACCTTTCCCCATCACACGGTGTACCATCTTCTGGGTTTCTCATGCATGTTTTTGATGTAGGAAGATGCCCTTGAACCTGGAGATTTGGGACCCATGCGATGGGTACCACGCAGTATTACTTTAAAGGGTCTGCGTTTGCTCACCCAACCTCACCAAACCTCTCAGCCCCAAGAGTGTCCACCCTTATGTCTCATCCAGCTGTGCGTCTAGATATGGTCAATCCAGGTTGCATCACAGCCCCTGAACGCATTGTGTAAGAATTTCTCTCTCTTTCACTGTCTTTGTTTCATGGGTGTTTCAAAGTAATTTATTTTTATAATGGGGTTTAGCTGCTTTTCACTGCTGTGTTTATGCCGCTTTACACCCACTTGACACAATAACAGAGAGATATCAATACATAGGTTTTACGATTATTATTAGTCAGATATATTCTTGTGCGGTGAATAGGGCGTGTTGAGTCCAGTTCTCTGAGCAAGGAGTAGGTCTTGTCTATTACATATTGAGTTTATGGAACGGTATCTGAGCTAATTTGATACCCTTGTTTTATGTATCACCCCACCTCACCTTTCCCGTTAAGCAGCCATAGTGTGTTTTCTGCATGTGTGACTCTGTTCTGTTTTGTAATTCAGTTCAAGTGTAACGGTTTTTACATTCCCTCTATCAGTGATACCTTATGAGAAGTGTCCTTTTCTGTGTGACTTATTTCACTTAGAATCGTCGTACCTAAATCCACTCATCATGCTGCTACTAACCTTACGACATTGATTTCATGGCTGAGTGATATTCCATTGTACATAAGGACCACAACTTCTTTATCCATTTTTCTCTTTCCTGGGATATTTAAGGTGGAATGAAGTGGAGGTCCTGGTCAACAGAGCAGCCCTAAACTTTGGGGTGCTTGTGTCTTGCTGATTTTTAATTTTCCCAATTTATACCCCCATGAGTGGAAGTGCCCTATGCTCTCTAAGCTGTGTTTTTCAGATGTTTCAGGACTCACCGGACACTTCTCCGGAGTGGCTCTTGGCAATTTACATCCCGCCCATCAGTGTAGCAAGGCTCCCATTTCTCCATGGCCTGTCCTGCATTTCTGGTTTTGACACTTTTTTCAGCATGGCCCTTTTGACCGATGGGAAGCGAGACTTCTTTGTAGCGCTGATTGGCCTTTCCAGGTTGCTTGGTTGGCCAAAAAGGGCGTATGCGTTTTTTCCTGAATATATTCAGGAAAAAACGCATACGCCCTTTTTGGCCAAGGGCATCATTGTCAACGTTTTGCCGCTTCTCATGTGCTTTAAAGGCGATTCGTATCTACCTCCTGAAATCTGTTTCCTGCAATTCTGCCTTGATTTCAAATCCTCTTCTTTGCCTTCCCTCAATATATTTGTGGACGAGAGTTATCATTAATAACTCTGCAGGTTTGTGAATTGCAGTGCCCTGAACCTCCATTTTACAACTCGTTTTTATGGGAGCTGGCCGCAAAATCGCAGAATGGCTTCAGGCCCTGTTCTGGTTCCAGGGGGCAGGCTGAGCCTGTGGTTAATTCTTCTTTCTGATGGGAAAATAGAGTGACCTGTGCCTGTCCCAACACCAAGAGCTAGTCTCACGTTGGTTCCACGTCTTCCCGTTTATCCTCAGGACAAATTGCAACCTGTATGGAACAGGAGGTTAAAGGTGCTGATGCTCCAAGTAGGGAGCTTGCTAGTAAAGGGGCTGGAATGGCGAACCCGGGCACAAGGAGATGAGAAATGAGGTGCGTTTTAGAAACCTTTCCCCATCACACGGTGTACCATCTTCTGGGTTTCTCATGTATGTTTTTGATGTAGGAAGATGCCCTTGAACCTGGAGATTTGGGACCCATGCGATGGGTACCACGCAGTATTCCTTTAAAGGGTCTGCGTTTGCTCACCCAACCTCACCAAACCTCTCAGCCCCAAGAGTGTCCACCCTTATGTCTCATCCAGCTGTGCGTCTAGATATGGTCAATCCAGGTTGCATCACAGCCCCTGAACGCATTGTGTAAGAATTTCTCTCTCTTTCACTGTCTTTGTTTCATGGGTGTTTCAAAGTAATTTATTTTTATAATGGGGTTTAGCTGCTTTTCACTGCTGTGTTTATGCCGCTTTACACCCACTTGACACACTAACAGAGAGATATCAATACATAGGTTTTACGATTATTATTAGTCAGATATATTCTTGTGCGGTGAATAGGGCGTGTTGAATCCAGTTCTCTGAGCAAGGAGTAGGTCTTGTCTATTACATATTGAGTTTATGGAACGGTATCTGAGCTAATTTGATACCCTTGTTTGATGTATCACCCCACCTCACCTTTCCCGTTAAGCAGCCATAGTGTGTTTTCTGCATGTGTGACTCTGTTCTGTTTTGTAATTCAGTTCAAGTGTAACGGATTTTACATTCCCTCTATCAGTGATACCTTAGGAGAAGTGTCCTTTTCTGTGTGACTTATTTCACTTAGAATCGTCGTACCTAAATCCTCTCATCATGCTGCTACTAACCTTACGACATTGATTTCATGGCTGAGTGATATTCCATTGTACATAAGGACCACAACTTCTTTATCCATTTTTCTCTTTCCTGGGATATTTAAGGTGGAATGAAGTGGAGGTCCTGGTCAACAGAGCAGCCCTAAACTTTGGGGTGCTTGTGTCTTGCTGATTTTTAATTTTCCCAATTTATACCCCCATGAGTGGAAGTGCCCTATGCTCTCTAAGCTGTGTTTTTCAGATGTTTAAGGACTCACCGGACACTTCTCCAGAGTGGCTCTTGGCAATTTACATCCCGCCCATCAGTGTAGCAAGGCTCCCATTTCTCCATGGCCTGTCCTGCATTTCTGGTTTTGACACTTTTTTCAGCATGGCCCTTTTGACCGATGGGAAGCGAGACTTGTTTGTAGCGCTGATTTGCCTTTCCAGGTTACTTGGTTGGCCAAAAAGGGCGTATGCGTTTTTTCCTGAATATATTCAGGAAAAAACGCATACGCCCTTTTTGGCCAAGGGCATCATTGTCAACGTTTTGCCGCTTTTCATGTGCTTTAACGGCGATTCGTATCTACCTCCTGAAATCTCTTTCCTGCAATTCTGCCTTGATTTCAAATCCTCTTCTTTGCCTTCCCTCAATATATTTGTGGACGAGAGTTATCATTTATAACTCTGCAGGTTTGTGAATTGCAGTGCCCTGAACCTCCATTTTACAACTCGCTTTTTTGGAAGCTGGCCGCAAAAGCGCAGGATGGCTTCAGGCCCTGTTCTGGTTCCGGGGGGCAGGCTGAGCCTGTGGTTAATTCTTCTTTCTGATGGGAAAATAGAGTGACCCGTGCCTGTCCCAACACCAAGAGCTAGTCTCTCGTTGGTTCCACGTCTTCCCGTTTATCCTCAGGACAAATTGCAACCTGTACGGAACAGGAGGTTAAAGGTGCTGATGCTCCAAGTAGGGAGCTTGCTAGTAAAGCGGCTGGAATGGCGAACCCGGGCACAAGGAGATGAGAAATGAGGTGCGTTTTAGAAACCTTTCCCCATCACACGGTGTACCATCTTCTGGGTTTCTCATGCATGTTTTTGATGTAGGAAGATGCCCTTGAACCTGGAGATTTGGGACCCATGCGATGGGTACCACGCAGTATTCCTTTAAAGGGTCTGCGTTTGCTCACCCAACCTCACCAAACCTCTCAGCCCCAAGAGTGTCCACCCTTATGTCTCATCCAGCTGTGCGTCTAGATATGGTCAATCCAGGTTGCATCACAGCCCCTGAACGCATTGTGTAAGAATTTCTCTCTCTTTCACTGTCTTTGTTTCATGGGTGTTTCAAAGTAATTTATTTTTATAATGGGGTTTAGCTGCTTTTCACTGCTGTGTTTATGCTGCTTTACACCCACTTGACACAATAACAGAGAGATATCAATACATAGGTTTTACGATTTTTATTAGTCAGATATATTCTTGTGCGGTGAATAGGGCGTGTTGAGTCCAGTTCTCTGAGCAAGGAGTAGGTCTTGTCTATTACATATTGGGTTTATGGAACGGTATCTGAGCTAATTTGATACCCTTGTTTTATGTATCACCCCACCTCACCTTTCCCGTTAAGCAGCCATAGTGTGTTTTCTGCATGTGTGACTCTGTTCTGTTTTGTAATTCAGTTCAAGTGTAACGGTTTTTACATTCCCTCTATCAGTGATACCTTATGAGAAGTGTCCTTTTCTGTGTGACTTATTTCACTTAGAATCGTCGTACCTAAATCCACTCATCATGCTGCTACTAACCTTACGACATTGATTTCATGGCTGAGTGATATTCCATTGTACATAAGGACCACAACTTCTTTATCCATTTTTCTCTTTCCTGGGATATTTAAGGTGGAATGAAGTGGAGGTCCTGGTCAACAGAGCAGCCCTAAACTTTGGGGTGCTTGTGTCTTGCTGATTTTTAATTTTCCCAATTTATACCCCCATGAGTGGAAGTGCCCTATGCTCTCTAAGCTGTGTTTTTCAGATGTTTCAGGACTCACCGGACAGTTCTCCGGAGTGGCTCTTGGCAATTTACATCCCGCCCATCAGTGTAGCAAGGCTCCCATTTCTCCATGGCCTGTCCTGCATTTCTGGTTTTGACACTTTTTTCAGCATGGCCCTTTTGACCGATGGGAAGCGAGACTTCTTTGTAGCGCTGATTTGCCTTTCCAGGTGGCTTGGTTGGCCAAAAAGGGCGTATGCGTTTTTTCCTGAATATATTCAGGAAAAAACGCATACGCCCTTTTTGGCCAAGGGCATCATTGTCAATGTTTTGCCGCTTTTCATGTGCTTTAAAGGCGATTCGTATCTACCTCCTGAAATCTGTTTCCTGCAATTCTGCCTTGATTTCAAATCCTCTTCTTTGCCCTCCCTCAATATATTTGTGGACGACAGTTATCATTTATAACTCTGAAGGTTTGTGAATTGCAGTGCCCTGAACCTCCATTTTACAACTCGTTTTTATGGGAGCTGGCGGCAAAATCGCAGAATGGCTTCAGGCCCTGTTCTGGTTCCGGGGGGCAGGCTGAGCCTGTGGTTAATTCTTCTTTCTGATGGGAAAATAGAGTGACCTGTGCCTGTCCCAACACCAAGAGCTAGTCTCTCGTTGGTTCCACGTCTTCCCGTTTATCCTCAGGACAAATTGCAACCTGTACGGAACAGGAGGTTAAAGGTGCTGATGCTCCAAGTAGGGAGCTTGCTAGTAAAGCGGCTGGAATGGCGAACCCGGGCACAAGGAGACGAGAAATGAGGTGCGTTTTAGAAACCTTTCCCCATCACACGGTGTACCATCTTCTGGGTTTCTCATGCATGTTTTTGATGTAGGAAGATGCCCTTGAACCTGGAGATTTGGGACCCATGCGATGGGTACCACGCAGTATTCCTTTAAAGGGTCTGCGTTTGCTCACCCAACCTCACCAAACCTCTCAGCCCCAAGAGTGTCCACCCTTATGTCTCATCCAGCTGTGCGTCTAGATATGGTCAATCCAGGTTGCATCACAGCCCCTGAACGCATTGTGTAAGAATTTCTCTCTCTTTCACTGTCTTTGTTTCATGGGTGTTTCAAAGTAATTTATTTTTATAATGGGGTTTAGTTGCTTTTCACTGCTGTGTTTATGCCGCTTTACACCCACTTGACACACTAACAGAGAGATATCAATACATAGGTTTTACGATTATTATTAGTCAGATATATTCTTGTGCGGTGAATAGGGCGTGTTGAGTCCAGTTCTCTGAGCAAGGAGTAGGTCTTGTCTATTACATATTGGGTTTATGGAACGGTATCTGAGCTAATTTGATACCCTTGTTTTATGTATCACCCCACCTCACCTTTCCCGTTAAGCAGCCATAGTGTGTTTTCTGCATGTGTGACTCTGTTCTGTTTTGTAATTCAGTTCAAGTGTAACGGTTTTTACATTCCCTCTATCAGTGATACCTTATGAGAAGTGTCCTTTTCTGTGTGACTTATTTCACTTAGAATCGTCGTACCTAAATCCACTCATCATGCTGCTACTAACCTTACGACATTGATTTCATGGCTGAGTGGTATTCCATTGTACATAAGGACCACAACTTCTTTATCCATTTTTCTCTTTCCTGGGATATTTAAGGTGGAATGAAGTGGAGGTCCTGGTCAACAGAGCAGCCCTAAACTTTGGGGTGCTTGTGTCTTGCTGATTTTTAATTTTCCCAATTTATACCCCCATGAGTGGAAGTGCCCTATGCTCTCTAAGCTGTGTTTTTCAGATGTTTCAGGACTCACCGGACACTTCTCCGGAGTGACTTTTTGCAATTTACATCCCGCCCATCAGTGTAGCAAGGCTCCCATTTCTCCATGGCCTGTCCTGCATTTCTGGTTTTGACACTTTTTTCAGCATGGCCCTTTTGACCGATGGGAAGCGAGACTTATTTGTAGCGCTGATTTGCCTTTCCAGGTTGCTTGGTTGGCCAAAAAGGGCGTATGCGTTTTTTCCTGAATATATTCAGGAAAAAACGCATACGCCCTTTTTGGCCAAGGGCATCATTGTCAACGTTTTGCCGCTTTTCATGTGCTTTAAAGGCGATTCGTATCTACCTCCTGAAATCTGTTTCCTGCAATTCTGCCTTGATTTCAAATCCTCTTCTTTGCCTTCCCTCAATATATTTGTGGACGAGAGTTATCATTAATAACTCTGCAGGTTTGTGAATTGCAGTGCCCTGAACCTCCATTTTACAACTCGTTTTTATGGGAGCTGGCCGCAAAATCGCAGAATGGCTTCAGGCCCTGTTCTGGTTCCGGGGGGCAGGCTGAGCCTGTGGTTAATTCTTCTTTCTGATGGGAAAATAGAGTGACCTGTGCCTGTCCCAACACCAAGAGCTAGTCTCTCGTTGGTTCCACGTCTTCCCGTTTATCCTCAGGACAAATTGCAACCTGTATGGAACAGGAGGTTAAAGGTGCTGATGCTCCAAGTAGGGAGCTTGCTAGTAAAGCGGCTGGAATGGCGAACCCGGGCACAAGGAGATGAGAAATGAGGTGCGTTTTAGAAACCTTTCCCCATCACACGGTGTACCATCTTCTGGGTTTCTCATGCATGTTTTTGATGTAGGAAGATGCCCTTGAACCTGGAGATTTGGGACCCATGCGATGGGTACCACGCAGTATTCCTTTAAAGGGTCTGCGTTTGCTCACCCAACCTCACCAAACCTCTCAGCCCCAAGAGTGTCCACCCTTATGTCTCATCCAGCTGTGCGTCTAGATATGGTCAATCCAGGTTGCATCACAGCCCCTGAACGCATTGTGTAAGAATTTCTCTCTCTTTCACTGTCTTTGTTTCATGGGTGTTTCAAAGTAATTTATTTTTATAATGGGGTTTAGCTGCTTTTCACTGCTGTGTTTATGCCGCTTTACACCCACTTGACACAATAACAGAGAGATATCAATACATAGGTTTTACGATTATTATTAGTCAGATATATTCTTGTGCGGTGAATAGGGCGTGTTGAGTCCAGTTCTCTGAGCAAGGAGTAGGTCTTGTCTATTACATATTGGGTTTATGGAACGGTATCTGAGCTAATTTGATACCCTTGTTTTATGTATCACCCCACCTCACCTTTCCCGTTAAGCAGCCATAGTGTGTTTTCTGCATGTGTGACTCTGTTCTGTTTTGTAATTCAGTTCAAGTGTAACGGTTTTTACATTCCCTCTATCAGTGATACCTTATGAGAAGTGTCCTTTTCTGTGTGACTTATTTCACTTAGAATCGTCGTACCTAAATCCACTCATCATGCTGCTACTAACCTTACGACATTGATTTCATGGCTGAGTGGTATTCCATTGTACATAAGGACCACAACTTCTTTATCCATTTTTCTCTTTCCTGGGATATTTAAGGTGGAATGAAGTGGAGGTCCTGGTCAACAGAGCAGCCCTAAACTTTGGGGTGCTTGTGTCTTGCTGATTTTTAATTTTCCCAATTTATACCCCCATGAGTGGAAGTGCCCTATGCTCTCTAAGCTGTGTTTTTCAGATGTTTCAGGACTCACCGGACACTTCTCCGGAGTGCCTTTGGCAATTTACATCCCGCCCATCAGTGTAGCAAGGCTCCCATTTCTCCATGGCCTGTCCTGCATTTCTGGTTTTGACACTTTTTTCAGCATGGCCCTTTTGACCGATGGGAAGCGAGACTTCTTTGTAGCGCTGATTTGCCTTTCCAGGTTGCTTGGTTGGCCAAAAAGGGCGTATGCGATTTTTCCTGAATATATTCAGGAAAAAACGCATACGCCCTTTTTGGCCAAGGGCATCATTGTCAACGTTTTGCCGCTTTTCATGTGCTTTAAAGGCGATTCGTATCTACCTCCTGAAATCTGTTTCCTGCAATTCTGCCTTGATTTCAAATCCTATTCTTTGCCTTCCCTCAATATATTTGTGGACGAGAGTTATCATTAATAACTCTGCAGGTCTGTGAATTGCAGTGCCCTGAACCTCCATTTTACAACTCGTTTTTATGGGAGCTGGCCGCAAAATCGCAGAATGGCTTCAGGCCCTGTTCTGGTTCCGGGGGGCAGGCTGAGCCTGTGGTTAATTCTTCTTTCTGATGGGAAAATAGAGTGACCTGTGCCTGTCCCAACACCAAGAGCTAGTCTCTCGTTGGTTCCACGTCTTCCCGTTTATCCTCAGGACAAATTGCAACCTGTATGGAACAGGAGGTTAAAGGTGCTGATGCTCCAAGTAGGGAGCTTGCTAGTAAAGCGGCTGGAATGGCGAACCCGGGCACAAGGAGATGAGAAATGAGGTGCGTTTTAGAAACCTTTCCCCATCACACGGTGTACCATCTTCTGGGTTTCTCATGCATGTTTTTGATGTAGGAAGATGCCCTTGAACCTGGAGATTTGGGACCCATGCGATGGGTACCACGCAGTATTCCTTTAAAGGGTCTGCGTTTGCTCACCCAACCTCACCAAACCTCTCAGCCCCAAGAGTGTCCACCCTTATGTCTCATCCAGCTGTGCGTCTAGATATGGTCAATCCAGGTTGCATCACAGCCCCTGAACGCATTGTGTTAAGAATTTCTCTCTCTTTCACTGTCTTTGTTTCATGGGTGTTTCAAAGTAATTTATTTTTATAATGGGGTTTAGCTGCTTTTCACTGCTGTGTTTATGCCGCTTTACACCCACTTGACACACTAACAGAGAGATATCAATACATAGGTTTTACGATTATTATTAGTCAGATATATTCTTGTGCGGTGAATAGGGCGTGTTGAGTCCAGTTCTCTGAGCAAGGAGTAGGTCTTGTCTATTACATATTGGGTTTATGGAACGGTATCTGAGCTAATTTGATACCCTTGTTTTATGTATCACCCCACCTCACCTTTCCCGTTAAGCAGCCATAGTGTGTTTTCTGCATGTGTGACTCTGTTCTGTTTTGTAATTCAGTTCAAGTGTAACGGTTTTTACATTCCCTCTATCAGTGATACCTTATGAGAAGTGTCCTTTTCTGTGTGACTTATTTCACTTAGAATCGTCGTACCTAAATCCACTCATCATGCTGCTACTAACCTTACGACATTGATTTCATGGCTGAGTGATATTCCATTGTACATAAGGACCACAACTTCTTTATCCATTTTTCTCTTTCCTGGGATATTTAAGGTGGAATGAAGTGGAGGTCCTGGTCAACAGAGCAGCCCTAAACTTTGGGGTGCTTGTGTCTTGCTGATTTTTAATTTTCCCAATTTATACCCCCATGAGTGGAAGTGCCCTATGCTCTCTAAGCTGTGTTCTTCAGATGTTTCAGGACTCACCGGACACTTCTCCGGAGTGGCTCTTGGCAATTTACATCCCGCCCATCAGTGTAGCAAGGCTCCCATTTCTCCATGGCCTGTCCTGCATTTCTGGTTTTGACACTTTTTTCAGCATGGCCCTTTTGACCGATGGGAAGCGAGACTTCTTTGTAGCGCTGATTTGCCTTTCCAGGTGGCTTGGTTGGCCAAAAAGGGCGTATGCGTTTTTTCCTGAATATATTCAGGAAAAAACGCATACGCCCTTTTTGGCCAAGGGCATCATTGTCAACGTTTTGCCGCTTTTCATGTGCTTTAAAGGCGATTCGTATCTACCTCCTGAAATCTGTTTCCTGCAATTCTGCCTTGATTTCAAATCCTCTTCTTTGCCTTCCCTCAATATATTTGTGGACGGGAGTTATCATTTATAACTCTGCAGGTTTGTGAATTGCAGTGCCCTGAACCTCCATTTTACAACTCGTTTTTATGGGAGCTGGCCGCAAAATCACAGAATGGCTTCAGGCCCTGTTCTGGTTCCGGGGGGCAGGCTGAGCCTGTGGTTATTTCTTCTTTCTGATGGAAAAATAGAGTGACCTGTGCCTGTCCCAACCCCAAGAGCTAGTCTCTCGTTGGTTCCACGTCTTCCCGTTTATCCTCAGGACAAATTGCAACCTGCATGGAACAGGAGGTTAAAGGCTCTGATGCTCCAAGTAGGGAGCTTGCTAGTAAAGCGGCTTGAATGGCGAACCCGGGCACAAGGAGATGAGAAATGAGGTGCGTTTTAGAAACCTTTCCCCATCACACGGTGTACCATCTTCTGGGTTTCTCATGCATGTTTTTGATGTAGGAAGATGCCCTTGAACCTGGAGATTTGGGACCCATGCGATGGGTACCACGCAGTATTCCTTTAAAGGGTCTGCGTTTGCTCACCCAACCTCACCAAACCTCTCAGCCCCAAGAGTGTCCACCCTTATGTCTCATCCAGCTGTGCGTCTAGATATGGTCAATCCAGGTTGCATCACAGCCCCTGAACGCATTGTGTAAGAATTTCTCTCTCTTTCACTGTCTTTGTTTCATGGGTGTTTCAAAGTAATTTATTTTTATAATGGGGTTTAGCTGCTTTTCACTGCTGTGTTTATGCCGCTTTACACCCACTTGACACACTAACAGAGAGATATCAATACATAGGTTTTACGATTATTATTAGTCAGATATATTCTTGTGCGGTGAATAGGGCGTGTTGAGTCCAGTTCTCTGAGCAAGGAGTAGGTCTTGTCTATTACATATTGGGTTTATGGAACGGTATCTGAGCTAATTTGATACCCTTGTTTTATGTATCACCCCACCTC
The DNA here is from genome assembly GCF_965194805.1 of Balaenoptera borealis. Taxonomy (NCBI): domain Eukaryota; kingdom Metazoa; phylum Chordata; class Mammalia; order Artiodactyla; family Balaenopteridae; genus Balaenoptera; species Balaenoptera borealis. Next base: position 468,432 of record NW_028123667.1, on the reverse strand, counting down.
ACCTTTCCCGTTAAGCAGCCATAGTGTGTTTTCTGCATGTGTGACTCTGTTCTGTTTTGTAATTCAGTTCAAGTGTAACGGTTTTTACATTCCCTCTATCAGTGATACCTTATGAGAAGTGTCCTTTTCTGTGTGACTTATTTCACTTAGAATCGTCGTACCTAAATCCACTCATCATGCTGCTACTAACCTTACGACATTGATTTCATGGCTGAGTGGTATTCCATTGTACATAAGGACCACAACTTCTTTATCCATTTTTCTCTTTCCTGGGATATTTAAGGTGGAATGAAGTGGAGGTCCTGGTCAACAGAGCAGCCCTAAACTTTGGGGTGCTTGTGTCTTGCTGATTTTTAATTTTCCCAATTTATACCCCCATGAGTGGAAGTGCCCTATGCTCTCTAAGCTGTGTTTTTCAGATGTTTCAGGACTCACCGGACACTTCTCCGGAGTGGCTCTTGGCAATTTACATCCCGCCCATCAGTGTAGCAAGGCTCCCATTTCTCCATGGCCTGTCCTGCATTTCTGGTTTTGACACTTTTTTCAGCATGGCCCTTTTGACCGATGGGAAGCGAGACTTCTTTGTAGTGCTGATTTGCCTTTCCAGGTTGCTTGGTTGGCCAAAAAGGGCGTATGCGTTTTTTCCTGAATATATTCAGGAAAAAACGCATACGCCCTTTTTGGCCAAGGGCATCATTGTCAACGTTTTGCCGCTTTTCATGTGCTTTAAAGGCGATTCGTATCTACCTCCTGAAATCTGTTTCCTGCAATTCTGCCTTGATTTCAAATCCTCTTCTTTGCCTTCCCTCAATATATTTGTGGACGGGAGTTAACATTTATAACTCTGCAGGTTTGTGAATTGCAGTGCCCTGAACCTCCATTTTACAACTCGTTTTTATGGGAGCTGGCCGCAAAATCGCAGAATGGCTTCAGGCCCTGTTCTGGTTCCGGGGGGCAGGCTGAGCCTGTGGTTAATTCTTCTTTCTGATGGGAAAATAGAGTGACCTGTGCCTGTCCCAACACCAAGAGCTAGTCTCTCGTTGGTTCCACGTCTTCCCGTTTATCCTCAGGACAAATTGCAACCTGTATGGAACAGGAGGTTAAAGGTGCTGATGCTCCAAGTAGGGAGGTTGCTAGTAAAGCGGCTGGAATGGCGAACCCGGGCACAAGGAGATGAGAAATGAGGTGCGTTTTAGAAACCTTTCCCCATCACACGGTGTACCATCTTCTGGGTTTCTCATGCATGTTTTTGATGTAGGAAGATGCCCTTGAACCTGGAGATTTGGGACCCATGCGATGGGTACCACGCAGTATTCCTTTAAAGGGTCTGCGTTTGCTCACCCAACCTCACCAAACCTCTCAGCCCCAAGAGTGTCCACCCTTATGTCTCATCCAGCTGTGCGTCTAGATATGGTCAATCCAGGTTGCATCACAGCCCCTGAACGCATTGTGTAAGAATTTCTCTCTCTTTCACTGTCTTTGTTTCATGGGTGTTTCAAAGTAATTTATTTTTATAATGGGGTTTAGCTGCTTTTCACTGCTGTGTTTATGCCGCTTTACACCCACTTGACACACTAACAGAGAGATATCAATACATAGGTTTTACGATTATTATTAGTCAGATATATTCTTGTGCGGTGAATAGGGCGTGTTGAGTCCAGTTCTCTGAGCAAGGAGTAGGTCTTGTCTATTACATATTGGGTTTATGGAACGGTATCTGAGCTAATTTGATACCCTTGTTTTATGTATCACCCCACCTCACCTTTCCCGTTAAGCAGCCATAGTGTGTTTTCTGCATGTGTGACTCTGTTCTGTTTTGTAATTCAGTTCAAGTGTAACGGTTTTTACATTCCCTCTATCAGTGATACCTTATGAAAAGTGTCCTTTTCTGTGTGACTTATTTCACTTAGAATCGTCGTACCTAAATCCACTCATCATGCTGCTACTAACCTTACGACATTGATTTCATGGCTGAGTGGTATTCCATTGTACATAAGGACCACAACTTCTTTATCCATTTTTCTCTTTCCTGGGATATTTAAGGTGGAATGAAGTGGAGGTCCTGGTCAACAGAGCAGCCCTAAACTTTGGGGTGCTTGTGTCTTGCTGATTTTTAATTTTCCCAATTTATACCCCCATGAGTGGAAGTGCCCTATGCTCTCTAAGCTGTGTTTTTCAGATGTTTCAGGACTCACCGGACACTTCTCCGGAGTGGCTTTTGGCAATTTACATCCCGCCCATCAGTGTAGCAAGGCTCCCATTTCTCCATGGCCTGTCCTGCATTTCTGGTTTTGACACTTTTTTCAGCATGGCCCTTTTGACCGATGGGAAGCGAGACTTCTTTGTAGCGCTGATTTGCCTTTCCAGGTTGCTGGGTTGGCCAAAAAGGGCGTATGCGTTTTTTCCTGAATATATTCAGGAAAAAACGCATACGCCCTTTTTGGCCAAGGGCATCATTGTCAACGTTTTGCCGCTTTTCATGTGCTTTAAAGGCGATTCGTATCTACCTCCTGAAATCTGTTTCCTGCAATTCTGCCTTGATTTCAAATCCTCTTCTTTGCCTTCCCTCAATATATTTGTGGACGAGAGTTATCATTAATAACTCTGCAGGTTTGTGAATTGCAGTGCCCTGAACCTCCATTTTACAACTCGTTTTTATGGGAGCTGGCCGCAAAATCGCAGAATGGCTTCAGGCCCTGTTCTGGTTCCGGGCGGCAGGCTGAGCCTGTGGTTAATTCTTCTTTCTGATGGGAAAATAGAGTGACCTGTGCCTGTCCCAACACCAAGAGCTAGTCTCTCGTTGGTTCCACGTCTTCCCGTTTATCCTCAGGACATATTGCAACCTGCATGGAACAGGAGGTTAAAGGTGCTGATGCTCCAAGTAGGGAGCTTGCTAGTAAAGCGGCTGGAATGGCGAACCCGGGCACAAGGAGATGAGAAATGAGGTGCGTTTTAGAAACCTTTCCCCATCACACGGTGTACCATCTTCTGGGTTTCTCATGCATGTTTTTGATGTAGGAAGATGCCCTTGAACCTGGAGATTTGGGACCCATGCGATGGGTACCACGCAGTATTCCTTTAAAGGGTCTGCGTTTGCTCACCCAACCTCACCAAACCTCTCAGCCCAAAGAGTGTCCACCCTTATGTCTCATCCAGCTGTGCGTCTAGATATGGTCAATCCAGGTTGCATCACAGCCCCTGAACGCATTGTGTAAGAATTTCTCTCTCTTTCACTGTCTTTGTTTCATGGGTGTTTCAAAGTAATTTATTTTTATAATGGGGTTTAGCTGCTTTTCACTGCTGTGTTTATGCCGCTTTACACCCACTTGACACACTAACAGAGAGATATCAATACATAGGTTTTACGATTATTATTAGTCAGATATATTCTTGTGCGGTGAATAGGGCGTGTTGAGTCCAGTTCTCTGAGCAAGGAGTAGGTCTTGTCTATTACATATTGGGTTTATGGAACGGTATCTGAGCTAATTTGATACCCTTGTTTTATGTATCACCCCACCTCACCTTTCCCGTTAAGCAGCCATAGTGTGTTTTCTGCATGTGTGACTCTGTTCTGTTTTGTAATTCAGTTCAAGTGTAACGGTTTTTACATTCCCTCTATCAGTGATACCTTATGAGAAGTGTCCTTTTCTGTGTGACTTATTTCACTTAGAATCGTCGTACCTAAATCCACTCATCATGCTGCTACTAACCTTACGACATTGATTTCATGGCTGAGTGGTATTCCATTGTACATAAGGACCACAACTTCTTTATCCATTTTTCTCTTTCCTGGGATATTTAAGGTGGAATGAAGTGGAGGTCCTGGTCAACAGAGCAGCCCTAAACTTTGGGGTGCTTGTGTCTTGCTGATTTTTAATTTTCCCAATTTATACCCCCATGAGTGGAAGTGCCCTATGCTCTCTAAGCTGTGTTTTTCAGATGTTTCAGGACTCACCGGACACTTCTCCGGAGTGGCTCTTGGCAATTTACATCCCGCCCATCAGTGTAGCAAGGCTCCCATTTCTCCATGGCCTGTCCTGCATTTCTGGTTTTGAAACTTTTTTCAGCATGGCCCTTTTGACCGATGGGAAGCGAGACTTATTTGTAGCGCTGATTTGCCTTTCCAGGTTGCTTGGTTGGCCAAAAAGGGCGTATGCGTTTTTTCCTGAATATATTCAGGAAAAAACGCATACGCCCTTTTTGGCCAAGGGCATCATTGTCAACGTTTTGCCGCTTTTAATGTGCTTTAAAGGCGATTCGTATCTACCTCCTGAAATCTGTTTCCTGCAATTCTGCCTTGATTTCAAATCCTCTTCTTTGCCTTCCCTCAATATATTTGTGGACGAGAGTTATCATTAATAACTCTGCAGGTTTGTGAATTGCAGTGCCCTGAACCTCCATTTTACAACTCGTTTTTATGGGAGCTGGCCGCAAAATCGCAGAATGGCTTCAGGCCCTGTTCTGGTTCCGGGGGGCAGGCTGAGCCTGTGGTTAATTCTTCTTTCTGATGGGAAAATAGAGTGACCTGTGCCTGTCCCAACACCAAGAGCTAGTCTCTCGTTGGTTCCACGTCTTCCCGTTTATCCTCAGGACAAATTGCAACCTGTATGGAACAGGAGGTTAAAGGTGCTGATGCTCCAAGTAGGGAGCTTGCTAGTAAAGCGGCTGGAATGGCGAACCCGGGCACAAGGAGATGAGAAATGAGGTGCGTTTTAGAAACCTTTCCCCATCACACGGTGTACCATCTTCTGGGTTTCTCATGCATGTTTTTGATGTAGGAAGATGCCCTTGAACCTGGAGATTTGGGACCCATGCGATGGGTACCACGCAGTATTCCTTTAAAGGGTCTGCGTTTGCTCACCCAACCTCACCAAACCTCTCAGCCCCAAGAGTGTCCACCCTTATGTCTCATCCAGCTGTGCGTCTAGATATGGTCAATCCAGGTTGCATCACAGCCCCTGAACGCATTGTGTAAGAATTTCTCTCTCTTTCACTGTCTTTGTTTCATGGGTGTTTCAAAGTAATTTATTTTTATAATGGGGTTTAGCTGCTTTTCACTGCTGTGTTTATGCCGCTTTACACCCACTTGACACACTAACAGAGAGATATCAATACATAGGTTTTACGATTATTATTAGTCAGATATATTCTTGTGCGGTGAATAGGGCGTGTTGAGTCCAGTTCTCTGAGCAAGGAGTAGGTCTTGTCTATTACATATTGGGTTTATGGAACGGTATCTGAGCTAATTTGATACCCTTGTTTTATGTATCACCCCACCTCACCTTTCCCGTTAAGCAGCCATAGTGTGTTTTCTGCATGTGTGACTCTGTTCTGTTTTGTAATTCAGTTCAAGTGTAACGGTTTTTACATTCCCTCTATCAGTGATACCTTATGAGAAGTGTCCTTTTCTGTGTGACTTATTTCACTTAGAATCGTCGTACCTAAATCCACTCATCATGCTGCTACTAACCTTACGACATTGATTTCATGGCTGAGTGGTATTCCATTGTACATAAGGACCACAACTTCTTTATCCATTTTTCTCTTTCCTGGGATATTTAAGGTGGAATGAAGTGGAGGTCCTGGTCAACAGAGCAGCCCTAAACTTTGGGGTGCTTGTGTCTTGCTGATTTTTAATTTTCCCAATTTATACCCCCATGAGTGGAAGTGCCCTATGCTCTCTAAGCTGTGTTTTTCAGATGTTTCAGGACTCACCGGACACTTCTCCGGAGTGCCTTTGGCAATTTACATCCCGCCCATCAGTGTAGCAAGGCTCCCATTTCTCCATGGCCTGTCCTGCATTTCTGGTTTTGACACTTTTTTCAGCATGGCCCTTTTGACCGATGGGAAGCGAGACTTCTTTGTAGCGCTGATTTGCCTTTCCAGGTTGCTTGGTTGGCCAAAAAGGGCGTATGCGATTTTTCCTGAATATATTCAGGAAAAAACGCATACGCCCTTTTTGGCCAAGGGCATCATTGTCAACGTTTTGCCGCTTTTCATGTGCTTTAAAGGCGATTCGTATCTACCTCCTGAAATCTGTTTCCTGCAATTCTGCCTTGATTTCAAATCCTCTTCTTTGCCTTCCCTCAATATATTTGTGGACGGGAGTTATCATTTATAACTCTGCAGGTTTGTGAATTGCAGTGCCCTGAACCTCCATTTTACAACTCGTTTTTATGGGAGCTGGCCGCAAAATCACAGAATGGCTTCAGGCCCTGTTCTGGTTCCGGGGGGCAGGCTGAGCCTGTGGTTATTTCTTCTTTCTGATGGAAAAATAGAGTGACCTGTGCCTGTCCCAACACCAAGAGCTAGTCTCTCGTTGGTTCCACGTCTTCCCGTTTATCCTCAGGACAAATTGCAACCTGCATGGAACAGGAGGTTAAAGGCTCTGATGCTCCAAGTAGGGAGCTTGCTAGTAAAGCGGCTTGAATGGCGAACCCGGGCACAAGGAGATGAGAAATGAGGTGCGTTTTAGAAACCTTTCCCCATCACACGGTGTACCATCTTCTGGGTTTCTCATGCATGTTTTTGATGTAGGAAGATGCCCTTGAACCTGGAGATTTGGGACCCATGCGATGGGTACCACGCAGTATTCCTTTAAAGGGTCTGCGTTTGCTCACCCAACCTCACCAAACCTCTCAGCCCCAAGAGTGTCCACCCTTATGTCTCATCCAGCTGTGCGTCTAGATATGGTCAATCCAGGTTGCATCACAGCCCCTGAACGCATTGTGTAAGAATTTCTCTCTCTTTCACTGTCTTTGTTTCATGGGTGTTTCAAAGTAATTTATTTTTATAATGGGGTTTAGCTGCTTTTCACTGCTGTGTTTATGCCGCTTTACACCCACTTGACACACTAACAGAGAGATATCAATACATAGGTTTTACGATTATTATTAGTCAGATATATTCTTGTGCGGTGAATAGGGCGTGTTGAGTCCAGTTCTCTGAGCAAGGAGTAGGTCTTGTCTATTACATATTGGGTTTATGGAACGGTATCTGAGCTAATTTGATACCCTTGTTTTATGTATCACCCCACCTCACCTTTCCCGTTAAGCAGCCATAGTGTGTTTTCTGCATGTGTGACTCTGTTCTGTTTTGTAATTCAGTTCAAGTGTAACGGTTTTTACATTCCCTCTATCAGTGATACCTTATGAGAAGTGTCCTTTTCTGTGTGACTTATTTCACTTAGAATCGTCGTACCTAAATCCACTCATCATGCTGCTACTAACCTTACGACATTGATTTCATGGCTGAGTGGTATTCCATTGTACATAAGGACCACAACTTCTTTATCCATTTTTCTCTTTCCTGGGATATTTAAGGTGGAATGAAGTGGAGGTCCTGGTCAACAGAGCAGCCCTAAACTTTGGGGTGCTTGTGTCTTGCTGATTTTTAATTTTCCCAATTTATACCCCCATGAGTGGAAGTGCCCTATGCTCTCTAAGCTGTGTTTTTCAGATGTTTCAGGACTCACCGGACACTTCTCCGGAGTGGCTCTTGGCAATTTACATCCCGCCCATCAGTGTAGCAAGGCTCCCATTTCTCCATGGCCTGTCCTGCATTTCTGGTTTTGACACTTTTTTCAGCATGGCCCTTTTGACCGATGGGAAGCGAGACTTCTTTGTAGTGCTGATTTGCCTTTCCAGGTTGCTTGGTTGGCCAAAAAGGGCGTATGCGTTTTTTCCTGAATATATTCAGGAAAAAACGCATACGCCCTTTTTGGCCAAGGGCATCATTGTCAACGTTTTGCCGCTTTTCATGTGCTTTAAAGGCGATTCGTATCTACCTCCTGAAATCTGTTTCCTGCAATTCTGCCTTGATTTCAAATCCTCTTCTTTGCCTTCCCTCAATATATTTGTGGACGAGAGTTATCATTAATAACTCTGCAGGTTTGTGAATTGCAGTGCCCTGAACCTCCATTTTACAACTCGTTTTTATGGGAGCTGGCCGCAAAATCGCAGAATGGCTTCAGGCCCTGTTCTGGTTCCGGGGGGCAGGCTGAGCCTGTGGTTAATTCTTCTTTCTGATGGGAAAATAGAGTGACCTGTGCCTGTCCCAACACCAAGAGCTAGTCTCTCGTTGGTTCCACGTCTTCCCGTTTATCCTCAGGACAAATTGCAACCTGTATGGAACAGGAGGTTAAAGGTGCTGATGCTCCAAGTAGGGAGCTTGCTAGTAAAGCGGCTGGAATGGCGAACCCGGGCACAAGGAGATGAGAAATGAGGTGCGTTTTAGAAACCTTTCCCCATCACACGGTGTACCATCTTCTGGGTTTCTCATGCATGTTTTTGATGTAGGAAGATGCCCTTGAACCTGGAGATTTGGGACCCATGCGATGGGTACCACGCAGTATTCCTTTAAAGGGTCTGCGTTTGCTCACCCAACCTCACCAAACCTCTCAGCCCCAAGAGTGTCCACCCTTATGTCTCATCCAGCTGTGCGTCTAGATATGGTCAATCCAGGTTGCATCACAGCCCCTGAACGCATTGTGTAAGAATTTCTCTCTCTTTCACTGTCTTTGTTTCATGGGTGTTTCAAAGTAATTTATTTTTATAATGGGGTTTAGCTGCTTTTCACTGCTGTGTTTATGCCGCTTTACACCCACTTGACACAATAACAGAGAGATATCAATACATAGGTTTTACGATTATTATTAGTCAGATATATTCTTGTGCGGTGAATAGGGCGTGTTGAGTCCAGTTCTCTGAGCAAGGAGTAGGTCTTGTCTATTACATATTGGGTTTATGGAACGGTATCTGAGCTAATTTGATACCCTTGTTTTATGTATCACCCCACCTCACCTTTCCCGTTAAGCAGCCATAGTGTGTTTTCTGCATGTGTGACTCTGTTCTGTTTTGTAATTCAGTTCAAGTGTAACGGTTTTTACATTCCCTCTATCAGTGATACCTTATGAGAAGTGTCCTTTTCTGTGTGACTTATTTCACTTAGAATCGTCGTACCTAAATCCACTCATCATGCTGCTACTAACCTTACGACATTGATTTCATGGCTGAGTGGTATTCCATTGTACATAAGGACCACAACTTCTTTATCCATTTTTCTCTTTCCTGGGATATTTAAGGTGGAATGAAGTGGAGGTCCTGGTCAACAGAGCAGCCCTAAACTTTGGGGTGCTTGTGTCTTGCTGATTTTTAATTTTCCCAATTTATACCCCCATGAGTGGAAGTGCCCTATGCTCTCTAAGCTGTGTTTTTCAGATGTTTCAGGACTCACCGGACACTTCTCCGGAGTGCCTTTGGCAATTTACATCCCGCCCATCAGTGTAGCAAGGCTCCCATTTCTCCATGGCCTGTCCTGCATTTCTGGTTTTGACACTTTTTTCAGCATGGCCCTTTTGACCGATGGGAAGCGAGACTTCTTTGTAGCGCTGATTTGCCTTTCCAGGTTGCTTGGTTGGCCAAAAAGGGCGTATGCGATTTTTCCTGAATATATTCAGGAAAAAACGCATACGCCCTTTTTGGCCAAGGGCATCATTGTCAACGTTTTGCCGCTTTTCATGTGCTTTAAAGGCGATTCGTATCTACCTCCTGAAATCTGTTTCCTGCAATTCTGCCTTGATTTCAAATCCTATTCTTTGCCTTCCCTCAATATATTTGTGGACGAGAGTTATCATTAATAACTCTGCAGGTCTGTGAATTGCAGTGCCCTGAACCTCCATTTTACAACTCGTTTTTATGGGAGCTGGCCGCAAAATCGCAGAATGGCTTCAGGCCCTGTTCTGGTTCCGGGGGGCAGGCTGAGCCTGTGGTTAATTCTTCTTTCTGATGGGAAAATAGAGTGACCTGTGCCTGTCCCAACACCAAGAGCTAGTCTCTCGTTGGTTCCACGTCTTCCCGTTTATCCTCAGGACAAATTGCAACCTGTATGGAACAGGAGGTTAAAGGTGCTGATGCTCCAAGTAGGGAGCTTGCTAGTAAAGCGGCTGGAATGGCGAACCCGGGCACAAGGAGATGAGAAATGAGGTGCGTTTTAGAAACCTTTCCCCATCACACGGTGTACCATCTTCTGGGTTTCTCATGCATGTTTTTGATGTAGGAAGATGCCCTTGAACCTGGAGATTTGGGACCCATGCGATGGGTACCACGCAGTATTCCTTTAAAGGGTCTGCGTTTGCTCACCCAACCTCACCAAACCTCTCAGCCCCAAGAGTGTCCACCCTTATGTCTCATCCAGCTGTGCGTCTAGATATGGTCAATCCAGGTTGCATCACAGCCCCTGAACGCATTGTGTTAAGAATTTCTCTCTCTTTCACTGTCTTTGTTTCATGGGTGTTTCAAAGTAATTTATTTTTATAATGGGGTTTAGCTGCTTTTCACTGCTGTGTTTATGCCGCTTTACACCCACTTGACACACTAACAGAGAGATATCAATACATAGGTTTTACGATTATTATTAGTCAGATATATTCTTGTGCGGTGAATAGGGCGTGTTGAGTCCAGTTCTCTGAGCAAGGAGTAGGTCTTGTCTATTACATATTGGGTTTATGGAACGGTATCTGAGCTAATTTGATACCCTTGTTTTATGTATCACCCCACCTCACCTTTCCCGTTAAGCAGCCATAGTGTGTTTTCTGCATGTGTGACTCTGTTCTGTTTTGTAATTCAGTTCAAGTGTAACGGTTTTTACATTCCCTCTATCAGTGATACCTTATGAGAAGTGTCCTTTTCTGTGTGACTTATTTCACTTAGAATCGTCGTACCTAAATCCACTCATCATGCTGCTACTAACCTTACGACATTGATTTCATGGCTGAGTGATATTCCATTGTACATAAGGACCACAACTTCTTTATCCATTTTTCTCTTTCCTGGGATATTTAAGGTGGAATGAAGTGGAGGTCCTGGTCAACAGAGCAGCCCTAAACTTTGGGGTGCTTGTGTCTTGCTGATTTTTAATTTTCCCAATTTATACCCCCATGAGTGGAAGTGCCCTATGCTCTCTAAGCTGTGTTCTTCAGATGTTTCAGGACTCACCGGACACTTCTCCGGAGTGGCTCTTGGCAATTTACATCCCGCCCATCAGTGTAGCAAGGCTCCCATTTCTCCATGGCCTGTCCTGCATTTCTGGTTTTGACACTTTTTTCAGCATGGCCCTTTTGACCGATGGGAAGCGAGACTTCTTTGTAGCGCTGATTTGCCTTTCCAGGTGGCTTGGTTGGCCAAAAAGGGCGTATGCGTTTTTTCCTGAATATATTCAGGAAAAAACGCATACGCCCTTTTTGGCCAAGGGCATCATTGTCAACGTTTTGCCGCTTTTCATGTGCTTTAAAGGCGATTCGTATCTACCTCCTGAAATCTGTTTCCTGCAATTCTGCCTTGATTTCAAATCCTCTTCTTTGCCTTCCCTCAATATATTTGTGGACGGGAGTTATCATTTATAACTCTGCAGGTTTGTGAATTGCAGTGCCCTGAACCTCCATTTTACAACTCGTTTTTATGGGAGCTGGCCGCAAAATCACAGAATGGCTTCAGGCCCTGTTCTGGTTCCGGGGGGCAGGCTGAGCCTGTGGTTATTTCTTCTTTCTGATGGAAAAATAGAGTGACCTGTGCCTGTCCCAACCCCAAGAGCTAGTCTCTCGTTGGTTCCACGTCTTCCCGTTTATCCTCAGGACAAATTGCAACCTGCATGGAACAGGAGGTTAAAGGCTCTGATGCTCCAAGTAGGGAGCTTGCTAGTAAAGCGGCTTGAATGGCGAACCCGGGCACAAGGAGATGAGAAATGAGGTGCGTTTTAGAAACCTTTCCCCATCACACGGTGTACCATCTTCTGGGTTTCTCATGCATGTTTTTGATGTAGGAAGATGCCCTTGAACCTGGAGATTTGGGACCCATGCGATGGGTACCACGCAGTATTCCTTTAAAGGGTCTGCGTTTGCTCACCCAACCTCACCAAACCTCTCAGCCCCAAGAGTGTCCACCCTTATGTCTCATCCAGCTGTGCGTCTAGATATGGTCAATCCAGGTTGCATCACAGCCCCTGAACGCATTGTGTAAGAATTTCTCTCTCTTTCACTGTCTTTGTTTCATGGGTGTTTCAAAGTAATTTATTTTTATAATGGGGTTTAGCTGCTTTTCACTGCTGTGTTTATGCCGCTTTACACCCACTTGACACACTAACAGAGAGATATCAATACATAGGTTTTACGATTATTATTAGTCAGATATATTCTTGTGCGGTGAATAGGGCGTGTTGAGTCCAGTTCTCTGAGCAAGGAGTAGGTCTTGTCTATTACATATTGGGTTTATGGAACGGTATCTGAGCTAATTTGATACCCTTGTTTTATGTATCACCCCACCTCACCTTTCCCGTTAAGCAGCCATAGTGTGTTTTCTGCATGTGTGACTCTGTTCTGTTTTGTAATTCAGTTCAAGTGTAACGGTTTTTACATTCCCTCTATCAGTGATACCTTATGAGAAGTGTCCTTTTCTGTGTGACTTATTTCACTTAGAATCGTCGTACCTAAATCCACTCATCATGCTGCTACTAACCTTACGACATTGATTTCATGGCTGAGTGGTATTCCATTGTACATAAGGACCACAACTTCTTTATCCATTTTTCTCTTTCCTGGGATATTTAAGGTGGAATGAAGTGGAGGTCCTGGTCAACAGAGCAGCCCTAAACTTTGGGGTGCTTGTGTCTTGCTGATTTTTAATTTTCCCAATTTATACCCCCATGAGTGGAAGTGCCCTATGCTCTCTAAGCTGTGTTTTTCAGATGTTTCAGGACTCACCGGACACTTCTCCGGAGTGGCTCTTGGCAATTTACATCCCGCCCATCAGTGTAGCAAGGCTCCCATTTCTCCATGGCCTGTCCTGCATTTCTGGTTTTGACACTTTTTTCAGCATGGCCCTTTTGACCGATGGGAAGCGAGACTTCTTTGTAGTGCTGATTTGCCTTTCCAGGTTGCTTGGTTGGCCAAAAAGGGCGTATGCGTTTTTTCCTGAATATATTCAGGAAAAAACGCATACGCCCTTTTTGGCCAAGGGCATCATTGTCAACGTTTTGCCGCTTTTCATGTGCTTTAAAGGCGATTCGTATCTACCTCCTGAAATCTGTTTCCTGCAATTCTGCCTTGATTTCAAATCCTCTTCTTTGCCTTCCCTCAATATATTTGTGGACGGGAGTTAACATTTATAACTCTGCAGGTTTGTGAATTGCAGTGCCCTGAACCTCCATTTTACAACTCGTTTTTATGGGAGCTGGCCGCAAAATCGCAGAATGGCTTCAGGCCCTGTTCTGGTTCCGGGGGGCAGGCTGAGCCTGTGGTTAATTCTTCTTTCTGATGGGAAAATAGAGTGACCTGTGCCTGTCCCAACACCAAGAGCTAGTCTCTCGTTGGTTCCACGTCTTCCCGTTTATCCTCAGGACAAATTGCAACCTGTATGGAACAGGAGGTTAAAGGTGCTGATGCTCCAAGTAGGGAGCTTGCTAGTAAAGCGGCTGGAATGGCGAACCCGGGCACAAGGAGATGAGAAATGAGGTGCGTTTTAGAAACCTTTCCCCATCACACGGTGTACCATCTTCTGGGTTTCTCATGCATGTTTTTGATGTAGGAAGATGCCCTTGAACCTGGAGATTTGGGACCCATGCGATGGGTACCACGCAGTATTCCTTTAAAGGGTCTGCGTTTGCTCACCCAACCTCACCAAACCTCTCAGCCCCAAGAGTGTCCACCCTTATGTCTCATCCAGCTGTGCGTCTAGATATGGTCAATCCAGGTTGCATCACAGCCCCTGAACGCATTGTGTAAGAATTTCTCTCTCTTTCACTGTCTTTGTTTCATGGGTGTTTCAAAGTAATTTATTTTTATAATGGGGTTTAGCTGCTTTTCACTGCTGTGTTTATGCCGCTTTACACCCACTTGACACACTAACAGAGAGATATCAATACATAGGTTTTACGATTATTATTAGTCAGATATATTCTTGTGCGGTGAATAGGGCGTGTTGAGTCCAGTTCTCTGAGCAAGGAGTAGGTCTTGTCTATTACATATTGGGTTTATGGAACGGTATCTGAGCTAATTTGATACCCTTGTTTTATGTATCACCCCACCTCACCTTTCCCGTTAAGCAGCCATAGTGTGTTTTCTGCATGTGTGACTCTGTTCTGTTTTGTAATTCAGTTCAAGTGTAACGGTTTTTACATTCCCTCTATCAGTGATACCTTAGGAGAAGTGTCCTTTTCTGTGTGACTTATTTCACTTAGAATCGTCGTACCTAAATCCACTCATCATGCTGCTACTAACCTTACGACATTGATTTCATGGCTGAGTGGTATTCCATTGTACATAAGGACCACAACTTCTTTATCCATTTTTCTCTTTCCTGGGATATTTAAGGTGGAATGAAGTGGAGGTCCTGGTCAACAGAGCAGCCCTAAACTTTGGGGTGCTTGTGTCTTGCTGATTTTTAATTTTCCCAATTTATACCCCCATGAGTGGAAGTGCCCTATGCTCTCTAAGCTGTGTTTTTCAGATGTTTCAGGACTCACCGGACACTTCTCCGGAGTGGCTTTTGGCAATTTACATCCCGCCCATCAGTGTAGCAAGGCTCCCATTTCTCCATGGCCTGTCCTGCATTTCTGGTTTTGACACTTTTTTCAGCATGGCCCTTTTGACCGATGGGAAGCGAGACTTCTTTGTAGCGCTGATTTGCCTTTCCAGGTTGCTGGGTTGGCCAAAAAGGGCGTATGCGTTTTTTCCTGAATATATTCAGGAAAAAACGCATACGCCCTTTTTGGCCAAGGGCATCATTGTCAACGTTTTGCCGCTTTTCATGTGCTTTAAAGGCGATTCGTATCTACCTCCTGAAATCTGTTTCCTGCAATTCTGCCTTGATTTCAAATCCTCTTCTTTGCCTTCCCTCAATATATTTGTGGACGAGAGTTATCATTAATAACTCTGCAGGTTTGTGAATTGCAGTGTCCTGAACCTCCATTTTACAACTCGTTTTTATGGGAGCTGGCCGCAAAATCGCAGAATGGCTTCAGGCCCTGTTCTGGTTCCGGGCGGCAGGCTGAGCCTGTGGTTAATTCTTCTTTCTGATGGGAAAATAGAGTGACCTGTGCCTGTCCCAACACCAAGAGCTAGTCTCTCGTTGGTTCCACGTCTTCCCGTTTATCCTCAGGACATATTGCAACCTGCATGGAACAGGAGGTTAAAGGTGCTGATGCTCCAAGTAGGGAGCTTGCTAGTAAAGCGGCTGGAATGGCGAACCCGGGCACAAGGAGATGAGAAATGAGGTGCGTTTTAGAAACCTTTCCCCATCACACGGTGTACCATCTTCTGGGTTTCTCATGCATGTTTTTGATGTACGAAGATGCCCTTGAACCTGGAGATTTGGGACCCATGCGATGGGTACCACGCAGTATTCCTTTAAAGGGTCTGCGTTTGCTCACCCAACCTCACCAAACCTCTCAGCCCAAAGAGTGTCCACCCTTATGTCTCATCCAGCTGTGCGTCTAGATATGGTCAATCCAGGTTGCATCACAGCCCCTGAACGCATTGTGTAAGAATTTCTCTCTCTTTCACTGTCTTTGTTTCATGGGTGTTTCAAAGTAATTTATTTTTATAATGGGGTTTAGCTGCTTTTCACTGCTGTGTTTATGCCGCTTTACACCCACTTGACACACTAACAGAGAGATATCAATACATAGGTTTTACGATTATTATTAGTCAGATATATTCTTGTGCGGTTTATAGGGCGTGTTGAGTCCAGTTCTCTGAGCAAGGAGTAGGTCTTGTCTATTACATATTGGGTTTATGGAACGGTATCTGAGCTAATTTGATACCCTTGTTTTATGTATCACCCCACCTCACCTTTCCCGTTAAGCAGCCATAGTGTGTTTTCTGCATGTGTGACTCTGTTCTGTTTTGTAATTCAGTTCAAGTGTAACGGTTTTTACATTCCCTCTATCAGTGATACCTTATGAGAAGTGTCCTTTTCTGTGTGACTTATTTCACTTAGAATCGTCGTACCTAAATCCACTCATCATGCTGCTACTAACCTTACGACATTGATTTCATGGCTGAGTGGTATTCCATTGTACATAAGGACCACAACTTCTTTATCCATTTTTCTCTTTCCTGGGATATTTAAGGTGGAATGAAGTGGAGGTCCTGGTCAACAGAGCAGCCCTAAACTTTGGGGTGCTTGTGTCTTGCTGATTTTTAATTTTCCCAATTTATACCCCCATGAGTGGAAGTGCCCTATGCTCTCTAAGCTGTGTTTTTCAGATGTTTCAGGACTCACCGGACACTTCTCCGGAGTGGCTCTTGGCAATTTACATCCCGCCCATCAGTGTAGCAAGGCTCCCATTTCTCCATGGCCTGTCCTGCATTTCTGGTTTTGACACTTTTTTCAGCATGGCCCTTTTGACCGATGGGAAGCGAGACTTCTTTGTAGCGCTGATTTGCCTTTCCAGGTTGCTTGGTTGGCCAAAAAGGGCGTATGCGATTTTTCCTGAATATATTCAGGAAAAAACGCATACGCCCTTTTTGGCCAAGGGCATCATTGTCAACGTTTTGCCGCTTTTCATGTGCTTTAAAGGCGATTCGTATCTACCTCCTGAAATCTGTTTCCTGCAATTCTGCCTTGATTTCAAATCCTATTCTTTGCCTTCCCTCAATATATTTGTGGACGAGAGTTATCATTAATAACTCTGCAGGTTTGTGAATTGCAGTGCCCTGAACCTCCATTTTACAACTCGTTTTTATGGGAGCTGGCCGCAAAATCGCTGAATGGCTTCAGGCCCTGTTCTGGTTCCGGGCGGCAGGCTGAGCCTGTGGTTAATTCTTCTTTCTGATGGGAAAATAGAGTGACCTGTGCCTGTCCCAACACCAAGAGCTAGTCTCTCGTTGGTTCCACGTCTTCCCGTTTATCCTCAGGACAAATTGCAACCTGCATGGAACAGGAGGTTAAAGGTGCTGATGCTCCAAGTAGGGAGCTTGCTAGTAAAGCGGCTGGAATGGCGAACCCGGGCACAAGGAGATGAGAAATGAGGTGCGTTTTAGAAACCTTTCCCCATCACACGGTGTACCATCTTCTGGGTTTCTCATGCATGTTTTTGATGTAGGAAGATGCCCTTGAACCTGGAGATTTGGGACCCATGCGATGGGTACCACGCAGTATTCCTTTAAAGGGTCTGCGTTTGCTCACCCAACCTCACCAAACCTCTCAGCCCCAAGAGTGTCCACCCTTATGTCTCATCCAGCTGTGCGTCTAGATATGGTCAATCCAGGTTGCATCACAGCCCCTGAACGCATTGTGTAAGAATTTCTCTCTCTTTCTCTGTCTTTGTTTCATGGGTGTTTCAAAGTAATTTATTTTTATAATGGGGTTTAGCTGCTTTTCACTGCTGTGTTTATGCCGCTTTACACCCACTTGACACACTAACAGAGAGATATCAATACATAGGTTTTACGATTATTATTAGTCAGATATATTCTTGTGCGGTGAATAGGGCGTGTTGAGTCCAGTTCTCTGAGCAAGGAGTAGGTCTTGTCTATTACATATTGGGTTTATGGAACGGTATCTGAGCTAATTTGATACCCTTGTTTTATGTATCACCCCACCTCACCTTTCCCGTTAAGCAGCCATAGTGTGTTTTCTGCATGTGTGACTCTGTTCTGTTTTGTAATTCAGTTCAAGTGTAACGGTTTTTACATTCCCTCTATCAGTGATACCTTATGAGAAGTGTCCTTTTCTGTGTGACTTATTTCACTTAGAATCGTCGTACCTAAATCCACTCATCATGCTGCTACTAACCTTACGACATTGATTTCATGGCTGAGTGGTATTCCATTGTACATAAGGACCACAACTTCTTTATCCATTTTTCTCTTTCCTGGGATATTTAAGGTGGAATGAAGTGGAGGTCCTGGTCAACAGAGCAGCCCTAAACTTTGGGGTGCTTGTGTCTTGCTGATTTTTAATTTTCCCAATTTATACCCCCATGAGTGGAAGTGCCCTATGCTCTCTAAGCTGTGTTTTTCAGATGTTTCAGGACTCACCGGACACTTCTCCAGAGTGGCTCTTGGCAATTTACATCCCGCCCATCAGTGTAGCAAGGCTCCCATTTCTCCATGGCCTGTCCTGCATTTCTGGTTTTGACACTTTTTTCAGCATGGCCCTTTTGACCGATGGGAAGCGAGACTTCTTTGTAGCGCTGATTTGCCTTTCCAGGTGGCTTGGTTGGCCAAAAAGGGCGTATGCGTTTTTTCCTGAATATATTCAGGAAAAAACGCATACGCCCTTTTTGGCCAAGGGCATCATTGTCAACGTTTTGCCGCTTTTCATGTGCTTTAAAGGCGATTCGTATCTACCTCCTGAAATCTGTTTCCTGCAATTCTGCCTTGATTTCAAATCCTCTTCTTTGCCTTCCCTCAATATATTTGTGGACGGGAGTTATCATTTATAACTCTGCAGGTTTGTGAATTGCAGTGCCCTGAACCTCCATTTTACAACTCGTTTTTATGGGAGCTGGCCGCAAAATCGCAGAATGGCTTCAGGCCCTGTTCTGGTTCCGGGGGGCAGGCTGAGCCTGTGGTTATTTCTTCTTTCTGATGGAAAAATAGAGTGACCTGTGCCTGTCCCAACACCAAGAGCTAGTCTCTCGTTGGTTCCACGTCTTCCCGTTTATCCTCAGGACAAATTGCAACCTGCATGGAACAGGAGGTTAAAGGTGCTGATGCTCCAAGTAGGGAGCTTGCTAGTAAAGCGGCTGGAATGGCGAACCCGGGCACAAGGAGATGAGAAATGAGGTGCGTTTTAGAAACCTTTCCCCATCACACGGTGTACCATCTTCTGGGTTTCTCATGCATGTTTTTGATGTAGGAAGATGCCCTTGAACCTGGAGATTTGGGACCCATGCGATGGGTACCACGCAGTATTCCTTTAAAGGGTCTGCGTTTGCTCACCCAACCTCACCAAACCTCTCAGCCCCAAGAGTGTCCACCCTTATGTCTCATCCAGCTGTGCGTCTAGATATGGTCAATCCAGGTTGCATCACAGCCCCTGAACGCATTGTGTAAGAATTTCTCTCTCTTTCACTGTCTTTGTTTCATGGGTGTTTCAAAGTAATTTATTTTTATAATGGGGTTTAGCTGCTTTTCACTGCTGTGTTTATGCTGCTTTACACCCACTTGACACACTAACAGAGAGATATCAATACATAGGTTTTACGATTATTATTAGTCAGATATATTCTTGTGCGGTGAATAGGGCGTGTTGAGTCCAGTTCTCTGAGCAAGGAGTAGGTCTTGTCTATTACATATTGGGTTTATGGAACGGTATCTGAGCTAATTTGATACCCTTGTTTTATGTATCACCCCACCTCACCTTTCCCGTTAAGCAGCCATAGTGTGTTTTCTGCATGTGTGACTCTGTTCTGTTTTGTAATTCAGTTCAAGTGTAACGGTTTTTACATTCCCTCTATCAGTGATACCTTATGAGAAGTGTCCTTTTCTGTGTGACTTATTTCACTTAGAATTGTCGTACCTAAATCCACTCATCATGCTGCTACTAACCTTACGACATTGATTTCATGGCTGAGTGGTATTCCATTGTACATAAGGACCACAACTTCTTTATCCATTTTTCTCTTTCCTGGGATATTTAAGGTGGAATGAAGTGGAGGTCCTGGTCAACAGAGCAGCCCTAAACTTTGGGGTGCTTGTGTCTTGCTGATTTTTAATTTTCCCAATTTATACCCCCATGAGTGGAAGTGCCCTATGCTCTCTAAGCTGTGTTTTTCAGATGTTTCAGGACTCACCGGACACTTCTCCGGAGTGGCTTTTGGCAATTTACATCCCGCCCATCAGTGTAGCAAGGCTCCCATTTCTCCATGGCCTGTCCTGCATTTCTGGTTTTGACACTTTTTTCAGCATGGCCCTTTTGACCGATGGGAAGCGAGACTTCTTTGTAGCGCTGATTTGCCTTTCCAGGTTGCTGGGTTGGCCAAAAAGGGCGTATGCGTTTTTTCCTGAATATATTCAGGAAAAAACGCATACGCCCTTTTTGGCCAAGGGCATCATTGTCAACGTTTTGCCGCTTTTCATGTGCTTTAAAGGCGATTCGTATCTACCTCCTGAAATCTGTTTCCTGCAATTCTGCCTTGATTTCAAATCCTCTTCTTTGCCTTCCCTCAATATATTTGTGGACGAGAGTTATCATTAATAACTCTGCAGGTTTGTGAATTGCAGTGCCCTGAACCTCCATTTTACAACTCGTTTTTATGGGAGCTGGCCGCAAAATCGCAGAATGGCTTCAGGCCCTGTTCTGGTTCCGGGCGGCAGGCTGAGCCTGTGGTTAATTCTTCTTTCTGATGGGAAAATAGAGTGACCTGTGCCTGTCCCAACACCAAGAGCTAGTCTCTCGTTGGTTCCACGTCTTCCCGTTTATCCTCAGGACAAATTGCAACCTGCATGGAACAGGAGGTTAAAGGTGCTGATGCTCCAAGTAGGGAGCTTGCTAGTAAAGCGGCTGGAATGGCGAACCCGGGCACAAGGAGATGAGAAATGAGGTGCGTTTTAGAAACCTTTCCCCATCACACGGTGTACCATCTTCTGGGTTTCTCATGCATGTTTTTGATGTAGGAAGATGCCCTTGAACCTGGAGATTTGGGACCCATGCGATGGGTACCACGCAGTATTCCTTTAAAGGGTCTGCGTTTGCTCACCCAACCTCACCAAACCTCTCAGCCCCAAGAGTGTCCACCCTTATGTCTCATCCAGCTGTGCGTCTAGATATGGTCAATCCAGGTTGCATCACAGCCCCTGAACGCATTGTGTAAGAATTTCTCTCTCTTTCACTGTCTTTGTTTCATGGGTGTTTCAAAGTAATTTATTTTTATAATGGGGTTTAGCTGCTTTTCACTGCTGTGTTTATGCTGCTTTACACCCACTTGACACACTAACAGAGAGATATCAATACATAGGTTTTACGATTATTATTAGTCAGATATATTCTTGTGCGGTGAATAGGGCGTGTTGAGTCCAGTTCTCTGAGCAAGGAGTAGGTCTTGTCTATTACATATTGGGTTTATGGAACGGTATCTGAGCTAATTTGATACCCTTGTTTTATGTATCACCCCACCTCACCTTTCCCGTTAAGCAGCCATAGTGTGTTTTCTGCATGTGTGACTCTGTTCTGTTTTGTAATTCAGTTCAAGTGTAACGGTTTTTACATTCCCTCTATCAGTGATACCTTATGAGAAGTGTCCTTTTCTGTGTGACTTATTTCACTTAGAATCGTCGTACCTAAATCCACTCATCATGCTGCTACTAACCTTACGACATTGATTTCATGGCTGAGTGGTATTCCATTGTACATAAGGACCACAACTTCTTTATCCATTTTTCTCTTTCCTGGGATATTTAAGGTGGAATGAAGTGGAGGTCCTGGTCAACAGAGCAGCCCTAAACTTTGGGGTGCTTGTGTCTTGCTGATTTTTTAATTTTCCGAATTTATACCCCCATGAGTGGAAGTGCCCTATGCTCTCTAAGCTGTGTTTTTCAGATGTTTCAGGACTCACCGGACACTTCTCCGGAGTGGCTCTTGGCAATTTACATCCCGCCCATCAGTGTAGCAAGGCTCCCATTTCTCCATGGCCTGTCCTGCATTTCTGGTTTTGACACTTTTTTCAGCATGGCCCTTTTGACCGATGGGAAGCGAGACTTCTTTGTAGTGCTGATTTGCCTTTCCAGGTTGCTTGGTTGGCCAAAAAGGGCGTATGCGTTTTTTCCTGAATATATTCAGGAAAAAACGCATACGCCCTTTTTGGCCAAGGGCATCATTGTCAACGTTTTGCCGCTTTTCATGTGCTTTAAAGGCGATTCGTATCTACCTCCTGAAATCTGTTTCCTGCAATTCTGCCTTGATTTCAAATCCTATTCTTTGCCTTCCCTCAATATATTTGTGGACGAGAGTTATCATTAATAACTCTGCAGGTTTGTGAATTGCAGTGCCCTGAACCTCCATTTTACAACTCGTTTTTATGGGAGCTGGCCGCAAAATCGCAGAATGGCTTCAGGCCCTGTTCTGGTTCCGGGCGGCAGGCTGAGCCTGTGGTTAATTCTTCTTTCTGATGGGAAAATAGAGTGACCTGTGCCTGTCCCAACACCAAGAGCTAGTCTCTCGTTGGTTCCACGTCTTCCCGTTTATCCTCAGGACAAATTGCAACCTGCATGGAACAGGAGGTTAAAGGTGCTGATGCTCCAAGTAGGGAGCTTGCTAGTAAAGCGGCTGGAATGGCGAACCCGGGCACAAGGAGATGAGAAATGAGGTGCGTTTTAGAAACCTTTCCCCATCACACGGTGTACCATCTTCTGGGTTTCTCATGCATGTTTTTGATGTAGGAAGATGCCCTTGAACCTGGAGATTTGGGACCCATGCGATGGGTACCACGCAGTATTACTTTAAAGGGTCTGCGTTTGCTCACCCAACCTCACCAAACCTCTCAGCCCCAAGAGTGTCCAACCTTATGTCTCATCCAGCTGTGCGTCTAGATATGGTCAATCCAGGTTGCATCACAGCCCCTGAACGCATTGTGTAAGAATTTCTCTCTCTTTCACTGTCTTTGTTTCATGGGTGTTTCAAAGTAATTTATTTTTATAATGGGGTTTAGCTGCTTTTCACTGCTGTGTTTATGCCGCTTTACACCCACTTGACACACTAACAGAGAGATATCAATACATAGGTTTTACGATTATTATTAGTCAGATATATTCTTGTGCGGTGAATAGGGCGTGTTGAGTCCAGTTCTCTGAGCAAGGAGTAGGTCTTGTCTATTACATATTGGGTTTATGGAACGGTATCTGAGCTAATTTGATACCCTTGTTTTATGTATCACCCCACCTCACCTTTCCCGTTAAGCAGCCATAGTGTGTTTTCTGCATGTGTGACTCTGTTCTGTTTTGTAATTCAGTTCAAGTGTAACGGTTTTTACATTCCCTCTATCAGTGATACCTTATGAGAAGTGTCCTTTTCTGTGTGACTTATTTCACTTAGAATCGTCGTACCTAAATCCACTCATCATGCTGCTACTAACCTTACGACATTGATTTCATGGCTGAGTGGTATTCCATTGTACATAAGGACCACAACTTCTTTATCCATTTTTCTCTTTCCTGGGATATTTAAGGTGGAATGAAGTGGAGGTCCTGGTCAACAGAGCAGCCCTAAACTTTGGGGTGCTTGTGTCTTGCTGATTTTTAATTTTCCCAATTTATACCCCCATGAGTGGAAGTGCCCTATGCTCTCTAAGCTGTGTTTTTCAGATGTTTCAGGACTCACCGGACACTTCTCCGGAGTGGCTCTTGGCAATTTACATCCCGCCCATCAGTGTAGCAAGGCTCCCATTTCTCCATGGCCTGTCCTGCATTTCTGGTTTTGACACTTTTTTCAGCATGGCCCTTTTGACCGATGGGAAGCGAGACTTCTTTGTAGCGCTGATTTGCCTTTCCAGGTTGCTTGGTTGGCCAAAAAGGGCGTATGCGATTTTTCCTGAATATATTCAGGAAAAAACGCATACGCCCTTTTTGGCCAAGGGCATCATTGTCAACGTTATGCCGCTTTTCATGTGCTTTAAAGGCGATTCGTATCTACCTCCTGAAATCTGTTTCCTGCAATTCTGCCTTGATTTCAAATCCTATTCTTTGCCTTCCCTCAATATATTTGTGAACGAGAGTTATCATTAATAACTCTGCAGGTTTGTGAATTGCAGTGCCCTGAACCTCCATTTTACAACTCGTTTTTATGGGAGCTGGCCGCAAAATCGCAGAATGGCTTCAGGCCCTGTTCTGGTTCCGGGCGGCAGGCTGAGCCTGTGGTTAATTCTTCTTTCTGATGGGAAAATAGAGTGACCTGTGCCTGTCCCAACACCAAGAGCTAGTCTCTCGTTGGTTCCACGTCTTCCCGTTTATCCTCAGGACAAATTGCAACCTGCATGGAACAGGAGGTTAAAGGTGCTGATGCTCCAAGTAGGGAGCTTGCTAGTAAAGCGGCTGGAATGGCGAACCCGGGCACAAGGAGATGAGAAATGAGGTGCGTTTTAGAAACCTTTCCCCATCACACGGTGTACCATCTTCTGGGTTTCTCATGCATGTTTTTGATGTAGGAAGATGCCCTTGAACCTGGAGATTTGGGACCCATGCGATGGGTACCACGCAGTATTACTTTAAAGGGTCTGCGTTTGCTCACCCAACCTCACCAAACCTCTCAGCCCCAAGAGTGTCCACCCTTATGTCTCATCCAGCTGTGCGTCTAGATATGGTCAATCCAGGTTGCATCACAGCCCCTGAACGCATTGTGTAAGAATTTCTCTCTCTTTCACTGTCTTTGTTTCATGGGTGTTTCAAAGTAATTTATTTTTATAATGGGGTTTAGCTGCTTTTCACTGCTGTGTTTATGCCGCTTTACACCCACTTGACACACTAACAGAGAGATATCAATACATAGGTTTTACGATTATTATTAGTCAGATATATTCTTGTGCGGTGAATAGGGCGTGTTGAGTCCAGTTCTCTGAGCAAGGAGTAGGTCTTGTCTATTACATATTGGGTTTATGGAACGGTATCTGAGCTAATTTGATACCCTTGTTTTATGTATCACCCCACCTCACCTTTCCCGTTAAGCAGCCATAGTGTGTTTTCTGCATGTGTGACTCTGTTCTGTTTTGTAATTCAGTTCAAGTGTAACGGTTTTTACATTCCCTCTATCAGTGATACCTTATGAGAAGTGTCCTTTTCTGTGTGACTTATTTCACTTAGAATCGTCGTACCTAAATCCACTCATCATGCTGCTACTAACCTTACGACATTGATTTCATGGCTGAGTGGTATTCCATTGTACATAAGGACCACAACTTCTTTATCCATTTTTCTCTTTCCTGGGATATTTAAGGTGGAATGAAGTGGAGGTCCTGGTCAACAGAGCAGCCCTAAACTTTGGGGTGCTTGTGTCTTGCTGATTTTTAATTTTCCCAATTTATACCCCCATGAGTGGAAGTGCCCTATGCTCTCTAAGCTGTGTTTTTCAGATGTTTCAGGACTCACCGGACACTTCTCCGGAGTGGCTCTTGGCAATTTACATCCCGCCCATCAGTGTAGCAAGGCTCCCATTTCTCCATGGCCTGTCCTGCATTTCTGGTTTTGACACTTTTTTCAGCATGGCCCTTTTGACCGATGGGAAGCGAGACTTCTTTGTAGCGCTGATTTGCCTTTCCAGGTTGCTTGGTTGGCCAAAAAGGGCGTATGCGATTTTTCCTGAATATATTCAGGAAAAAACGCATACGCCCTTTTTGGCCAAGGGCATCATTGTCAACGTTATGCCGCTTTTCATGTGCTTTAAAGGCGATTCGTATCTACCTCCTGAAATCTGTTTCCTGCAATTCTGCCTTGATTTCAAATCCTATTCTTTGCCTTCCCTCAATATATTTGTGAACGAGAGTTATCATTAATAACTCTGCAGGTTTGTGAATTGCAGTGCCCTGAACCTCCATTTTACAACTCGTTTTTATGGGAGCTGGCCGCAAAATCGCAGAATGGCTTCAGGCCCTGTTCTGGTTCCGGGGGGCAGGCTGAGCCTGTGGTTAATTCTTCTTTCTGATGGGAAAATAGAGTGACCTGTGCCTGTCCCAACACCAAGAGCTAGTCTGTCGTTGGTTCCACGTCTTCCCGTTTATCCTCAGGACAAATTGCAACCTGTATGGAACAGGAGGTTAAAGGTGCTGATGCTCCAAGTAGGGAGCTTGCTAGTAAAGCGGCTGGAATGGCGAACCCGGGCACAAGGAGATGAGAAATGAGGTGCGTTTTAGAAACCTTTCCCCATCACACGGTGTACCATCTTCTGGGTTTCTCATGCATGTTTTTGATGTAGGAAGATGCCCTTGAACCTGGAGATTTGGGACCCATGCGATGGGTACCACGCAGTATTCCTTTAAAGGGTCTGCGTTTGCTCACCCAACCTCACCAAACCTCTCAGCCCCAAGAGTGTCCACCCTTATGTCTCATCCAGCTGTGCGTCTAGATATGGTCAATCCAGGTTGCATCACAGCCCCTGAACGCATTGTGTAAGAATTTCTCTCTCTTTCACTGTCTTTGTTTCATGGGTGTTTCAAAGTAATTTATTTTTATAATGGGGTTTAGCTGCTTTTCACTGCTGTGTTTATGCCGCTTTACACCCACTTGACACACTAACAGAGAGATATCAATACATAGGTTTTACGATTATTATTAGTCAGATATATTCTTGTGCGGTGAATAGGGCGTGTTGAGTCCAGTTCTCTGAGCAAGGAGTAGGTCTTGTCTATTACATATTGGGTTTATGGAACGGTATCTGAGCTAATTTGATACCCTTGTTTTATGTATCACCCCACCTCACCTTTCCCGTTAAGCAGCCATAGTGTGTTTTCTGCATGTGTGACTCTGTTCTGTTTTGTAATTCAGTTCAAGTGTAACGGTTTTTACATTCCCTCTATCAGTGATACCTTATGAGAAGTGTCCTTTTCTGTGTGACTTATTTCACTTAGAATCGTCGTACCTAAATCCACTCATCATGCTGCTACTAACCTTACGACATTGATTTCATGGCTGAGTGGTATTCCATTGTACATAAGGACCACAACTTCTTTATCCATTTTTCTCTTTCCTGGGATATTTAAGGTGGAATGAAGTGGAGGTCCTGGTCAACAGAGCAGCCCTAAACTTTGGGGTGCTTGTGTCTTGCTGATTTTTAATTTTCCCAATTTATACCCCCATGAGTGGAAGTGCCCTATGCTCTCTAAGCTGTGTTTTTCAGATGTTTCAGGACTCACCGGACACTTCTCCGGAGTGGCTCTTGGCAATTTACATCCCGCCCATCAGTGTAGCAAGGCTCCCATTTCTCCATGGCCTGTCCTGCATTTCTGGTTTTGAAACTTTTTTCAGCATGGCCCTTTTGACCGATGGGAAGCGAGACTTCTTTGTAGCGCTGATTTGCCTTTCCAGGTGGCTTGGTTGGCCAAAAAGGGCCTATGCGTTTTTTCCTGAATATATTCAGGAAAAAACGCATACGCCCTTTTTGGCCAAGGGCATCATTGTCAACGTTTTGCCGCTTTTCATGTGCTTTAAAGGCGATTCGTATCTACCTCCTGAAATCTGTTTCCTACAATTCTGCCTTGATTTCAAATCCTCTTATTTGCCTTCCCTCAATATATTTGTGGACGGGAGTTATCATTTATAACTCTGCAGGTTTGTGAATTGCAGTGCCCTGAACCTCCATTTTACAACTCGTTTTTATGGGAGCTGGCCGCAAAATCGCAGAATGGCTTCAGGCCCTGTTCTGGTTCCGGGGGGCAGGCTGAGCCTGTGGTTATTTCTTCTTTCTGATGGAAAAATAGAGTGACCTGTGCCTGTCCCAACACCAAGAGCTAGTCTCTCGTTGGTTCCACGTCTTCCCGTTTATCCTCAGGACAAATTGCAACCTGCATGGAACAGGAGGTTAAAGGTGCTGTTGCTCCAAGTAGGGAGCTTGCTAGTAAAGCAGCTGGAATGGCGAACCCGGGCACAAGGAGATGAGAAATGAGGTGCGTTTTAGAAACCTTTCCCCATCACACGGTGTACCATCTTCTGGGTTTCTCATGCATGTTTTTGATGTAGGAAGATGCCCTTGAACCTGGAGATTTGGGACCCATGCAATGGGTACCACGCAGTATTCCTTTAAAGGGTCTGCGTTTGCTCACCCAACCTCACCAAACCTCTCAGCCCCAAGAGTGTCCACCCTTATGTCTCATCCAGCTGTGCGTCTAGATATGGTCAATCCAGGTTGCATCACAGCCCCTGAACGCATTGTGTAAGAATTTCTCTCTCTTTCACTGTCTTTGTTTCATGGGTGTTTCAAAGTAATTTATTTTTATAATGGGGTTTAGCTGCTTTTCACTCCTGTGTTTATGCTGCTTTACACCCACTTGACACACTAACAGAGAGATATCAATACATAGGTTTTACGATTATTATTAGTCAGATATATTCTTGTGCGGTGAATAGGGCGTGTTGAGTCCAGTTCTCTGAGCAAGGAGTAGGTCTTGTCTATTACATATTGGGTTTATGGAACGGTATCTGAGCTAATTTGATACCCTTGTTTTATGTATCACCCCACCTCACCTTTCCCGTTAAGCAGCCATAGTGTGTTTTCTGCATGTGTGACTCTGTTCTGTTTTGTAATTCAGTTCAAGTGTAACGGTTTTTACATTCCCTCTATCAGTGATACCTTATGAGAAGTGTCCTTTTCTGTGTGACTTATTTCACTTAGAATCGTCGTACCTAAATCCACTCATCATGCTGCTACTAACCTTACGACATTGATTTCATGGCTGAGTGGTATTCCATTGTACATAAGGATCACAACTTCTTTATCCATTTTTCTCTTTCCTGGGATATTTAAGGTGGAATGAAGTGGAGGTCCTGGTCAACAGAGCAGCCCTAAACTTTGGGGTGCTTGTGTCTTGCTGATTTTTAATTTTCCCAATTTATACCCCCATGAGTGGAAGTGCCCTATGCTCTCTAAGCT
This sequence comes from Balaenoptera borealis, assembly GCF_965194805.1. Taxonomy (NCBI): domain Eukaryota; kingdom Metazoa; phylum Chordata; class Mammalia; order Artiodactyla; family Balaenopteridae; genus Balaenoptera; species Balaenoptera borealis. Next base: position 439,864 of record NW_028123667.1, on the reverse strand, counting down.
GTGTTTTTCAGATGTTTCAGGACTCACCGGACACTTCTCCGGAGTGGCTCTTGGCAATTTACATCCCGCCCATCAGTGTAGCAAGGCTCCCATTTCTCCATGGCCTGTCCTGCATTTCTGGTTTTGACACTTTTTTCAGCATGGCCCTTTTGACCGATGGGAAGCGAGACTTCTTTGTAGTGCTGATTTGCCTTTCCAGGTTGCTTGGTTGGCCAAAAAGGGCGTATGCGTTTTTTCCTGAATATATTCAGGTAAAAACGCATACGCCCTTTTTGGCCAAGGGCATCATTGTCAACGTTTTGCCGCTTTTCATGTGCTTTAAAGGCGATTCGTATCTACCTCCTGAAATCTGTTTCCTGCAATTCTGCCTTGATTTCAAATCCTCTTCTTTGCCTTCCCTCAATATATTTGTGGACGGGAGTTATCATTTATAACTCTGCAGGTTTGTGAATTGCAGTGCCCTGAACCTCCATTTTACAACTCGTTTTTATGGGAGCTGGCCGCAAAATCGCAGAATGGCTTCAGGCCCTGTTCTGGTTCCGGGGGGCAGGCTGAGCCTGTGGTTAATTCTTCTTTCTGATGGGAAAATAGAGTGACCTGTGCCTGTCCCAACACCAAGAGCTAGTCTCTCGTTGGTTCCACGTCTTCCCGTTTATCCTCAGGACATATTGCAACCTGCATGGAACAGGAGGTTAAAGGTGCTGATGCTCCAAGTAGGGAGCTTGCTAGTAAAGCGGCTGGAATGGCGAACCCGGGCACAAGGAGATGAGAAATGAGGTGCGTTTTAGAAACCTTTCCCCATCACACGGTGTACCATCTTCTGGGTTTCTCATGCATGTTTTTGATGTAGGAAGATGCCCTTGAACCTGGAGATTTGGGACCCATGCGATGGGTACCACGCAGTATTCCTTTAAAGGGTCTGCGTTTGCTCACCCAACCTCACCAAACCTCTCAGCCCCAAGAGTGTCCACCCTTATGTCTCATCCAGCTGTGCGTCTAGATATGGTCAATCCAGGTTGCATCACAGCCCCTGAACGCATTGTGTAAGAATTTCTCTCTCTTTCACTGTCTTTGTTTCATGGGTGTTTCAAAGTAATTTATTTTTATAATGGGGTTTAGCTGCTTTTCACTGCTGTGTTTATGCCGCTTTACACCCACTTGACACACTAACAGAGAGATATCAATACATAGGTTTTACGATTATTATTAGTCAGATATATTCTTGTGCGGTGAATAGGGCGTGTTGAGTCCAGTTCTCTGAGCAAGGAGTAGGTCTTGTCTATTACATATTGGGTTTATGGAACGGTATCTGAGCTAATTTGATACCCTTGTTTTATGTATCACCCCACCTCACCTTTCCCGTTAAGCAGCCATAGTGTGTTTTCTGCATGTGTGACTCTGTTCTGTTTTGTAATTCAGTTCAAGTGTAACGGTTTTTACATTCCCTCTATCAGTGATACCTTATGAGAAGTGTCCTTTTCTGTGTGACTTATTTCACTTAGAATCGTCGTACCTAAATCCACTCATCATGCTGCTACTAACCTTACGACATTGATTTCATGGCTGAGTGGTATTCCATTGTACATAAGGACCACAACTTCTTTCTCCATTTTTCTCTTTCCTGGGATATTTAAGGTGGAATGAAGTGGAGGTCCTGGTCAACAGAGCAGCCCTAAACTTTGGGGTGCTTGTGTCTTGCTGATTTTTAATTTTCCCAATTTATACCCCCATGAGTGGAAGTGCCCTATGCTCTCTAAGCTGTGTTTTTCAGATGTTTCAGGACTCACCGGACACTTCTCCGGAGTGGCTCTTGGCAATTTACATCCCGCCCATCAGTGTAGCAAGGCTCCCATTTCTCCATGGCCTGTCCTGCATTTCTGGTTTTGACACTTTTTTCAGCATGGCCCTTTTGACCGATGGGAAGTGAGACTTCTTTGTAGCGCTGATTTGCCTTTCCAGGTTCCTTGGTTGGCCAAAAAGGGCGTATGCGTTTTTTCCTGAATATATTCAGGAAAAAACGCATACGCCCTTTTTGGCCAAGGGCATCATTGTCAACGTTTTGCCGCTTTTCATGTGCTTTAAAGGTGATTCGTATCTACCTCCTGAAATCTGTTTCCTGCAATTCTGCCTTGATTTCAAATCCTCTTCTTTGCCTTCCCTCAATATATTTGTGGACGAGAGTTATCATTTATAACTCTGCAGGTTTGTGAATTGCAGTGCCCTGAACCTCCATTTTACAACTCGTTTTTATGGGAGCTGGCCGCAAAATCGCAGAATGGCTTCAGGCCCTGTTCTGGTTCCGGGGGGCAGGCTGAGCCTGTGGTTAATTCTTCTTTCTGATGGGAAAATAGAGTGACCTGTGCCTGTCCCAACACCAAGAGCTAGTCTCTCGTTGGTTCCACGTCTTCCCGTTTATCCTCAGGACAAATTGCAACCTGTATGGAACAGGAGGTTAAAGGTGCTGATGCTCCAAGTAGGGAGCTTGCTAGTAAAGCAGCTGGAATGGCGAACCCGGGCACAAGGAGATGAGAAATGAGGTGCGTTTTAGAAACCTTTCCCCATCACACGGTGTACCATCTTCTGGGTTTCTCATGCATGTTTTTGATGTAGGAAGATGCCCTTGAACCTGGAGATTTGGGACCCATGCGATGGGTACCACGCAGTATTACTTTAAAGGGTCTGCGTTTGCTCACCCAACCTCACCAAACCTCTCAGCCCCAAGAGTGTCCACCCTTATGTCTCATCCAGCTGTGCGTCTAGATATGGTCAATCCAGGTTGCATCACAGCCCCTGAACGCATTGTTTAAGAATTTCTCTCTCTTTCACTGTCTTTGTTTCATGGGTGTTTCAAAGTAATTTATTTTTATAATGGGGTTTAGCTGCTTTTCACTGCTGTGTTTATGCCGCTTTACACCCACTTGACACACTAACAGATATCAATACATAGGTTTTACGATTATTATTAGTCAGATATATTCTTGTGCGGTGAATAGGGCGTGTTGAGTCCAGTTCTCTGAGCAAGGAGTAGGTCTTGTCTATTACATATTGGGTTTATGGAACGGTATCTGAGCTAATTTGAAACCCTTGTTTTACGTATCACCCCACCTCACCTTTCCCGTTAAGCAGCCATAGTGTGTTTTCTGCATGTGTGACTCTGTTCTGTTTTGTAATTCAGTTCAAGTGTAACGGTTTTTACATTCCCTCTATCAGTGATACCTTATGAGAAGTGTCCTTTTCTGTGTGACTTATTTCACTTAGAATCGTCGTACCTAAATCCACTCATCATGCTGCTAGTAACCTTACGACATTGATTTCATGGCTGAGTGATATTCCATTGTACATAAGGACCACAACTTCTTTCTCCATTTTTCTCTTTCCTGGGATATTTAAGGTGGAATGAAGTGGAGGTCCTGGTCAACAGAGCAGCCCTAAACTTTGGGGTGCTTGTGTCTTGCTGATTTTTAATTTTCCCAATTTATACCCCCATGAGTGGAAGTGCCCTATGCTCTCTAAGCTGTGTTTTTCAGATGTTTCAGGACTCACCGGACACTTCTCCGGAGTGGCTCTTGGCAATTTACATCCCGCCCATCAGTGTAGCAAGGCTCCCATTTCTCCATGGCCTGTCCTGCATTTCTGGTTTTGACACTTTTTTCAGCATGGCCCTTTTGACCGATGGGAAGCGAGACTTCTTTGTAGCGCTGATTTGCCTTTCCAGGTGGCTTGGTTGGCCAAAAAGGGCGTATGCGTTTTTTCCTGAATATATTCAGGAAAAAACGCATACGCCCTTTTTGGCCAAGGGCATCATTGTCAACGTTTTGCCGCTTTTCATGTGCTTTAAAGGCGATTCGTATCTACCTCCTGAAATCTGTTTCCTGCAATTCTGCCTTGATTTCAAATCCTCTTCTTTGCCTTCCCTCAATATATTTGTGGACGACAGTTATCATTTATAACTCTGCAGGTTTGTGAATTGCAGTGCCCTGAACCTCCATTTTACAACTCGTTTTTATGGGAGCTGGCCGCAAAATTGCAGAATGGCTTCAGGCCCTGTTCTGGTTCCGGGGGGCAGGCTGAGCCTGTGGTTAATTCTTCTTTCTGATGGGAAAATAGAGTGACCTGTGCCTGTCTCAACACCAAGAGCTAGTCTCTCGTTGGTTCCACGTCTTCCCGTTTATCCTCAGGACAAATTGCAACCTGTATGGAACAGGAGGTTAAAGGTGCTGATGCTCCAAGTAGGGAGCTTGCTAGTAAAGCGGCTGGAATGGCGAACCCGGGCACAAGGAGATGAGAAATGAGGTGCGTTTTAGAAACCTTTCCCCATCACACGGTGTACCATCTTCTGGGTTTCTCATGCATGTTTTTGATGTAGGAAGATGCCCTTGAACCTGGAGATTTGGGACCCATGCGATGGGTACCACGCAGTATTCCTTTAAAGGGTCTGCGTTTGCTCACCCAACCTCACCAAACCTCTCAGCCCCAAGAGTGTCCACCCTTATGTCTCATCCAGCTGTGGGTCTAGATATGGTCAATCCAGGTTGCATCACAGCCCCTGAACGCATTGTGTAAGAATTTCTCTCTCTTTCACTGTCTTTGTTTCATGGGTGTTTCAAAGTAATTTATTTTTATAATGGGGTTTAGCTGCTTTTCACTGCTGTGTTTATGCCGCTTTACACCCACTTGACACACTAACAGAGAGATATCAATACATAGGTTTTACGATTATTATTAGTCAGATATATTCTTGTGCGGTGAATAGGGCATGTTGAGTCCAGTTCTCTGAGCAAGGAGTAGGTCTTGTCTATTACATATTGGGTTTATGGAACGGTATCTGAGCTAATTTGATACCCTTGTTTTATGTATCACCCCACCTCACCTTTCCCGTTAAGCAGCCATAGTGTGTTTTCTGCATGTGTGACTCTGTTCTGTTTTGTAATTCAGTTCAAGTGTAACGGTTTTTACATTCCCTCTATCAGTGATACCTTATGAGAAGTGTCCTTTTCTGTGTGACTTATTTCACTTAGAATCGTCGTACCTAAATCCACTCATCATGCTGCTACTAACCTTACGACATTGATTTCATGGCTGAGTGATATTCCATTGTACATAAGGACCACAACTTCTTTATCCATTTTTCTCTTTCCTGGGATATTTAAGGTGGAATGAAGTGGAGGTCCTGGTCAACAGAGCAGCCCTAAACTTTGGGGTGCTTGTGTCTTGCTGATTTTTAATTTTCCCAATTTATACCCCCATGAGTGGAAGTGCCCTATGCTCTCTAAGCTGTGTTTTTCAGATGTTTCAGGACTCACCGGACACTTCTCCAGAGTGGCTCTTGGCAATTTACATCCCGCCCATCAGTGTAGCAAGGCTCCCATTTCTCCATGGCCTGTCCTGCATTTCTGGTTTTGACACTTTTTTCAGCATGGCCCTTTTAACCGATGGGAAGCGAGACTTCTTTGTAGCGCTGATTTGCCTTTCCAGGTTCCTTGGTTGGCCAAAAAGGGCGTATGCGTTTTTTCCTGAATATATTCAGGAAAAAACGCATACGCCCTTTTTGGCCAAGGGCATCATTGTCAACGTTTTGCCGCTTTTCATGTGCTTTAAAGGTGATTCGTATCTACCTCCTGAAATCTGTTTCCTGCAATTCTGCCTTGATTTCAAATCCTCTTCTTTGCCTTCCCTCAATATATTTGTGGACGAGAGTTCTCATTTATAACTCTGCAGGTTTGTGAATTGCAGTGCCCTGAACCTCCATTTTACAACTCGTTTTTATGGGAGCTGGCCGCAAAATCGCAGAATGGCTTCAGGCCCTGTTCTGGTTCCGGGGGGCAGGCTGAGCCTGTGGTTAATTCTTCTTTCTGATGGGAAAATAGAGTGACCTGTGCCTGTCCCAACACCAAGAGCTAGTCTCTCGTTGGTTCCACGTCTTCCCGTTTATCCTCAGGACAAATTGCAACCTGTATGGAACAGGAGGTTAAAGGTGCTGATGCTCCAAGTAGGGAGCTTGCTAGTAAAGCAGCTGGAATGGCGAACCCGGGCACAAGGAGATGAGAAATGAGGTGCGTTTTAGAAACCTTTCCCCATCACACGGTGTACCATCTTCTGGGTTTCTCATGCATGTTTTTGATGTAGGAAGATGCCCTTGAACCTGGAGATTTGGGACCCATGCGATGGGTACCACGCAGTATTCCTTTAAAGGGTCTGCGTTTGCTCACCCAACCTCACCAAACCTCTCAGCCCCAAGAGTGTCCACCCTTATGTCTCATCCAGCTGTGGGTCTAGATATGGTCAATCCAGGTTGCATCACAGCCCCTGAACGCATTGTGTAAGAATTTCTCTCTCTTTCACTGTCTTTGTTTCATGGGTGTTTCAAAGTAATTTATTTTTATAATGGGGTTTAGCTGCTTTTCACTGCTGTGTTTATGCCGCTTTACACCCACTTGACACACTAACAGAGAGATATCAATACATAGGTTTTACGATTATTATTAGTCAGATATATTCTTGTGCGGTGAATAGGGCATGTTGAGTCCAGTTCTCTGAGCAAGGAGTAGGTCTTGTCTATTACATATTGGGTTTATGGAACGGTATCTGAGCTAATTTGATACCCTTGTTTTATGTATCACCCCACCTCACCTTTCCCGTTAAGCAGCCATAGTGTGTTTTCTGCATGTGTGACTCTGTTCTGTTTTGTAATTCAGTTCAAGTGTAACGGTTTTTACATTCCCTCTATCAGTGATACCTTATGAGAAGTGTCCTTTTCTGTGTGACTTATTTCACTTAGAATCGTCGTACCTAAATCCACTCATCATGCTGCTACTAACCTTACGACATTGATTTCATGGCTGAGTGATATTCCATTGTACATAAGGACCACAACTTCTTTATCCATTTTTCTCTTTCCTGGGATATTTAAGGTGGAATGAAGTGGAGGTCCTGGTCAACAGAGCAGCCCTAAACTTTGGGGTGCTTGTGTCTTGCTGATTTTTAATTTTCCCAATTTATACCCCCATGAGTGGAAGTGCCCTATGCTCTCTAAGCTGTGTTTTTCAGATGTTTCAGGACTCACCGGACACTTCTCCAGAGTGGCTCTTGGCAATTTACATCCCGCCCATCAGTGTAGCAAGGCTCCCATTTCTCCATGGCCTGTCCTGCATTTCTGGTTTTGACACTTTTTTCAGCATGGCCCTTTTAACCGATGGGAAGCGAGACTTCTTTGTAGCGCTGATTTGCCTTTCCAGGTTCCTTGGTTGGCCAAAAAGGGCGTATGCGTTTTTTCCTGAATATATTCAGGAAAAAACGCATACGCCCTTTTTGGCCAAGGGCATCATTGTCAACGTTTTGCCGCTTTTCATGTGCTTTAAAGGTGATTCGTATCTACCTCCTGAAATCTGTTTCCTGCAATTCTGCCTTGATTTCAAATCCTCTTCTTTGCCTTCCCTCAATATATTTGTGGACGAGAGTTCTCATTTATAACTCTGCAGGTTTGTGAATTGCAGTGCCCTGAACCTCCATTTTACAACTCGTTTTTATGGGAGCTGGCCGCAAAATCGCAGAATGGCTTCAGGCCCTGTTCTGGTTCCGGGGGGCAGGCTGAGCCTGTGGTTAATTCTTCTTTCTGATGGGAAAATAGAGTGACCTGTGCCTGTCCCAACACCAAGAGCTAGTCTCTCGTTGGTTCCACGTCTTCCCGTTTATCCTCAGGACAAATTGCAACCTGTATGGAACAGGAGGTTAAAGGTGCTGATGCTCCAAGTAGGGAGCTTGCTAGTAAAGCAGCTGGAATGGCGAACCCGGGCACAAGGAGATGAGAAATGAGGTGCGTTTTAGAAACCTTTCCCCATCACACGGTGTACCATCTTCTGGGTTTCTCATGCATGTTTTTGATGTAGGAAGATGCCCTTGAACCTGGAGATTTGGGACCCATGCGATGGGTACCACGCAGTATTACTTTAAAGGGTCTGCGTTTGCTCACCCAACCTCACCAAACCTCTCAGCCCCAAGAGTGTCCACCCTTATGTCTCATCCAGCTGTGCGTCTAGATATGGTCAATCCAGGTTGCATCACAGCCCCTGAACGCATTGTTTAAGAATTTCTCTCTCTTTCACTGTCTTTGTTTCATGGGTGTTTCAAAGTAATTTATTTTTATAATGGGGTTTAGCTGCTTTTCACTGCTGTGTTTATGCCGCTTTACACCCACTTGACACAATAACAGAGAGATATCAATACATAGGTTTTACGATTATTATTAGTCAGATATATTCTTGTGCGGTGAATAGGGCGTGTTGAGTCCAGTTCTCTGAGCAAGGAGTAGGTCTTGTCTATTACATATTGGGTTTATGGAACGGTATCTGAGCTAATTTGATACCCTTGTTTTATGTATCACCCCACCTCACCTTTCCCGTTAAGCAGCCATAGTGTGTTTTCTGCATGTGTGACTCTGTTCTGTTTTGTAATTCAGTTCAAGTGTAACGGTTTTTACATTCCCTCTATCAGTGATACCTTATGAGAAGTGTCCTTTTCTGTGTGACTTATTTCACTTAGAATCGTCGTACCTAAATCCTCTCATCATGCTGCTACTAACCTTACGACATTGATTTCATGGCTGAGTGATATTCCATTGTACATAAGGATCACAACTTCTTTATCCATTTCTCTCTTTCCTGGGATATTTAAGGTGGAATGAAGTGGAGGTCCTGGTCAACAGAGCAGCCCTAAACTTTGGGGTGCTTGTGTCTTGCTGATTTTTAATTTTCCCAATTTATACCCCCATGAGTGGAAGTGCCCTATGCTCTCTAAGCTGTGTTTTTCAGATGTTTCAGGACTCACCGGACACTTCTCCGGAGTGGCTCTTGGCAATTTACATCCCGCCCATCAGTGTAGCAAGGCTCCCATTTCTCCATGGCCTGTCCTGCATTTCTAGTTTTGACACTTTTTTCAGCATGACCCTTTTGACCGATGGGAAGCGAGACTTCTTTGTAGCGCTGATTTGCCTTTCCAGGTTGCTTGGTTGGCCAAAAAGGGCGTATGCGTTTTTTCCTGAATATATTCAGGAAAAAACGCATACGCCCTTTTTGGCCAAGGGCATCATTGTCAACGTTTTGCCGCTTTTCATGTGCTTTAAAGGCGATTCATATCTACCTCCTGAAATCTGTTTCCTGCAATTCTGCCTTGATTTCAAATCCTCTTCTTTGCCTTCCCTCAATATATTTGTGGACGAGAGTTATCATTAATAACTCTGCAGGTTTGTGAATTGCAGTGCCCTGAACCTCCATTTTACAACTCGTTTTTATGGGAGCTGGCCGCAAAATCGCAGAATGGCTTCAGGCCCTGTTCTGGTTCCTGGGGGCAGGCTGAGCCTGTGGTTAATTCTTCTTTCTGATGGGAAAATAGAGTGACCTGTGCCTGTCCCAACACCAAGAGCTAGTCTCTCGTTGGTTCCACGTCTTCCCGTTTATCCTCAGGACAAATTGCAACCCGCATGGAACAGGAGGTTAAAGGTGCTGATGCTCCAAGTAGGGAGCTTGCTAGTAAAGCGGCTGGAATGTCGAACCCGGGCACAAGGAGTTGAGAAATGAGGTGCGTTTTAGAAACCTTTCCCCATCACACGGTGTAACATCTTCTGGGTTTCTCATGCATGTTTTAGATGTAGGAAGATGCCCTTGAACCTGGAGATTTGGGACCCATGCGATGGGTACCACGCAGTATTCCTTTAAAGGGTCTGCGTTTGCTCACCCAACCTCACCAAACCTCTCAGCCCCAAGAGTGTCCACCCTTATGTCTCATCCAGCTGTGGGTCTAGATATGGTCAATCCAGGTTGCATCACAGCCCCTGAACGCATTGTGTAAGAATTTCTCTCTCTTTCACTGTCTTTGTTTCATGGGTGTTTCAAAGTAATTTATTTTTATAATGGGGTTTAGCTGCTTTTCACTGCTGTGTTTATGCCGCTTTACACCCACTTGACACACTAACAGAGAGATATCAATACATAGGTTTATGATTATTATTAGTCAGATATATTCTTGTGCGGTGAATAGGGCGTGTTGAGTCCAGTTCTCTGAGCAAGGAGTAGGTCTTGTCTATTACATATTGGGTTTATGGAACGGTATCTGAGCTAATTTGATACCCTTGTTTTATGTATCACCCCACCTCACCTTTCCCGTTAAGCAGCCATAGTGTGTTTTCTGCATGTGTGACTCTGTTCTGTTTTGTAATTCAGTTCAAGTGTAACGGTTTTTACATTCCCTCTATCAGTGATACCTTATGAGAAGTGTCCTTTTCTGTGTGACTTATTTCACTTAGAATCGTCGTACCTAAATCCACTCATCATGCTGCTACTAACCTTACGACATTGATTTCATGGCTGAGTGATATTCCATTGTACATAAGGACCACAACTTCTTTATCCATTTTTCTCTTTCCTGGGATATTTAAGGTGGAATGAAGTGGAGGTCCTGGTCAACAGAGCAGCCCTAAACTTTGGGGTGCTTGTGTCTTGCTGATTTTTAATTTTCCCAATTTATACCCCCATGAGTGGAAGTGCCCTATGCTCTCTAAGCTGTGTTTTTCAGATGTTTCAGGACTCACCGGACACTGCTCCGGAGTGGCTCTTGGCAATTTACATCCCGCCCATCAGTGTAGCAAGGCTCCCATTTCTCCATGGCCTGTCCTGCATTTCTGGTTTTGACACTTTTTTCAGCATGGCCCTTTTGACCGATGGGAAGCGAGACTTCTTTGTAGCGCTGATTTGCCTTTCCAGGTGGCTTGGTTGGCCAAAAAGGGCGTATGCGTTTTTTCCTGAATATATTCAGGAAAAAACGCATACGCCCTTTTTGGCCAAGGGCATCATTGTCAACGTTTTGCCGCTTTTCATGTGCTTTAAAGGCGATTCGTATCTACCTCCTGAAATCTGTTTCCTGCAATTCTGCCTTGATTTCAAATCCTCTTCTTTGCCTTCCCTCAATATATTTGTGGACGGGAGTTATCATTTATAACTCTGCAGGTTTGTGAATTGCAGTGCCCTGAACCTCCATTTTACAACTCGTTTTTATGGGAGCTGGCCGCAAAATCGCAGAATGGCTTCAGGCCCTGTTCTGGTTCCGGGGGGCAGGCTGAGCCTGTGGTTATTTCTTCTTTCTGATGGAAAAATAGAGTGACCTGTGCCTGTCCCAACACCAAGAGCTAGTCTCTCGTTGGTTCCACGTCTTCCCGTTTATCCTCAGGACAAATTGCAACCTGTATGGAACAGGAGGTTAAAGGTGCTGATGCTCCAAGTAGGGAGCTTGCTAGTAAAGCAGCTGGAATGGCGAACCCGGGCACAAGGAGATGAGAAATGAGGTGCGTTTTAGAAACCTTTCCCCATCACACGGTGTACCATCTTCTGGGTTTCTCATGCATGTTTTTGATGTAGGAAGATGCCCTTGAACCTGGAGATTTGGGACCCATGCGATGGGTACCACGCAGTATTACTTTAAAGGGTCTGCGTTTGCTCACCCAACCTCACCAAACCTCTCAGCCCCAAGAGTGTCCACCCTTATGTCTCATCCAGCTGTGCGTCTAGATATGGTCAATCCAGGTTGCATCACAGCCCCTGAACGCATTGTTTAAGAATTTCTCTCTCTTTCACTGTCTTTGTTTCATGGGTGTTTCAAAGTAATTTATTTTTATAATGGGGTTTAGCTGCTTTTCACTGCTGTGTTTATGCCGCTTTACACCCACTTGACACACTAACAGATATCAATACATAGGTTTTACGATTATTATTAGTCAGATATATTCTTGTGCGGTGAATAGGGCGTGTTGAGTCCAGTTCTCTGAGCAAGGAGTAGGTCTTGTCTATTACATATTGGGTTTATGGAACGGTATCTGAGCTAATTTGAAACCCTTGTTTTACGTATCACCCCACCTCACCTTTCCCGTTAAGCAGCCATAGTGTGTTTTCTGCATGTGTGACTCTGTTCTGTTTTGTAATTCAGTTCAAGTGTAACGGTTTTTACATTCCCTCTATCAGTGATACCTTATGAGAAGTGTCCTTTTCTGTGTGACTTATTTCACTTAGAATCGTCGTACCTAAATCCACTCATCATGCTGCTAGTAACCTTACGACATTGATTTCATGGCTGAGTGATATTCCATTGTACATAAGGACCACAACTTCTTTCTCCATTTTTCTCTTTCCTGGGATATTTAAGGTGGAATGAAGTGGAGGTCCTGGTCAACAGAGCAGCCCTAAACTTTGGGGTGCTTGTGTCTTGCTGATTTTTAATTTTCCCAATTTATACCCCCATGAGTGGAAGTGCCCTATGCTCTCTAAGCTGTGTTTTTCAGATGTTTCAGGACTCACCGGACACTTCTCCGGAGTGGCTCTTGGCAATTTACATCCCGCCCATCAGTGTAGCAAGGCTCCCATTTCTCCATGGCCTGTCCTGCATTTCTGGTTTTGACACTTTTTTCAGCATGGCCCTTTTGACCGATGGGAAGCGAGACTTCTTTGTAGCGCTGATTTGCCTTTCCAGGTGGCTTGGTTGGCCAAAAAGGGCGTATGCGTTTTTTCCTGAATATATTCAGGAAAAAACGCATACGCCCTTTTTGGCCAAGGGCATCATTGTCAACGTTTTGCCGCTTTTCATGTGCTTTAAAGGCGATTCGTATCTACCTCCTGAAATCTGTTTCCTGCAATTCTGCCTTGATTTCAAATCCTCTTCTTTGCCTTCCCTCAATATATTTGTGGACGACAGTTATCATTTATAACTCTGCAGGTTTGTGAATTGCAGTGCCCTGAACCTCCATTTTACAACTCGTTTTTATGGGAGCTGGCCGCAAAATCGCAGAATGGCTTCAGGCCCTGTTCTGGTTCCGGGGGGCAGGCTGAGCCTGTGGTTAATTCTTCTTTCTGATGGGAAAATAGAGTGACCTGTGCCTGTCTCAACACCAAGAGCTAGTCTCTCGTTGGTTCCACGTCTTCCCGTTTATCCTCAGGACAAATTGCAACCTGTATGGAACAGGAGGTTAAAGGTGCTGATGCTCCAAGTAGGGAGCTTGCTAGTAAAGCGGCTGGAATGGCGAACCCGGGCACAAGGAGATGAGAAATGAGGTGCGTTTTAGAAACCTTTCCCCATCACACGGTGTACCATCTTCTGGGTTTCTCATGCATGTTTTTGATGTAGGAAGATGCCCTTGAACCTGGAGATTTGGGACCCATGCGATGGGTACCACGCAGTATTCCTTTAAAGGGTCTGCGTTTGCTCACCCAACCTCACCAAACCTCTCAGCCCCAAGAGTGTCCACCCTTATGTCTCATCCAGCTGTGGGTCTAGATATGGTCAATCCAGGTTGCATCACAGCCCCTGAACGCATTGTGTAAGAATTTCTCTCTCTTTCACTGTCTTTGTTTCATGGGTGTTTCAAAGTAATTTATTTTTATAATGGGGTTTAGCTGCTTTTCACTGCTGTGTTTATGCCGCTTTACACCCACTTGACACACTAACAGAGAGATATCAATACATAGGTTTTACGATTATTATTAGTCAGATATATTCTTGTGCGGTGAATAGGGCATGTTGAGTCCAGTTCTCTGAGCAAGGAGTAGGTCTTGTCTATTACATATTGGGTTTATGGAACGGTATCTGAGCTAATTTGATACCCTTGTTTTATGTATCACCCCACCTCACCTTTCCCGTTAAGCAGCCATAGTGTGTTTTCTGCATGTGTGACTCTGTTCTGTTTTGTAATTCAGTTCAAGTGTAACGGTTTTTACATTCCCTCTATCAGTGATACCTTATGAGAAGTGTCCTTTTCTGTGTGACTTATTTCACTTAGAATCGTCGTACCTAAATCCACTCATCATGCTGCTACTAACCTTACGACATTGATTTCATGGCTGAGTGATATTCCATTGTACATAAGGACCACAACTTCTTTATCCATTTTTCTCTTTCCTGGGATATTTAAGGTGGAATGAAGTGGAGGTCCTGGTCAACAGAGCAGCCCTAAACTTTGGGGTGCTTGTGTCTTGCTGATTTTTAATTTTCCCAATTTATACCCCCATGAGTGGAAGTGCCCTATGCTCTCTAAGCTGTGTTTTTCAGATGTTTCAGGACTCACCGGACACTTCTCCAGAGTGGCTCTTGGCAATTTACATCCCGCCCATCAGTGTAGCAAGGCTCCCATTTCTCCATGGCCTGTCCTGCATTTCTGGTTTTGACACTTTTTTCAGCATGGCCCTTTTAACCGATGGGAAGCGAGACTTCTTTGTAGCGCTGATTTGCCTTTCCAGGTTGCTTGGTTGGCCAAAAAGGGCGTATGCGTTTTTTCCTGAATATATTCAGGAAAAAACGCATACGCCCTTTTTGGCCAAGGGCATCATTGTCAACGTTTTGCCGCTTTTCATGTGCTTTAAAGGTGATTCGTATCTACCTCCTGAAATCTGTTTCGTGCAATTCTGCTTGATTTCAAATCCTCTTCTTTGCCTTCCCTCAATATATTTGTGGACGAGAGTTATCATTTATAACTCTGCAGGTTTGTGAATTGCAGTGCCCTGAACCTCCATTTTACAACTCGTTTTTATGGGAGCTGGCCGCAAAATCGCAGAATGGCTTCAGGCCCTGTTCTGGTTCCGGGGGGCAGGCTGAGCCTGTGGTTAATTCTTCTTTCTGATGGGAAAATAGAGTGACCTGTGCCTGTCCCAACACCAAGAGCTAGTCTCTCGTTGGTTCCACGTCTTCCCGTTTATCCTCAGGACAAATTGCAACCTGTATGGAACAGGAGGTTAAAGGTGCTGATGCTCCAAGTAGGGAGCTTGCTAGTAAAGCAGCTGGAATGGCGAACCCGGGCACAAGGAGATGAGAAATGAGGTGCGTTTTAGAAACCTTTCCCCATCACACGGTGTACCATCTTCTGGGTTTCTCATGCATGTTTTTGATGTAGGAAGATGCCCTTGAACCTGGAGATTTGGGACCCATGCGATGGGTACCACGCAGTATTACTTTAAAGGGTCTGCGTTTGCTCACCCAACCTCACCAAACCTCTCAGCCCCAAGAGTGTCCACCCTTATGTCTCATCCAGCTGTGCGTCTAGATATGGTCAATCCAGGTTGCATCACAGCCCCTGAACGCATTGTTTAAGAATTTCTCTCTCTTTCACTGTCTTTGTTTCATGGGTGTTTCAAAGTAATTTATTTTTATAATGGGGTTTAGCTGCTTTTCACTGCTGTGTTTATGCCGCTTTACACCCACTTGACACAATAACAGAGAGATATCAATACATAGGTTTTACGATTATTATTAGTCAGATATATTCTTGTGCGGTGAATAGGGCGTGTTGAGTCCAGTTCTCTGAGCAAGGAGTAGGTCTTGTCTATTACATATTGGGTTTATGGAACGGTATCTGAGCTAATTTGATACCCTTGTTTTATGTATCACCCCACCTCACCTTTCCCGTTAAGCAGCCATAGTGTGTTTTCTGCATGTGTGACTCTGTTCTGTTTTGTAATTCAGTTCAAGTGTAACGGTTTTTACATTCCCTCTATCAGTGATACCTTATGAGAAGTGTCCTTTTCTGTGTGACTTATTTCACTTAGAATCGTCGTACCTAAATCCTCTCATCATGCTGCTACTAACCTTACGACATTGATTTCATGGCTGAGTGATATTCCATTGTACATAAGGATCACAACTTCTTTATCCATTTCTCTCTTTCCTGGGATATTTAAGGTGGAATGAAGTGGAGGTCCTGGTCAACAGAGCAGCCCTAAACTTTGGGGTGCTTGTGTCTTGCTGATTTTTAATTTTCCCAATTTATACCCCCATGAGTGGAAGTGCCCTATGCTCTCTAAGCTGTGTTTTTCAGATGTTTCAGGACTCACCGGACACTTCTCCGGAGTGGCTCTTGGCAATTTACATCCCGCCCATCAGTGTAGTAAGGCTCCCATTTCTCCATGGCCTGTCCTGCATTTCTAGTTTTGACACTTTTTTCAGCATGACCCTTTTGACCGATGGGAAGCGAGACTTCTTTGTAGCGCTGATTTGCCTTTCCAGGTTGCTTGGTTGGCCAAAAAGGGCGTATGCGTTTTTTCCTGAATATATTCAGGAAAAAACGCATACGCCCTTTTTGGCCAAGGGCATCATTGTCAACGTTTTGCCGCTTTTCATGTGCTTTAAAGGCGATTCATATCTACCTCCTGAAATCTGTTTCCTGCAATTCTGCCTTGATTTCAAATCCTCTTCTTTGCCTTCCCTCAATATATTTGTGGACGAGAGTTATCATTAATAACTCTGCAGGTTTGTGAATTGCAGTGCCCTGAACCTCCATTTTACAACTCGTTTTTATGGGAGCTGGCCGCAAAATCGCAGAATGGCTTCAGGCCCTGTTCTGGTTCCTGGGGGCAGGCTGAGCCTGTGGTTAATTCTTCTTTCTGATGGGAAAATAGAGTGACCTGTGCCTGTCCCAACACCAAGAGCTAGTCTCTCGTTGGTTCCACGTCTTCCCGTTTATCCTCAGGACAAATTGCAACCCGCATGGAACAGGAGGTTAAAGGTGCTGATGCTCCAAGTAGGGAGCTTGCTAGTAAAGCGGCTGGAATGGCGAACCCGGGCACAAGGAGTTGAGAAATGAGGTGCGTTTTAGAAACCTTTCCCCATCACACGGTGTAACATCTTCTGGGTTTCTCATGCATGTTTTAGATGTAGGAAGATGCCCTTGAACCTGGAGATTTGGGACCCATGCGATGGGTACCACGCAGTATTCCTTTAAAGGGTCTGCGTTTGCTCACCCAACCTCACCAAACCTCTCAGCCCCAAGAGTGTCCACCCTTATGTCTCATCCAGCTGTGGGTCTAGATATGGTCAATCCAGGTTGCATCACAGCCCCTGAACGCATTGTGTAAGAATTTCTCTCTCTTTCACTGTCTTTGTTTCATGGGTGTTTCAAAGTAATTTATTTTTATAATGGGGTTTAGCTGCTTTTCACTGCTGTGTTTATGCCGCTTTACACCCACTTGACACACTAACAGAGAGATATCAATACATAGGTTTATGATTATTATTAGTCAGATATATTCTTGTGCGGTGAATAGGGCGTGTTGAGTCCAGTTCTCTGAGCAAGGAGTAGGTCTTGTCTATTACATATTGGGTTTATGGAACGGTATCTGAGCTAATTTGATACCCTTGTTTTATGTATCACCCCACCTCACCTTTCCTGTTAAGCAGCCATAGTGTGTTTTCTGCATGTGTGACTCTGTTCTGTTTTGTAATTCAGTTCAAGTGTAACGGTTTTTACATTCCCTCTATCAGTGATACCTTATGAGAAGTGTCCTTTTCTGTGTGACTTATTTCACTTAGAATCGTCGTACCTAAATCCACTCATCATGCTGCTACTAACCTTACGACATTGATTTCATGGCTGAGTGATATTCCATTGTACATAAGGACCACAACTTCTTTATCCATTTTTCTCTTTCCTGGGATATTTAAGGTGGAATGAAGTGGAGGTCCTGGTCAACAGAGCAGCCCTAAACTTTGGGGTGCTTGTGTCTTGCTGATTTTTAATTTTCCCAATTTATACCCCCATGAGTGGAAGTGCCCTATGCTCTCTAAGCTGTGTTTTTCAGATGTTTCAGGACTCACCGGACACTGCTCCGGAGTGGCTCTTGGCAATTTACATCCCGCCCATCAGTGTAGCAAGGCTCCCATTTCTCCATGGCCTGTCCTGCATTTCTGGTTTTGACACTTTTTTCAGCATGGCCCTTTTGACCGATGGGAAGCGAGACTTCTTTGTAGCGCTGATTTGCCTTTCCAGGTGGCTTGGTTGGCCAAAAAGGGCGTATGCGTTTTTTCCTGAATATATTCAGGAAAAAACGCATACGCCCTTTTTGGCCAAGGGCATCATTGTCAACGTTTTGCCGCTTTTCATGTGCTTTAAAGGCGATTCGTATCTACCTCCTGAAATCTGTTTCCTGCAATTCTGCCTTGATTTCAAATCCTCTTCTTTGCCTTCCCTCAATATATTTGTGGACGGGAGTTATCATTTATAACTCTGCAGGTTTGTGAATTGCAGTGCCCTGAACCTCCATTTTACAACTCGTTTTTATGGGAGCTGGCCGCAAAATCGCAGAATGGCTTCAGGCCCTGTTCTGGTTCCGGGGGTCAGGCTGAGCCTGTGGTTAATTCTTCTTTCTGATGGGAAAATAGAGTGACCTGTGCCTGTCCCAACACCAAGAGCTAGTCTCTCGTTGGTTCCACGTCTTCCCGTTTATACTCAGGACAAATTGCAACCTGCATGTAACAGGAGGTTAAAGGTGCTGATGCTCCAAGTAGGGAGCTTGCTAGTAAAGCGGCTGGAATGGCGAACCCAGGCACAAGGAGTTGAGAAATGATGTGCGTTTTAGAAACCTTTCCCCATCACACGGTGTACCATCTTCTGGGTTTCTCATGCATGTTTTTGATGTAGGAAGATGCCCTTGAACCTGGAGATTTGGGACCCATGCGATGGGTACCACGCAGTATTCCTTTAAAGGGTCTGCGTTTGCTCACCCAACCTCACCAAACCTCTCAGCCCCAAGAGTGTCCACCCTTATGTCTCATCCAGCTGTGCGTCTAGATATGGTCAATCCAGGTTGCATCACAGCCCCTGAACGCATTGTGTAAGAATTTCTCTCTCTTTCACTGTCTTTGTTTCATGGGTGTTTCAAAGTAATTTATTTTTATAATGGGGTTTAGCTGCTTTTCACTGCTGTGTTTATGCTGCTTTACACCCACTTGACACACTAACAGAGAGATATCAATACATAGGTTTTACGATTATTATTAGTCAGATATATTCTTGTGCGGTGAATAGGGCGTGTTGAGTCCAGTTCTCTGAGCAAGGAGTAGGTCTTGTCTATTACATATTGGGTTTATGGAACGGTATCTGAGCTAATTTGATACCCTTGTTTTATGTATCACCCCACCTCACCTTTCCCGTTAAGCAGCCATAGTGTGTTTTCTGCATGTGTGACTCTGTTCTGTTTTGTAATTCAGTTCAAGTGTAACGGTTTTTACATTCCCTCTATCAGTGATACCTTATAAGAAGTGTCCTTTTCTGTGTGACTTATTTCACTTAGAATCGTCGTACCTAAATCCACTCATCATGCTGCTACTAACCTTACGACATTGATTTCATGGCTGAGTGGTATTCCATTGTACATAAGGACCACAACTTCTTTATCCATTTTTCTCTTTCCTGGGATATTTAAGGTGGAATGAAGTGGAGGTCCTGGTCAACAGAGCAGCCCTAAACTTTGGGGTGCTTGTGTTTTGCTGATTTTTAATTTTCCCAATTTATACCCCCATGAGTGGAAGTGCCCTATGCTCTCTAAGCTGTGTTTTTCAGATGTTTCAGGACTCACCGGACACTTCTCCGGAGTGGCTCTTGGCAATTTACATCCCGCCCATCAGTGTAGCAAGGCTCCCATTTCTCCATGGCCTGTCCTGCATTTCTGGTTTTGACACTTTTTTCAGCATGGCCCTTTTGACCGATGGGAAGCGAGACTTCTTTGTAGCGCTGATTTGCCTTTCCAGGTTGCTTGGTTGGCCAAAAAGGGCGTATGCGATTTTTCCTGAATATATTCAGGAAAAAACGCATACGCCCTTTTTGGCCAAGGGCATCATTGTCAACGTTTTGCCGCTTTTCATGTGCTTTAAAGGCGGTTCGTATCTACCTCCTGAAATCTGTTTCCTGCAATTCTGCCTTGATTTCAAATCCTATTCTTTGCCTTCCCTCAATATATTTGTGGACGAGAGTTATCATTAATAACTCTGCAGGTTTGTGAATTGCAGTGCCCTGAACCTCCATTTTACAACTCGTTTTTATGGGAGCTGGCCGCAAAATCGCAGAATGGCTTCAGGCCCTGTTCTGGTTCCGGGGGGCAGGCTGAGCCTGTGGTTAATTCTTCTTTCTGATGGGAAAATAGAGTGACCTGTGCCTGTCCCAACACCAAGAGCTAGTCTCTCGTTGGTTCCACGTCTTCCCGTTTATCCTCAGGACAAATTGCAACCTGAACGGAACAGGAGGTTAAAGGTGCTGATGCTCCAAGTAGGGAGCTTGCTAGTAAAGCGGCTGGAATGGCGAACCCGGGCACAAGGAGATGAGAAATGAGGTGCGTTTTAGAAACCTTTCCCCATCACACGGTGTACCATCTCCTGGGTTTCTCATGCATGTTTTTGATGTAGGAAGATGCCCTTGAACCTGGAGATTTGGGACCCATGCGATGGGTACCACGCAGTATTCCTTTAAAGGGTCTGCGTTTGCTCACCCAACCTCACCAAACCTCTCAGCCCCAAGAGTGTCCACCCTTATGTCTCATCCAGCTGTGCGTCTAGATATGGTCAATCCAGGTTGCATCACAGCCCCTGAACGCATTGTGTAAGAATTTCTCTCTCTTTCACTGTCTTTGTTTCATGGGTGTTTCAAAGTAATTTATTTTTATAATGGGGTTTAGCTGCTTTTCACTGCTGTGTTTATGCCGCTTTACACCCACTTGACACACTAACAGAGAGATATCAATACATAGGTTTTACGATTATTATTAGTCAGATATATTCTTGTGCGGTGAATAGGGCGTGTTGAGTCCAGTTCTCTGAGCAAGGAGTAGGTCTTGTCTATTACATATTGGGTTTATGGAACGGTATCTGAGCTAATTTGATACCCTTGTTTTATGTATCACCCCACCTCACCTTTCCCGTTAAGCAGCCATAGTGTGTTTTCTGCATGTGTGACTCTGTTCTGTTTTGTAATTCAGTTCAAGTGTAACGGTTTTTACATTCCCTCTATCAGTGATACCTTATGAGAAGTGTCCTTTTCTGTGTGACTTATTTCACTTAGAATCGTCGTACCTAAATCCACTCATCATGCTGCTACTAACCTTACGACATTGATTTCATGGCTGAGTGATATTCCATTGTACATAAGGACCACAACTTCTTTATCCATTTTTCTCTTTCCTGGGATATTTAAGGTGGAATGAAGTGGAGGTCCTGGTCAACAGAGCAGCCCTAAACTTTGGGGTGCTTGTGTCTTGCTGATTTTTAATTTTCCCAATTTATACCCCCATGAGTGGAAGTGCCCTATGCTCTCTAAGCTGTGTTTTTCAGATGTTTCAGGACTCACCGGACACTTCTCCGGAGTGGCTCTTGGCAATTTACATCCCGCCCATCAGTGTAGCAAGGCTCCCATTTCTCCATGGCCTGTCCTGCATTTCTGGTTTTGACACTTTTTTCAGCATGGCCCTTTTGACCGATGGGAAGCGAGACTTCTTTGTAGCGCTGATTTGCCTTTCCAGGTTGCTTGGTTGGCCAAAAAGGGCGTATGCGATTTTTCCTGAATATATTCAGGAAAAAACGCATACGCCCTTTTTGGCCAAGGGCATCATTGTCAACGTTTTGCCGCTTTTCATGTGCTTTAAAGGCGATTCGTATCTACCTCCTGAAATCTGTTTCCTGCAATTCTGCCTTGATTTCAAATCCTATTCTTTGCCTTCCCTCAATATATTTGTGGACGAGAGTTATCATTAATAACTCTGCAGGTTTGTGAATTGCAGTGCCCTGAACCTCCATTTTACAACTCGTTTTTATGGGAGCTGGCCGCAAAATCGCAGAATGGTTTCAGGCCCTGTTCTGGTTACGGGGGGCAGGCTGAGCCTGTGGTTAATTCTTCTTTCTGATGGGAAAATAGAGTGACCTGTGCCTGTCCCAACACCAAGAGCTAGTCTCTCGTTGGTTCCACGTCTTCCCGTTTATCCTCAGGACAAATTGCAACCTGTATGGAACAGGAGGTTAAAGGTGCTGATGCTCCAAGTAGGGAGCTTGCTAGTAAAGCGGCTGGAATGGCGAACCCGGGCACAAGGAGATGAGAAATGAGGTGCGTTTTAGAAACCTTTCCCCATCACACGGTGTACCATCTTCTGGGTTTCTCATGCATGTTTTTGATGTAGGAAGATGCCCTTGAACCTGGAGATTTGGGACCCATGCGATGGGTACCACGCAGTATTCCTTTAAAGGGTCTGCGTTTGCTCACCAAACCTCACCAAACCTCTCAGCCCCAAGAGTGTCCACCCTTATGTCTCATCCAGCTGTGCGTCTAGATATGGTCAATCCAGGTTGCATCACAGCCCCTGAACGCATTGTGTAAGAATTTCTCTCTCTTTCACTGTCTTTGTTTCATGGGTGTTTCAAAGTAATTTATTTTTATAATGGGGTTTAGCTGCTTTTCACTGCTGTGTTTATGCCGCTTTACACCCACTTGACACACTAACAGAGAGATATCAATACATAGGTTTTACGATTATTATTAGTCAGATATATTCTTGTGCGGTGAATAGGGCGTGTTGAGTCCAGTTCTCTGAGCAAGGAGTAGGTCTTGTCTATTACATATTGGGTTTATGGAACGGTATCTGAGCTAATTTGATACCCTTGTTTTATGTATCACCCCACCTCACCTTTCCCGTTAAGCAGCCATAGTGTGTTTTCTGCATGTGTGACTCTGTTCTGTTTTGTAATTCAGTTCAAGTGTAACGGTTTTTACATTCCCTCTATCAGTGATACCTTATGAGAAGTGTCCTTTTCTGTGTGACTTATTTCACTTAGAATCGTCGTACCTAAATCCACTCATCATGCTGCTACTAACCTTACGACATTGATTTCATGGCTGAGTGGTATTCCATTGTACATAAGGACCACAACTTCTTTATCCATTTTTCTCTTTCCTGGGATATTTAAGGTGGAATGAAGTGGAGGTCCTGGTCAACAGAGCAGCCCTAAACTTTGGGGTGCTTGTGTCTTGCTGATTTTTAATTTTCCCAATTTATACCCCCATGAGTGGAAGTGCCCTATGCTCTCTAAGCTGTGTTTTTCAGATGTTTCAGGACTCACCAGACACTTCTCCGGAGTGGCTCTTGGCAATTTACATCCCGCCCATCAGTGTAGCAAGGCTCCCATTTCTCCATGGCCTGTCCTGCATTTCTGGTTTTGACACTTTTTTCAGCATGGCCCTTTTGACCGATGGGAAGCGAGACTTCTTTGAGGCGCTGATTTGCCTTTCCAGGTTGCTTGGTTGGCCAAAAAGGGCGTATGCGATTTTTCCTGAATATATTCAGGAAAAAACGCATACGCCCTTTTTGGCCAAGGGCATCATTGTCAACGTTTTGCCGCTTTTCATGTGCTTTAAAGGCGATTCGTATCTACCTCCTGAAATCTGTTTCCTGCAATTCTGCCTTGATTTCAAATCCTATTCTTTGCCTTCCCTCAATATATTTGTGGACGAGAGTTATCATTAATAACTCTGCAGGTTTGTGAATTGCAGTGCCCTGAACCTCCATTTTACAACTCGTTTTTATGGGAGCTGGCCGCAAAATCGCAGAATGGTTTCAGGCCCTGTTCTGGTTACGGGGGGCAGGCTGAGCCTGTGGTTAATTCTTCTTTCTGATGGGAAAATAGAGTGACCTGTGCCTGTCCCAACACCAAGAGCTAGTCTCTCGTTGGTTCCACGTCTTCCCGTTTATCCTCAGGACAAATTGCAACCTGTATGGAACAGGAGGTTAAAGGTGCTGATGCTCCAAGTAGGGAGCTTGCTAGTAAAGCGGCTGGAATGGCGAACCCGGGCACAAGGAGATGAGAAATGAGGTGCGTTTTAGAAACCTTTCCCCATCACACGGTGTACCATCTTCTGGGTTTCTCATGCATGTTTTTGATGTAGGAAGATGCCCTTGAACCTGGAGATTTGGGACCCATGCGATGGGTACCACGCAGTATTCCTTTAAAGGGTCTGCGTTTGCTCACCAAACCTCACCAAACCTCTCAGCCCCAAGAGTGTCCACCCTTATGTCTCATCCAGCTGTGCGTCTAGATATGGTCAATCCAGGTTGCATCACAGCCCCTGAACGCATTGTGTAAGAATTTCTCTCTCTTTCACTGTCTTTGTTTCATGGGTGTTTCAAAGTAATTTATTTTTATAATGGGGTTTAGCTGCTTTTCACTGCTGTGTTTATGCCGCTTTACACCCACTTGACACACTAACAGAGAGATATCAATACATAGGTTTTACGATTATTATTAGTCAGATATATTCTTGTGCGGTGAATAGGGCGTGTTGAGTCCAGTTCTCTGAGCAAGGAGTAGGTCTTGTCTATTACATATTGGGTTTATGGAACGGTATCTGAGCTAATTTGATACCCTTGTTTTATGTATCACCCCACCTCACCTTTCCCGTTAAGCAGCCATAGTGTGTTTTCTGCATGTGTGACTCTGTTCTGTTTTGTAATTCAGTTCAAGTGTAACGGTTTTTACATTCCCTCTATCAGTGATACCTTATGAGAAGTGTCCTTTTCTGTGTGACTTATTTCACTTAGAATCGTCGTACCTAAATCCTCTCATCATGCTGCTACTAACCTTACGACATTGATTTCATGGCTGAGTGATATTCCATTGTACATAAGGATCACAACTTCTTTATCCATTTCTCTCTTTCCTGGGATATTTAAGGTGGAATGAAGTGGAGGTCCTGGTCAACAGAGCAGCCCTAAACTTTGGGGTGCTTGTGTCTTGCTGATTTTTAATTTTCCCAATTTATACCCCCATGAGTGGAAGTGCCCTATGCTCTCTAAGCTGTGTTTTTCAGATGTTTCAGGACTCACCGGACACTTCTCCGGAGTGGCTCTTGGCAATTTACATCCCGCCCATCAGTGTAGCAAGGCTCCCATTTCTCCATGGCCTGTCCCGCATTTCTGGTTTTGACACTTTTTTCAGCATGACCCTTTTGACCGATGGGAAGTGAGACTTCTTTGTAGTGCTGATTTGCCTTTCCAGGTTGCTTGGTTGGCCAAAAAGGGCGTATGCGTTTTTTCCTGAATAAATTCAGGAAAAAACGCATACGCCCTTTTTGGCCAAGGGCATCATTGTCAACGTTTTGCCGCTTTTCATGTGCTTTAAAGGCGATTCGTATCTACCTCCTGAAATCTGTTTCCTGCAATTCTGCCTTGATTTCAAATCCTCTTCTTTGCCTTCCCTCAATATATTTGTGGACGAGAGTTATCATTAATAACTCTGCAGGTTTGTGAATTGCAGTGCCCTGAACCTCCATTTTACAACTCGTTTTTATGGGAGCTGGCCGCAAAATCGCAGAATGGTTTCAGGCCCTGTTCTGGTTCCGGGGGGCAGGCTGAGCCTGTGGTTAATTCTTCTTTCTGATGGGAAAATAGAGTGACCTGTGCCTGTCCCAACACCAAGAGCTAGTCTCTCGTTGGTTCCACGTCTTCCCGTTTATCCTCAGGACAAATTGCAACCTGTATGGAACAGGAGGTTAAAGGTGCTGATGCTCCAAGTAGGGAGCTTGCTAGTAAAGCGGCTGGAATGGCGAACCCGGGCACAAGGAGATGAGAAATGAGGTGCGTTTTAGAAACCTTTCCCCATCACACGGTGTACCATCTTCTGGGTTTCTCATGCATGTTTTTGATGTAGGAAGATGCCCTTGAACCTGGAGATTTGGGACCCATGCGATGGGTACCACGCAGTATTCCTTTAAAGGGTCTGCGTTTGCTCACCCAACCTCACCAAACCTCTCAGCCCCAAGAGTGTCCACCCTTATGTCTCATCCAGCTGTGCGTCTAGATATGATCAATCCAGGTTGCATCACAGCCCCTGAACGCATTGTGTAAGAATTTCTCTCTCTTTCACTGTCTTTGTTTCATGGGTGTTTCAAAGTAATTTATTTTTATAATGGGGTTTAGCTGCTTTTCACTGCTGTGTTTATGCCGCTTTACACCCACTTGACACACTAACAGAGAGATATCAATACATAGGTTTTACGATTATTATTAGTCAGATATATTCTTGTGCGGTGAATAGGGCGTGTTGAGTCCAGTTCTCTGAGCAAGGAGTAGGTCTTGTCTATTACATATTGGGTTTATGGAACGGTATCTGAGCTAATTTGATACCCTTGTTTTATGTATCACCCCACCTCACCTTTCCCGTTAAGCAGCCATAGTGTGTTTTCTGCATGTGTGACTCTGTTCTGTTTTGTAATTCAGTTCAAGTGTAACGGTTTTTACATTCCCTCTATCAGTGATACCTTATGAGAAGTGTCCTTTTCTGTGTGACTTATTTCACTTAGAATCGTCGTACCTAAATCCTCTCATCATGCTGCTACTAACCTTACGACATTGATTTCATGGCTGAGTGATATTCCATTGTACATAAGGATCACAACTTCTTTATCCATTTCTCTCTTTCCTGGGATATTTAAGGTGGAATGAAGTGGAGGTCCTGGTCAACAGAGCAGCCCTAAACTTTGGGGTGCTTGTGTCTTGCTGATTTTTAATTTTCCCAATTTATACCCCCATGAGTGGAAGTGCCCTATGCTCTCTAAGCTGTGTTTTTCAGATGTTTCAGGACTCACCGGACACTTCTCCGGAGTGGCTCTTGGCAATTTACATCCCGCCCATCAGTGTAGCAAGGCTCCCATTTCTCCATGGCCTGTCCTGCATTTCTGGTTTTGACACTTTTTTCAGCATGACCCTTTTGACCGATGGGAAGCGAGACTTCTTTGTAGCGCTGATTTGCCTTTCCAGGTTGCTTGGTTGGCCAAAAAGGGCGTATGCGTTTTTTCCTGAATAAATTCAGGAAAAAACGCATACGCCCTTTTTGGCCAAGGGCATCATTGTCAACGTTTTGCCGCTTTTCATGTGCTTTAAAGGCGATTCGTATCTACCTCCTGAAATCTGTTTCCTGCAATTCTGCCTTGATTTCAAATCCTCTTCTTTGCCTTCCCTCAATATATTTGTGGACGAGAGTTATCATTAATAACTCTGCAGGTTTGTGAATTGCAGTGCCCTGAACCTCCATTTTACAACTCGTTTTTATGGGAGCTGGCCGCAAAATCGCAGAATGGCTTCAGGCCCTGTTCTGGTTCCTGGGGGCAGGCTGAGCCTGTGGTTAATTCTTCTTTCTGTTGGGAAAATAGAGTGACCTGTGCCTGTCCCAACACCAAGAGCTAGTCTCTCGTTGGTTCCACGTCTTCCCGTTTATCCTCAGGACAAATTGCAAACTGTACGGAACAGGAGGTTAAAGGTGCTGATGCTCCAAGTAGGGAGCTTGCTAGTAAAGCGGCTGGAATGGCGAACCCGGGCACAAGGAGATGAGAAATGAGGTGCGTTTTAGAAACCTTTCCCCATCACACGGTGTACCATCTTCTGGGTTTCTCATGTATGTTTTTGATGTAGGAAGATGCCCTTGAACCTGGAGATTTGGGACCCATGCGATGTGTATCACGCAGTATTCCTTTAAAGGGTCTGCGTTTGCTCACCCAACCTCACCAAACCTCTCAGCCCCAAGAGTGTCCACCCTTATGTCTCATCCAGCTGTGCATCTAGATATGGTCAATCCAGGTTGCATCACAGCCCCTGAACGCATTGTGTAAGAATTTCTCTCTCTTTCACTGTCTTTGTTTCATGGGTGTTTCAAAGTAATTTATTTTTATAATGGGGTTTAGCTGCTTTTCACTGCTGTGTTTATGCCGCTTTACACCCACTTGACACACTAACAGAGAGATATCAATACATAGGTTTTACGATTATTATTAGTCAGATATATTCTTGTGCGGTGAATAGGGCCTGCTGAGTCCAGTTCTCTGAGCAAGGAGTAGGTCTTGTCTATTACATATTGGGTTTATGGAACGGTATCTGAGCTAATTTGATACCCTTGTTTTATGTATCACCCCACCTCACCTTTCCCGTTAAGCAGCCATAGTGTGTTTTCTGCATGTGTGACTCTGTTCTGTTTTGTAATTCAGTTCAAGTGTAACGGTTTTTACATTCCCTCTATCAGTGATACCTTATGAGAAGTGTCCTTTTCTGTGTGACTTATTTCACTTAGAATCGTCGTACCTAAATCCACTCATCATGCTGCTACTAACCTTACGACATTGATTTCCTGGCTGAGTGATATTCCATTGTACATAAGGACCACAACTTCTTTCTCCATTTTTCTCTTTCCTGGGATATTTAAGGTGTAATGAAGTGGAGGTCCTGGTCAACAGAGCAGCCCTAAACTTTGGGGTGCTTGTGTCTTGCTGATTTTTAATTTTCCCAATTTATACCCCCATGAGTGGAAGTGCCCTATGCTCTCTAAGCTGTGTTTTTCAGATGTTTCAGGACTCACCGGACACTTCTCCAGAGTGGCTCTTGGCAATTTACATCCCGCCCATCAGTGTAGCAAGGCTCCCATTTCTCCATGGCCTGTCCTGCATTTCTGGTTTTGACACTTTTTTCAGCATGACCCTTTTGACCGATGGGAAGTGAGACTTCTTTGTAGCGCTGATTTGCCTTTCCAGGTTGCTTGGTTGGCCAAAAAGGGCGTATGCGTTTTTTCCTGAATAAATTCAGGAAAAAACGCATACGCCCTTTTTGGCCAAGGGCATCATTGTCAACGTTTTGCCGCTTTTCATGTGCTTTAAAGGCGATTCGTATCTACCTCCTGAAATCTGTTTCCTGCAATTCTGCCTTGATTTCAAATCCTCTTCTTTGCCTTCCCTCAATATATTTGTGGACGAGAGTTATCATTAATAACTCTGCAGGTTTGTGAATTGCAGTGCCCTGAACCTCCATTTTACAACTCGTTTTTATGGGAGCTGGCCGCAAAATCGCAGAATGGTTTCAGGCCCTGTTCTGGTTACGGGGGGCAGGCTGAGCCTGTGGTTAATTCTTCTTTCTGATGGGAAAATAGAGTGACCTGTGCCTGTCCCAACACCAAGAGCTAGTCTCTCGTTGGTTCCACGTCTTCCCGTTTATCCTCAGGACAAATTGCAACCTGTATGGAACAGGAGGTTAAAGGTGCTGATGCTCCAAGTAGGGAGCTTGCTAGTAAAGCGGCTGGAATGGCGAACCCGGGCACAAGGAGATGAGAAATGAGGTGCGTTTTAGAAACCTTTCCCCATCACACGGTGTACCATCTTCTGGGTTTCTCATGCATGTTTTTGATGTAGGAAGATGCCCTTGAACCTGGAGATTTGGGACCCATGCGATGGGTACCACGCAGTATTCCTTTAAAGGGTCTGCGTTTGCTCACCCAACCTCACCAAACCTCTCAGCCCCAAGAGTGTCCACCCTTATGTCTCATCCAGCTGTGCGTCTAGATATGATCAATCCAGGTTGCATCACAGCCCCTGAACGCATTGTGTAAGAATTTCTCTCTCTTTCACTGTCTTTGTTTCATGGGTGTTTCAAAGTAATTTATTTTTATAATGGGGTTTAGCTGCTTTTCACTGCTGTGTTTATGCCGCTTTACACCCACTTGACACACTAACAGAGAGATATCAATACATAGGTTTTACGATTATTATTAGTCAGATATATTCTTGTGCGGTGAATAGGGCGTGTTGAGTCCAGTTCTCTGAGCAAGGAGTAGGTCTTGTCTATTACATATTGGGTTTATGGAACGGTATCTGAGCTAATTTGATACCCTTGTTTTATGTATCACCCCACCTCACCTTTCCCGTTAAGCAGCCATAGTGTGTTTTCTGCATGTGTGACTCTGTTCTGTTTTGTAATTCAGTTCAAGTGTAACGGTTTTTACATTCCCTCTATCAGTGATACCTTATGAGAAGTGTCCTTTTCTGTGTGACTTATTTCACTTAGAATCGTCGTACCTAAATCCTCTCATCATGCTGCTACTAACCTTACGACATTGATTTCATGGCTGAGTGATATTCCATTGTACATAAGGATCACAACTTCTTTATCCATTTCTCTCTTTCCTGGGATATTTAAGGTGGAATGAAGTGGAGGTCCTGGTCAACAGAGCAGCCCTAAACTTTGGGGTGCTTGTGTCTTGCTGATTTTTAATTTTCCCAATTTATACCCCCATGAGTGGAAGTGCCCTATGCTCTCTAAGCTGTGTTTTTCAGATGTTTCAGGACTCACCGGACACTTCTCCGGAGTGGCTCTTGGCAATTTACATCCCGCCCATCAGTGTAGCAAGGCTCCCATTTCTCCATGGCCTGTCCTGCATTTCTGGTTTTGACACTTTTTTCAGCATGACCCTTTTGACCGATGGGAAGCGAGACTTCTTTGTAGCGCTGATTTGCCTTTCCAGGTTGCTTGGTTGGCCAAAAAGGGCGTATGCGTTTTTTCCTGAATAAATTCAGGAAAAAACGCATACGCCCTTTTTGGCCAAGGGCATCATTGTCAACGTTTTGCCGCTTTTCATGTGCTTTAAAGGCGATTCGTATCTACCTCCTGAAATCTGTTTCCTGCAATTCTGCCTTGATTTCAAATCCTCTTCTTTGCCTTCCCTCAATATATTTGTGGACGAGAGTTATCATTAATAACTCTGCAGGTTTGTGAATTGCAGTGCCCTGAACCTCCATTTTACAACTCGTTTTTATGGGAGCTGGCCGCAAAATCGCAGAATGGCTTCAGGCCCTGTTCTGGTTCCTGGGGGCAGGCTGAGCCTGTGGTTAATTCTTCTTTCTGATGGGAAAATAGAGTGACCTGTGCCTGTCCCAACACCAAGAGCTAGTCTCTCGTTGGTTCCACGTCTTCCCGTTTATCCTCAGGACAAATTGCAAACTGTACGGAACAGGAGGTTAAAGGTGCTGATGCTCCAAGTAGGGAGCTTGCTAGTAAAGCGGCTGGAATGGCGAACCCGGGCACAAGGAGATGAGAAATGAGGTGCGTTTTAGAAACCTTTCCCCATCACACGGTGTACCATCTTCTGGGTTTCTCATGTATGTTTTTGATGTAGGAAGATGCCCTTGAACCTGGAGATTTGGGACCCATGCGATGTGTATCACGCAGTATTCCTTTAAAGGGTCTGCGTTTGCTCACCCAACCTCACCAAACCTCTCAGCCCCAAGAGTGTCCACCCTTATGTCTCATCCAGCTGTGCATCTAGATATGGTCAATCCAGGTTGCATCACAGCCCCTGAACGCATTGTGTAAGAATTTCTCTCTCTTTCACTGTCTTTGTTTCATGGGTGTTTCAAAGTAATTTATTTTTATAATGGGGTTTAGCTGCTTTTCACTGCTGTGTTTATGCCGCTTTACACCCACTTGACACACTAACAGAGAGATATCAATACATAGGTTTTACGATTATTATTAGTCAGATATATTCTTGTGCGGTGAATAGGGCCTGCTGAGTCCAGTTCTCTGAGCAAGGAGTAGGTCTTGTCTATTACATATTGGGTTTATGGAACGGTATCTGAGCTAATTTGATACCCTTGTTTTATGTATCACCCCACCTCACCTTTCCCGTTAAGCAGCCATAGTGTGTTTTCTGCATGTGTGACTCTGTTCTGTTTTGTAATTCAGTTCAAGTGTAACGGTTTTTACATTCCCTCTATCAGTGATACCTTATGAGAAGTGTCCTTTTCTGTGTGACTTATTTCACTTAGAATCGTCGTACCTAAATCCACTCATCATGCTGCTACTAACCTTACGACATTGATTTCCTGGCTGAGTGATATTCCATTGTACATAAGGACCACAACTTCTTTCTCCATTTTTCTCTTTCCTGGGATATTTAAGGTGTAATGAAGTGGAGGTCCTGGTCAACAGAGCAGCCCTAAACTTTGGGGTGCTTGTGTCTTGCTGATTTTTAATTTTCCCAATTTATACCCCCATGAGTGGAAGTGCCCTATGCTCTCTAAGCTGTGTTTTTCAGATGTTTCAGGACTCACCGGACACTTCTCCAGAGTGGCTCTTGGCAATTTACATCCCGCCCATCAGTGTAGCAAGGCTCCCATTTCTCCATGGCCTGTCCTGCATTTCTGGTTTTGACACTTTTTTCAGCATGGCCCTTTTGACCGATGGGAAGCGAGACTTCTTTGTAGCGCTGATTTGCCTTTCCAGGTGGCTTGGTTGGCCAAAAAGGGCGTATGCGTTTTTTCCTGAATATATTCAGGAAAAAACGCATACGCCCTTTTTGGCCAAGGGCATCATTGTCAACGTTTTGCCGCTTTTCATGTGCTTTAAAGGCGATTCGTATCTACCTCCTGAAATCTGTTTCCTGCAATTCTGCCTTGATTTCAAATCCTCTTCTTTGCCTTCCCTCAATATATTTGTGGACGAGAGTTCTCATTTATAACTCTGCAGGTTTGTGAATTGCAGTGCCCTGAACCTCCATTTTACAACTCGTTTTTATGGGAGCTGGCCGCAAAATCGCAGAATGGCTTCAGGCCCTGTTCTGGTTCCGGGGGGCAGGCTGAGCCTGTGGTTAATTCTTCTTTCTGATGGGAAAATAGAGTGACCTGTGCCTGTCCCAACACCAAGAGCTAGTCTCTCGTTGGTTCCACGTCTTCCCGTTTATCCTCAGGACAAATTGCAACCTGTATGGAACAGGAGGATAAAGGTGCTGATGCTCCAAGTAGGGAACTTGCTAGTAAAGCAGCTGGAATGGCGAACCCGGGCACAAGGAGATGAGAAATGAGGTGCGTTTTAGAAACCTTTCCCCATCACACGGTGTACCATCTTCTGGGTTTCTCATGCATGTTTTTGATGTAGGAAGATGCCCTTGAACCTGGAGATTTGGGACCCATGCGATGGGTACCACGCAGTATTCCTTTAAAGGGTCTGCGTTTGCTCACCCAACCTCACCAAACCTCTCAGCCCCAAGAGTGTCCACCCTTATGTCTCATCCAGCTGTGCGTCTAGATATGGTCAATCCAGGTTGCATCACAGCCCCTGAACGCATTGTGTAAGAATTTCTCTCTCTTTCACTGTCTTTGTTTCATGGGTGTTTCAAAGTAATTTATTTTTATAATGGGGTTTAGCTGCTTTTCACTGCTGTGTTTATGCCGCTTTACACCCACTTGACACACTAACAGATATCAATACATAGGTTTTACGATTATTATTAGTCAGATATATTCTTGTGCGGTGAATAGGGCGTGTTGAGTCCAGTTCTCTGAGCAAGGAGTAGGTCTTGTCTATTACATATTGGGTTTATGGAACGGTATCTGAGCTAATTTGATACCCTTGTTTTATGTATCACCCCACCTCACCTTTCCCGTTAAGCAGCCATAGTGTGTTTTCTGCATGTGTGACTCTGTTCTGTTTTGTAATTCAGTTCAAGTGTAACGGTTTTTACATTCCCTCTATCAGTGATACCTTATGAGAAGTGTCCTTTTCTGTGTGACTTATTTCACTTAGAATCGTCGTACCTAAATCCACTCATCATGCTGCTACTAACCTTACAACATTGATTTCATGGCTGAGTGATATTCCATTGTACATAAGGACCACAACTTCTTTATCCATTTTTCTCTTTCCTGGGATATTTAAGGTGGAATGAAGTGGAGGTCCTGGTCAACAGAGCAGCCCTAAACTTTGGGGTGCTTGTGTCTTGCTGATTTTTAATTTTCCCAATTTATACCCCCATGAGTGGAAGTGCCCTATGCTCTCTAAGCTGTGTTTTTCAGATGTTTCAGGACTCACCGGACACTTCTCCAGAGTGGCTCTTGGCAATTTACATCCCGCCCATCAGTGTAGCAAGGCTCCCATTTCTCCATGGCCTGTCCTGCATTTCTGGTTTTGACACTTTTTTCAGCATGGCCCTTTTGACCGATGGGAAGCGAGACTTCTTTGTAGCGCTGATTTGCCTTTCCAGGTTCCTTGGTTGGCCAAAAAGGGCGTATGCGTTTTTTCCTGAATATATTCAGGAAAAAACGCATACGCCCTTTTTGGCCAAGGGCATCATTGTCAACGTTTTGCCGCTTTTCATGTGCTTTAAAGGCGATTCGTATCTACCTCCTGAAATCTGTTTCCTGCAATTCTGCCTTGATTTCAAATCCTCTTCTTTGCCTTCCCTCAATATATTTGTGGACGACAGTTATCATTTATAACTCTGCAGGTTTGTGAATTGCAGTTCCCTGAACCTCCATTTTACAACTCGTTTTTATGGGAGCTGGCCGCAAAATCGCAGAATGGCTTCAGGCCCTGTTCTGGTTCCGGGGGGCAGGCTGAGCCTGTGGTTAATTCTTCTTTCTGATGGGAAAATAGAGTGACCTGTTCCTGTCCCAACACCAAGAGCTAGGCTCTCGTTGGTTCCACGTCTTCCCGTTTATCCTCAGGACAAATTGCAACCTGTATGGAACAGGAGGATAAAGGTGCTGATGCTCCAAGTAGGGAACTTGCTAGTAAAGCAGCTGGAATGACGAACCCGGGCACAAGGAGATGAGAAATGAGGTGCGTTTTAGAAACCTTTCCCCATCACACGGTGTACCATCTTCTGGGTTTCTCATGCATGTTTTTGATGTAGGAAGATGCCCTTGAACCTGGAGATTTGGGACCCATGCGATGGGTACCACGCAGTATTACTTTAAAGGGTCTGCGTTTGCTCACCCAACCTCACCAAACCTCTCAGCCCCAAGAGTGTCCACCCTTATGTCTCATCCAGCTGTGCATCTAGATATGGTCAATCCAGGTTGCATCACAGCCCCTGAACGCATTGTTTAAGAATTTCTCTCTCTTTCACTGTCTTTGTTTCATGGGTGTTTCAAAGTAATTTATTTTTATAATGGGGTTTAGCTGCTTTTCACTGCTGTGTTTATGCCGCTTTACACCCACTTGACACACTAACAGAGAGATATCAATACATAGGTTTTACGATTATTATTAGTCAGATACATTCTTGTGCGGTGAATAGGGCGTGTTGAGTCCAGTTCTCTGAGCAAGGAGTAGGTCTTGTCTATTACATATTGGGTTTATGGAACGGTATCTGAGCTAATTTGATACCCTTGTTTTATGTATCACCCCACCTCACCTTTCCCGTTAAGCAGCCATAGTGTGTTTTCTGCATGTGTGACTCTGTTCTGTTTTGTAATTCAGTTCAAGTGTAACGGTTTTTACATTCCCTCTATCAGTGATACCTTATGAGAAGTGTCCTTTTCTGTGTGACTTATTTCACTTAGAATCGTTGTACCTAAATCCTCTCATCATGCTGCTACTAACCTTACGACATTGATTTCATGGCTGAGTGATATTCCATTGTACATAAGGATCACAACTTCTTTATCCATTTTTCTCTTTCCTGGGATATTTAAGGTGGAATGAAGTGGAGGTCCTGGTCAACAGAGCAGCCCTAAACTTTGGGGTGCTTGTGTCTTGCTGATTTTTAATTTTCCCAATTTATACCCCCATGAGTGGAAGTGCCCTATGCTCTCTAAGCTGTGTTTTTCAGATGTTTCAGGACTCACCGGACACTTCTCCGGAGTGGCTCTTGGCAATTTACATCCCGCCCATCAGTGTAGCAAGGCTCCCATTTCTCCATGGCCTGTCCTGCATTTCTGGTTTTGACACTTTTTTCAGCATGGCCCTTTTGACCGATGGGAAGCGAGACTTCTTTGTAGCGCTGATTTGCCTTTCCAGGTTGCTTGGTTGGCCAAAAAGGGCGTATGCGTTTTTTCCTGAATATATTCAGGAAAAAACGCATACGCCCTTTTTGGCCAAGGGCATCATTGTCAACGTTTTGCCGCTTTTCATGTGCTTTAAAGGCGATTCGTATCTACCTCCTGAAATCTGTTTCCTGCAATTCTGCCTTGATTTCAAATCCTCTTCTTTGCCTTCCCTCAATATATTTGTGGACGAGAGTTATCATTAATAACTCTGCAGGTTTGTGAATTGCAGTGCCCTGAACCTCCATTTTACAACTCGTTTTTATGGGAGCTGGCCGCAAAATCGCAGAATGGCTTCAGGCCCTGTTCTGGTTCCTGGGGGCAGGCTGAGCCTGTGGTTAATTCTTCTTTCTGATGGGAAAATAGAGTGACCTGTGCCTGTCCCAACACCAAGAGCTAGTCTCTCGTTGGTTCCACGTCTTCCCGTTTATCCTCAGGACAAATTGCAAACTGTACGGAACAGGAGGTTAAAGGTGCTGATGCTCCAAGTAGGGAGCTTGCTAGTAAAGTGGCTGGAATGGCGAACCCGGGCACAAGGAGATGAGAAATGAGGTGCGTTTTAGAAACCTTTCCCCATCACACGGTGTACCATCTTCTGGGTTTCTCATGTATGTTTTTGATGTAGGAAGATGCCCTTGAACCTGGAGATTTGGGACCCATGCGATGTGTATCACGCAGTATTCCTTTAAAGGGTCTGCGTTTGCTCACCCAACCTCACCAAACCTCTCAGCCCCAAGAGTGTCCACCCTTATGTCTCATCCAGCTGTGCATCTAGATATGGTCAATCCAGGTTGCATCACAGCCCCTGAACGCATTGTGTAAGAATTTCTCTCTCTTTCACTGTCTTTGTTTCATGGGTGTTTCAAAGTAATTTATTTTTATAATGGGGTTTAGCTGCTTTTCACTGCTGTGTTTATGCCGCTTTACACCCACTTGACACACTAACAGAGAGATATCAATACATAGGTTTTACGATTATTATTAGTCAGATATATTCTTGTGCGGTGAATAGGGCGTGCTGAGTCCAGTTCTCTGAGCAAGGAGTAGGTCTTGTCTATTACATATTGGGTTTATGGAACGGTATCTGAGCTAATTTGATACCCTTGTTTTATGTATCACCCCACCTCACCTTTCCCGTTAAGCAGCCATAGTGTGTTTTCTGCATGTGTGACTCTGTTCTGTTTTGTAATTCAGTTCAAGTGTAATGGTTTTTACATTCCCTCTATCAGTGATACCTTATGAGAAGTGTCCTTTTCTGTGTGACTTATTTCACTTAGAATCGTCGTACCTAAATCCACTCATCATGCTGCTACTAACCTTACGACATTGATTTCCTGGCTGAGTGATATTCCATTGTACATAAGGACCACAACTTCTTTCTCCATTTTTCTCTTTCCTGGGATATTTAAGGTGGAATGAAGTGGAGGTCCTGGTCAACAGAGCAGCCCTAAACTTTGGGGTGCTTGTGTCTTGCTGATTTTTAATTTTCCCAATTTATACCCCCATGAGTGGAAGTGCCCTATGCTCTCTAAGCTGTGTTTTTCAGATGTTTCAGGACTCACCGGACACTTCTCCAGAGTGGCTCTTGGCAATTTACATCCCGCCCATCAGTGTAGCAAGGCTCTCATTTCTCCATGGCCTGTCCTGCATTTCTGGTTTTGACACTTTTTTCAGCATGGCCCTTTTGACCGATGGGAAGCGAGACTTCTTTGTAGCGCTGATTTGCCTTTCCAGGTGGCTTGGTTGGCCAAAAAGGGCGTATGCGTTTTTTCCTGAATATATTCAGGAAAAAACGCATACGCCCTTTTTGGCCAAGGGCATCATTGTCAACGTTTTGCCGCTTTTCATGTGCTTTAAAGGCGATTCGTATCTACCTCCTGAAATCTGTTTCCTGCAATTCTGCCTTGATTTCAAATCCTCTTCTTTGCCTTCCCTCAATATATTTGTGGACGAGAGTTCTCATTTATAACTCTGCAGGTTTGTGAATTGTAGTGCCCTGAAGCTCCATTTTACAACTCGTTTTTATGGGAGCTGGCCGCAAAATCGCAGAATGGCTTCAGGCCCTGTTCTGGTTCCGGGGGGCAGGCTGAGCCTGTGGTTAATTCTTCTTTCTGATGGGAAAATAGAGTGACCTGTGCCTGTCCCAACACCAAGAGCTAGTCTCTCGTTGGTTCCACGTCTTCCCGTTTATCCTCAGGACAAATTGCAACCTGTATGGAACAGGAGGATAAAGGTGCTGATGCTCCAAGTAGGGAACTTGCTAGTAAAGCAGCTGGAATGGCGAACCCGGGCACAAGGAGATGAGAAATGAGGTGCGTTTTAGAAACCTTTCCCCATCACACGGTGTACCATCTTCTGGGTTTCTCATGCATGTTTTTGATGTAGGAAGATGCCCTTGAACCTGGAGATTTGGGACCCATGCGATGGGTACCACGCAGTATTACTTTAAAGGGTCTGCGTTTGCTCACCCAACCTCACCAAACCTCTCAGCCCCAAGAGTGTCCACCCTTATGTCTCATCCAGCTGTGCGTCTAGATATGGTCAATCCAGGTTGCATCACAGCCCCTGAACGCATTGTGTAAGAATTTCTCTCTCTTTCACTGTCTTTGTTTCATGGGTGTTTCAAAGTAATTTATTTTTATAATGGGGTTTAGCTGCTTTTCACTGCTGTGTTTATGCCGCTTTACACCCACTTGACACACTAACAGATATCAATACATAGGTTTTACGATTATTATTAGTCAGATATATTCTTGTGCGGTGAATAGGGCGTGTTGAGTCCAGTTCTCTGAGCAAGGAGTAGGTCTTGTCTATTACATATTGGGTTTATGGAACGGTATCTGAGCTAATTTGATACCCTTGTTTTATGTATCACCCCACCTCACCTTTCCCGTTAAGCAGCCATAGTGTGTTTTCTGCATGTGTGACTCTGTTCTGTTTTGTAATTCAGTTCAAGTGTAACGGTTTTTACATTCCCTCTATCAGTGATACCTTATGAGAAGTGTCCTTTTCTGTGTGACTTATTTCACTTAGAATCGTCGTACCTAAATCCACTCATCATGCTGCTACTAACCTTACAACATTGATTTCATGGCTGAGTGATATTCCATTGTACATAAGGACCACAACTTCTTTATCCATTTTTCTCTTTCCTGGGATATTTAAGGTGGAATGAAGTGGAGGTCCTGGTCAACAGAGCAGCCCTAAACTTTGGGGTGCTTGTGTCTTGCTGATTTTTAATTTTCCCAATTTATACCCCCATGAGTGGAAGTGCCCTATGCTCTCTAAGCTGTGTTTTTCAGATGTTTCAGGACTCACCGGACACTTCTCCAGAGTGGCTCTTGGCAATTTACATCCCGCCCATCAGTGTAGCAAGGCTCCCATTTCTCCATGGCCTGTCCTGCATTTCTGGTTTTGACACTTTTTTCAGCATGGCCCTTTTGACCGATGGGAAGCGAGACTTCTTTGTAGCGCTGATTTGCCTTTCCAGGTTCCTTGGTTGGCCAAAAAGGGCGTATGCGTTTTTTCCTGAATATATTCAGGAAAAAACGCATACGCCCTTTTTGGCCAAGGGCATCATTGTCAACGTTTTGCCGCTTTTCATGTGCTTTAAAGGCGATTCGTATCTACCTCCTGAAATCTGTTTCCTGCAATTCTGCCTTGATTTCAAATCCTCTTCTTTGCCTTCCCTCAATATATTTGTGGACGACAGTTATCATTTATAACTCTGCAGGTTTGTGAATTGCAGTTCCCTGAACCTCCATTTTACAACTCGTTTTTATGGGAGCTGGCCGCAAAATCGCAGAATGGCTTCAGGCCCTGTTCTGGTTCCGGGGGGCAGGCTGAGCCTGTGGTTAATTCTTCTTTCTGATGGGAAAATAGAGTGACCTGTTCCTGTCCCAACACCAAGAGCTAGTCTCTCGTTGGTTCCACGTCTTCCCGTTTATCCTCAGGACAAATTGCAACCTGTATGGAACAGGAGGATAAAGGTGCTGATGCTCCAAGTAGGGAACTTGCTAGTAAAGCAGCTGGAATGACGAACCCGGGCACAAGGAGATGAGAAATGAGGTGCGTTTTAGAAACCTTTCCCCATCACACGGTGTACCATCTTCTGGGTTTCTCATGCATGTTTTTGATGTAGGAAGATGCCCTTGAACCTGGAGATTTGGGACCCATGCGATGGGTACCACGCAGTATTACTTTAAAGGGTCTGCGTTTGCTCACCCAACCTCACCAAACCTCTCAGCCCCAAGAGTGTCCACCCTTATGTCTCATCCAGCTGTGCATCTAGATATGGTCAATCCAGGTTGCATCACAGCCCCTGAACGCATTGTTTAAGAATTTCTCTCTCTTTCACTGTCTTTGTTTCATGGGTGTTTCAAAGTAATTTATTTTTATAATGGGGTTTAGCTGCTTTTCACTGCTGTGTTTATGCCGCTTTACACCCACTTGACACACTAACAGAGAGATATCAATACATAGGTTTTACGATTATTATTAGTCAGATACATTCTTGTGCGGTGAATAGGGCGTGTTGAGTCCAGTTCTCTGAGCAAGGAGTAGGTCTTGTCTATTACATATTGGGTTTATGGAACGGTATCTGAGCTAATTTGATACCCTTGTTTTATGTATCACCCCACCTCACCTTTCCCGTTAAGCAGCCATAGTGTGTTTTCTGCATGTGTGACTCTGTTCTGTTTTGTAATTCAGTTCAAGTGTAACGGTTTTTACATTCCCTCTATCAGTGATACCTTATGAGAAGTGTCCTTTTCTGTGTGACTTATTTCACTTAGAATCGTTGTACCTAAATCCTCTCATCATGCTGCTACTAACCTTACGACATTGATTTCATGGCTGAGTGATATTCCATTGTACATAAGGATCACAACTTCTT
Organism: Balaenoptera borealis; assembly: GCF_965194805.1. NCBI lineage: Eukaryota > Metazoa > Chordata > Mammalia > Artiodactyla > Balaenopteridae > Balaenoptera > Balaenoptera borealis. The sequence continues at coordinate 399,560 of NW_028123667.1, read as the reverse complement.
TATCCATTTTTCTCTTTCCTGGGATATTTAAGGTGGAATGAAGTGGAGGTCCTGGTCAACAGAGCAGCCCTAAACTTTGGGGTGCTTGTGTCTTGCTGATTTTTAATTTTCCCAATTTATACCCCCATGAGTGGAAGTGCCCTATGCTCTCTAAGCTGTGTTTTTCAGATGTTTCAGGACTCACCGGACACTTCTCCGGAGTGGCTCTTGCAATTTATATCCCGCCCATCAGTGTAGCAAGGCTCCCATTTCTCCATGGCCTGTCCTGCATTTCTGGTTTTGACACTTTTTTCAGCATGACCCTTTTGACCGATGGGAAGCGAGACTTCTTTGTAGCGCTGATTTGCCTTTCCAGGTTGCTTGGTTGGCCAAAAAGGGCGTATGCGTTTTTTCCTGAATATATTCAGGAAAAAACGCATACGCCCTTTTTGGCCAAGGGCATCATTGTCAACGTTTTGCCGCTTTTCATGTGCTTTAAAGGCGATTCGTATCTACCTCCTGAAATCTGTTTCCTGCAATTCTGCCTTGATTTCAAATCCTCTTCTTTGCCTTCCCTCAATATATTTGTGGACGAGAGTTATCATTTATAACTCTGCAGGTTTGTGAATTGCAGTGCCCTGAACCTCCATTTTACAACTCGTTTTTATGGGAGCTGGCCGCAAAATCACAGAATGGCTTCAGGCCCTGTTCTGGTTCCGTGGGGCAGGCTGAGCCTGTGGTTAATTCTTCTTTCTGATGGGAAAATAGAGTGACCTGTGCCTGTCCCAACACCAAGAGCTAGTCTCTCGTTGGTTCCACGTCTTCCCGTTTATCCTCAGGACAAATTGCAACCTGTATGGAACAGGAGGTTAAGGGTGCTGATGCTCCAAGTAGGGAGCTTGCTAGTAAAGCGGCTGGAATGGCGAACCCGGGCACAAGGAGATGAGAAATGAGGTGCGTTTTAGAAACCTTTCCCCATCACACGGTGTACCATCTTCTGGGTTTCTCATGCATGTTTTTGATGTAGGAAGATGCCCTTGAACCTGGAGATTTGGGACCCATGCGATGGGTACGACGCAGTATTCCTTTAAAGGGTCTGCGTTTGCTCACCCAACCTCACCAAACCTCTCAGCCCCAAGAGTGTCCACCCTTATGTCTCATCCAGCTGTGCGTCTAGATATGGTCAATCCAGGTTGCATCACAGCCCCTGAACGCATTGTGTAAGAATTTCTCTCTCTTTCACTGTCTTTGTTTCATGGGTGTTTCAAAGTAATTTATTTTTATAATGTGGTTTAGCTGCTTTTCACTGCTGTGTTTATGCCGCTTTACACCCACTTGACACACTAACAGAGAGATATCAATACATAGGTTTTACGATTATTATTAGTCAGATATATTCTTGTGCGGTGAATAGGGCGTGTTGAGTCCAGTTCTCTGAGCAAGGAGTAGGTCTTGTCTATTACATATTGGGTTTATGGAACGGTATCTGAGCTAATTTGACACCCTTGTTTTATGTATCACCCCACCTCACCTTTCCTGTTAAGCAGCCATAGTGTGTTTTCTGCATGTGTGACTCTGTTCTGTTTTGTAATTCAGTTCAAGTGTAACGGTTTTTACATTCCCTCTATCAGTGATACCTTATGAGAAGTGTCCTTTTCTGTGTGACTTATTTCACTTAGAATCGTCGTACCTAAATCCACTCATCATGCTGCTACTAACCTTACGACATTGATTTCCTGGCTGAGTGATATTCCAATGTACATAAGGACCACAACTTCTTTATCCATTTTTCTCTTTCCTGGGATATTTAAGGTGGAATGAAGTGGAGGTCCTGGTCAACAGAGCAGCCCTCAACTTTGGGGTGCTTGTGTCTTGCTGATTTTTAATTTTCCCAATTTATACCCCCATGAGTGGAAGTGCCCTATGCTCTCTAAGCTGTGTTTTTCAGATGTTTCAGGACTCACCGGACACTTCTCCAGAGTGGCTCTTGGCAATTTACATCCCGCCCATCAGTGTAGCAAGGCTCCCATTTCTCCATGGCCTGTCCTGCATTTCTGGTTTTGACACTTTTTTCAGCATGGCCCTTTTGACCGATGGGAAGCGAGACTTCTTTGTAGCGCTGATTTGCCTTTCCAGGTTGCTTGGTTGGCCAAAAAGGGCGTATGCGTTTTTTCCTGAATATATTCAGGAAAAAACGCATACGCCCTTTTTGGCCAAGGGCATCATTGTCAACGTTTTGCCGCTTTTCATGTGCTTTAAAGGCGATTCGAATCTACCTCCTGAAATCTGTTTCCTGCAATTCTGCCTTGATTTCAAATCCTCTTCTTTGCCTTCCCTCAATATATTTGTGGACGAGAGTTATCATTAATAACTCTGCAGGTTTGTGAATTGCAGTGCCCTGAACCTCCATTTTACAACTCGTTTTTATGGGAGCTGGCCGCAAAATCGCTGAATGGCTTCAGGCCCTGTTCTGGTTCCGGGGGGCAGGCTGAGCCTGTGGTTAATTCTTCTTTCTGATGGGAAAATAGAGTGACCTGTGCCTGTCCCAACACCAAGAGCTAGTCTCTCGTTGGTTCCACGTCTTCCCGTTTATCCTCAGGACAAATTGCAACCTGCATGGAACAGGAGGTTAAAGGTGCTGATGCTCCAAGTAGGGAGCTTGCTAGTAAAGCGGCTGGAATGGTGAACCCGGGCACAAGGAGATGAGAAATGAGGTGCGTTTTAGAAACCTTTCCCCATCACACGGTGTACCATCTTCTGGGTTTCTCATGTATGTTTTTGATGTAGGAAGATGCCCTTGAACCTGGAGATTTGGGACCCATGCGATGGGTACCACGCAGTATTCCTTTAAATGGTCTGCGTTTGCTCACCCAACCTCACCAAACCTCTCAGCCCCAAGAGTGTCCACCCTTATGTCTCATCCAGCTGTGCGTCTAGATATGGTCAATCCAGGTTGCATCACAGCCCCTGAACGCATTGTGTAAGAATTTCTCTCTCTTTCACTGTCTTTGTTTCATGGGTGTTTCAAAGTAATTTATTTTTATAATGGGGTTTAGCTGCTTTTCACTGCTGTGTTTATGCCGCTTTACACCCACTTGACACACTAACAGAGAAATATCAATACATAGGTTTTACGATTATTATTAGTCAGATATATTCTTGTGCGGTGAATAGGGCGTGTTGAGTCCAGTTCTCTGAGCAAGGAGTAGGTCTTGTCTATTACATATTGGGTTTATGGAACGGTATCTGAGCTAATTTGATACCCTTTTTTTATGTATCACCCCACCTCACCTTTCCCGTTAAGCAGCCATAGTGTGTTTTCTGCATGTGTGACTCTGTTCTGTTTTGTAATTCAGTTCAAGTGTAACGGTTTTTACATTCCCTCTCTCAGTGATACCTTATGAGAAGTGTCCTTTTCTGTGTGACTTATTTCACTTAGAATCGTCGTACCTAAATCCACTCATCATGCTGCTACTAACCTTACGACATTGATTTCCTGGCTGAGTGATATTCCAATGTACATAAGGACCACAACTTCTTTATCCATTTTTCTCTTTCCTGGGATATTTAAGGTGGAATGAAGTGGAGGTCCTTGTCAACAGAGCAGCCCTCAACTTTGGGGTGCTTGTGTCTTGCTGATTTTTAATTTTCCCAATTTATACCCCCATGAGTGGAAGTGCCCTATGCTCTCTAAGCTGTGTTTTTCAGATGTTTCAGGACACACCGTACACTTCTCCAGAGTGGCTGTTGGCAATTTACATCCCGCCCATCAGTGTAGCAAGGCTCCCATTTCTCCATGGCCTGTCCTGCATTTCTGGTTTTGACACTTTTTTCAGCATGGCCCTTTTGACCGATGGGAAGCGAGACTTCTCTGTAGCGCTGATTTGCCTTTCCAGGTTGCTTGGTTGGCCAAAAAGGGCGTATGCGTTTTTTCCTGAATATATTCAGGAAAAAACGCATACGACCTTTTAGGCCAAGGGCATCATTGTCAACGTTTTGCCGCTTTTCATGTGCTTTAAAGGCGATTCGTATCTACCTCCTGAAATCTGTTTCGTGCAATTCTGCCTTGATTTCAAATCCTCTTCTTTGCCTTCCCTCAATATATTGGTGGACGAGAGTTATCATTTATAACTCTGCAGGTTTGTGAATTGCAGTGCCCTGAACCTCCATTTTACAACTCGCTTTTTTGGGAGCTGGCCGCAAAAGCGCAGGATGGCTTCAGGCCCTGTTCTGGTTCCGGGGGGCAGGCTGAGCCTGTGGTTAATTCTTCTTTCTGATGGGAAAATAGAGTGACCTGTGCCTGTCCCAACACCAAGAGCTAGTCTCTCGTTGGTTCCACGTCTTCCCGTTTATCCTCAGGACAAATTGCAACCTGCATGGAACAGGAGGTTAAAGGTGCTGATGCTCCAAGTAGGGAGCTTGCTAGTAAAGCGGCTGGAATGGCGAACCCGGGCACAAGGAGATGAGAAATGAGGTGCGTTTTAGAAACCTTTCCCCATCACACGGTGTACCATCTTCTGGGTTTCTCATGTATGTTTTTGATGTAGGAAGATGCCCTTGAACCTGGAGATTTGGGACCCATGCGATGGGTACCACGCAGTATTCCTTTAAAGGGTCTGCGTTTGCTCACCCAACCTCACCAAACCTCTCAGCCCCAAGAGTGTCCACCCTTATGTCTCATCCAGCTGTGCGTCTAGATATGGTCAATCCAGGTTGCATCACAGCCCCTGAACGCATTGTGTAAGAATTTCTCTCTCTTTCACTGTCTTTGTTTCATGGGTGTTTCAAAGTAATTTATTTTTATAATGGGGTTTAGCTGCTTTTCACTGCTGTGTTTATGCCGCTTTACACCCACTTGACACACTAACAGAGAGATATCAATACATAGGTTTTACGATTATTATTAGTCAGATATATTCTTGTGCGGTGAATAGGGCGTGTTGAGTCCAGTTCTCTGAGCAAGGAGTAGGTCTTGTCTATTACATATTGGGTTTATGGAACGGTATCTGAGCTAATTTGATACCCTTGTTTTATGTATCACCCCACCTCACCTTTCCCGTTAAGCAGCCATAGTGTGTTTTCTGCATGTGTGACTCTGTTCTGTTTTGTAATTCAGTTCAAGTGTAACGGTTTTTACATTCCCTCTATCAGTGATACCTTAGGAGAAGTGTCCTTTTCTGTGTGACTTATTTCACTTAGAATCGTCGTACCTAAATCCACTCATCATGCTGCTACTAACCTTACGACATTGATTTCATGGCTGAGTGGTATTCCATTGTACATAAGGACCACAACTTCTTTATCCATTTTTCTCTTTCCTGGGATATTTAAGGTGGAATGAAGTGGAGGTCCTGGTCAACAGAGCAGCCCTAAACTTTGGGGTGCTTGTGTCTTGCTGATTTTTAATTTTCCCAATTTATACCCCCATGAGTGGAAGTGCCCTATGCTCTCTAAGCTGTGTTTTTCAGATGTTTCAGGACTCACCGGACACTTCTCCGGAGTGGCTCTTAGCAATTTACATCCCGCCCATCAGTGTAGCAAGGCTCCCATTTCTCCATGGCCTGTCCTGCATTTCTGGTTTTGACACTTTTTTCAGCATGGCCCTTTTGACCGACGGGAAGCGAGACTTCTTTGTAGCGCTGATTTGCCTTTCCAGGTTGCTTGGTTGGCCAAAAAGGGCGTATGCGTTTTTTCCTGAATATATTCAGGAAAAAACGCATACGCCCTTTTTGGCCAAGGGCATCATTGTCAACGTTTTGCCGCTTTTCATGTGCTTTAAAGGCGATTCGTATCTACCTCCTGAAATCTGTTTCCTGCAATTCTGCCTTGATTTCAAATCCTCTTCTTTGCCTTCCCTCAATATATTTGTGGACGGGAGTTATCATTTATAACTCTGCAGGTTTGTGAATTGCAGTGCCCTGAACCTCCATTTTACAACTCGTTTTTATGGGAGCTGGCCGCAAAATCGCAGAATGGCTTCAGGCCCTGTTCTGGTTCCGGGGGTCAGGCTGAGCCTGTGGTTAATTCTTCTTTCTGATGGGAAAATAGAGTGACCTGTGCCTGTCCCAACACCAAGAGCTAGTCTCTCGTTGGTTCCACGTCTTCCCGTTTATCCTCAGGACAAATTGCAACCTGCATGTAACAGGAGGTTAAAGGTGCTGATGCTCCAAGTAGGGAGCTTGCTAGTAAAGCGGCTCGAATGGCGAACCCAGGCACAAGGAGTTGAGAAATGAGGTGCGTTTTAGAAACCTTTCCCCATCACACGGTGTACCATCTTCTGGGTTTCTCATGCATGTTTTTGATGTAGGAAGATGCCCTTGAACCTGGAGATTTGGGACCCATGCGATGGGTACCACGCAGTATTCCTTTAAAGGGTCTGCGTTTGCTCACCCAACCTCACCAAACCTCTCAGCCCCAAGAGTGTCCACCCTTATGTCTCATCCAGCTGTGCGTCTAGATATGGTCAATCCAGGTTGCATCACAGCCCCTGAACGCATTGTGTAAGAATTTCTCTCTCTTTCACTGTCTTTGTTTCATGGGTGTTTCAAAGTAATTTATTTTTATAATGGGGTTTAGCTGCTTTTCACTGCTGTGTTTATGCCGCTTTACACCCACTTGACACACTAACAGAGAGATATCAATACATAGGTTTTACGATTATTATTAGTCAGATATATTCTTGTGCGGTGAATAGGGCGTGTTGAGTCCAGTTCTCTGAGCAAGGAGTAGGTCTTGTCTATTACATATTGGGTTTATGGAACGGTATCTGAGCTAATTTGATACCCTTGTTTTATGTATCACCCCACCTCACCTTTCCCGTTAAGCAGCCATAGTGTGTTTTCTGCATGTGTGACTCTGTTCTGTTTTGTAATTCAGTTCAAGTGTAACGGTTTTTACATTCCCTCTATCAGTGATACCTTATAAGAAGTGTCCTTTTCTGTGTGACTTATTTCACTTAGAATCGTCGTACCTAAATCCACTCATCATGCTGCTACTAACCTTACGACATTGATTTCATGGCTGAGTGGTATTCCATTGTACATAAGGACCACAACTTCTTTATCCATTTTTCTCTTTCCTGGGATATTTAAGGTGGAATGAAGTGGAGGTCCTGGTCAACAGAGCAGCCCTAAACTTTGGGGTGCTTGTGTTTTGCTGATTTTTAATTTTCCCAATTTATACCCCCATGAGTGGAAGTGCCCTATGCTCTCTGAGCTGTGTTTTTCAGATGTTTCAGGACTCACCGGACACTTCTCCGGAGTGGCTCTTGGCAATTTACATCCCGCCCATCAGTGTAGCAAGGCTCCCATTTCTCCATGGCCTGTCCTGCATTTCTGGTTTTGACACTTTTTTCAGCATGGCCCTTTTGACCGATGGGAAGCGAGACTTCTTTGTAGCGCTGATTTGCCTTTCCAGGTTGCTTGGTTGGCCAAAAAGGGCGTATGCGATTTTTCCTGAATATATTCAGGAAAAAACGCATACGCCCTTTTTGGCCAAGGGCATCATTGTCAACGTTTTGCCGCTTTTCATGTGCTTTAAAGGCGGTTCGTATCTACCTCCTGAAATCTGTTTCCTGCAATTCTGCCTTGATTTCAAATCCTATTCTTTGCCTTCCCTCAATATATTTGTGGACGAGAGTTATCATTAATAACTCTGCAGGTTTGTGAATTGCAGTGCCCTGAACCTCCATTTTACAACTCGTTTTTATGGGAGCTGGCCGCAAAATCGCAGAATGGCTTCAGGCCCTGTTCTGGTTCCGGGGGTCAGGCTGAGCCTGTGGTTAATTCTTCTTTCTGATGGGAAAATAGAGTGACCTGTGCCTGTCCCAACACCAAGAGCTAGTCTCTCGTTGGTTCCACGTCTTCCCGTTTATCCTCAGGACAAATTGCAACCTGCATGGAACAGGAGGTTAAAGGTGCTGATGCTCCAAGTAGGGAGCTTGCTAGTAAAGCAGCTGGAATGGCGAACCCGGGCACAAGGAGTTGAGAAATGAGGTGCGTTTTAGAAACCTTTCCCCATCACACGGTGTACCATCTTCTGGGTTTCTCATGCATGTTTTTGATGTAGGAAGATGCCCTTGAACCTGGAGATTTGGGACCCATGCGATGGGTACCACGCAGTATTCCTTTAAAGCGTCTGCGTTTGCTCACCCAACCTCACCAAACCTCTCAGCCCCAAGAGTGTCCACCCTTATGTCTCATCCAGCTGTGCGTCTAGATATGGTCAATCCAGGTTGCATCACAGCCCCTGAACGCATTGTGTAAGAATTTCTCTCTCTTTCACTGTCTTTGTTTCATGGGTGTTTCAAAGTAATTTATTTTTATAATGGGGTTTAGCTGCTTTTCACTGCTGTGTTTATGCCGCTTTACACCCACTTGACACACTAACAGAGAGATATCAATACATAGGTTTTACGATTATTATTAGTCAGATATATTCTTGTGCGGTGAATAGGGCGTGTTGAGTCCAGTTCTCTGAGCAAGGAGTAGGTCTTGTCTATTACATATTGGGTTTATGGAACGGTATCTGAGCTAATTTGATACCCTTGTTTTATGTATCACCCCACCTCACCTTTCCCGTTAAGCAGCCATAGTGTGTTTTCTGCATGTGTGACTCTGTTCTGTTTTGTAATTCAGTTCAAGTGTAACGGTTTTTACATTCCCTCTATCAGTGATACCTTATGAGAAGTGTCCTTTTCTGTGTGACTTATTTCACTTAGAATCGTCGTACCTAAATCCACTCATCATGCTGCTACTAACCTTATGACATTGATTTCATGGCTGAGTGGTATTCCATTGTACATAAGGACCACAACTTCTTTATCCATTTTTCTCTTTCCTGGGATATTTAAGGTGGAATGAAGTGGAGGTCCTGGTCAACAGAGCAGCCCTAAACTTTGGGGTGCTTGTGTCTTGCTGATTTTTAATTTTCCCAATTTATACCCCCATGAGTGGAAGTGCCCTATGCTCTCTAAGCTGTGTTTTTCAGATGTTTCAGGACTCACCGGACACTTCTCCGGAGTGGCTCTTGGCAATTTACATCCCGCCCATCAGTGTAGCAAGGCTCCCATTTCTCCATGGCCTGTCCTGCATTTCTGGTTTTGACACTTTTTTCAGCATGGCCCTTTTGACCGATGGGAAGCGAGACTTCTTTGTAGCGCTGATTTGCCTTTCCAGGTTGCTTGGTTGGCCAAAAAGGGCGTATGCGATTTTTCCTGAATATATTCAGGAAAAAACGCATACGCCCTTTTTGGCCAAGGGCATCATTGTCAACGTTTTGCCGCTTTTCATGTGCTTTAAAGGCGATTCGTATCTACCTCCTGAAATCTGTTTCCTGCAATTCTGCCTTGATTTCAAATCCTATTCTTTGCCTTCCCTCAATATATTTGTGGACGAGAGTTATCATTAATAACTCTGCAGGTTTGTGAATTGCAGTGCCCTGAACCTCCATTTTACAACTCGTTTTTATGGGAGCTGGCCGCAAAATCGCAGAATGGTTTCAGGCCCTGTTCTGGTTACGGGGGGCAGGCTGAGCCTGTGGTTAATTCTTCTTTCTGATGGGAAAATAGAGTGACCTGTGCCTGTCCCAACACCAAGAGCTAGTCTCTCGTTGGTTCCACGTCTTCCCGTTTATCCTCAGGACAAATTGCAACCTGTATGGAACAGGAGGTTAAAGGTGCTGATGCTCCAAGTAGGGAGCTTGCTAGTAAAGCGGCTGGAATGGCGAACCCGGGCACAAGGAGATGAGAAATGAGGTGCGTTTTAGAAACCTTTCCCCATCACACGGTGTACCATCTTCTGGGTTTCTCATGCATGTTTTTGATGTAGGAAGATGCCCTTGAACCTGGAGATTTGGGACCCATGCGATGGGTACCACGCAGTATTCCTTTAAAGGGTCTGCGTTTGCTCACCCAACCTCACCAAACCTCTCAGCCCCAAGAGTGTCCACCCTTATGTCTCATCCAGCTGTGCGTCTAGATATGGTCAATCCAGGTTGCATCACAGCCCCTGAACGCATTGTGTAAGAATTTCTCTCTCTTTCACTGTCTTTGTTTCATGGGTGTTTCAAAGTAATTTATTTTTATAATGGGGTTTAGCTGCTTTTCACTGCTGTGTTTATGCCGCTTTACACCCACTTGACACACTAACAGAGAGATATCAATACATAGGTTTTACGATTATTATTAGTCAGATATATTCTTGTGCGGTGAATAGGGCGTGTTGAGTCCAGTTCTCTGAGCAAGGAGTAGGTCTTGTCTATTACATATTGGGTTTATGGAACGGTATCTGAGCTAATTTGATACCCTTGTTTTATGTATCACCCCACCTCACCTTTCCCGTTAAGCAGCCATAGTGTGTTTTCTGCATGTGTGACTCTGTTCTGTTTTGTAATTCAGTTCAAGTGTAACGGTTTTTACATTCCCTCTATCAGTGATACCTTATGAGAAGTGTCCTTTTCTGTGTGACTTATTTCACTTAGAATCGTCGTACCTAAATCCACTCATCATGCTGCTACTAACCTTACGACATTGATTTCATGGCTGAGTGGTATTCCATTGTACATAAGGACCACAACTTCTTTATCCATTTTTCTCTTTCCTGGGATATTTAAGGTGGAATGAAGTGGAGGTCCTGGTCAACAGAGCAGCCCTAAACTTTGGGGTGCTTGTGTCTTGCTGATTTTTAATTTTCCCAATTTATACCCCCATGAGTGGAAGTGCCCTATGCTCTCTAAGCTGTGTTTTTCAGATGTTTCAGGACTCACCAGACACTTCTCCGGAGTGGCTCTTGGCAATTTACATCCCGCCCATCAGTGTAGCAAGGCTCCCATTTCTCCATGGCCTGTCCTGCATTTCTGGTTTTGACACTTTTTTCAGCATGGCCCTTTTGACCGATGGGAAGCGAGACTTCTTTGAGGCGCTGATTTGCCTTTCCAGGTTGCTTGGTTGGCCAAAAAGGGCGTATGCGATTTTTCCTGAATATATTCAGGAAAAAACGCATACGCCCTTTTTGGCCAAGGGCATCATTGTCAACGTTTTGCCGCTTTTCATGTGCTTTAAAGGCGATTCGTATCTACCTCCTGAAATCTGTTTCCTGCAATTCTGCCTTGATTTCAAATCCTATTCTTTGCCTTCCCTCAATATATTTGTGGACGAGAGTTATCATTAATAACTCTGCAGGTTTGTGAATTGCAGTGCCCTGAACCTCCATTTTACAACTCGTTTTTATGGGAGCTGGCCGCAAAATCGCAGAATGGTTTCAGGCCCTGTTCTGGTTACGGGGGGCAGGCTGAGCCTGTGGTTAATTCTTCTTTCTGATGGGAAAATAGAGTGACCTGTGCCTGTCCCAACACCAAGAGCTAGTCTCTCGTTGGTTCCACGTCTTCCCGTTTATCCTCAGGACAAATTGCAACCTGTATGGAACAGGAGGTTAAAGGTGCTGATGCTCCAAGTAGGGAGCTTGCTAGTAAAGCGGCTGGAATGGCGAACCCGGGCACAAGGAGATGAGAAATGAGGTGCGTTTTAGAAACCTTTCCCCATCACACGGTGTACCATCTTCTGGGTTTCTCATGCATGTTTTTGATGTAGGAAGATGCCCTTGAACCTGGAGATTTGGGACCCATGCGATGGGTACCACGCAGTATTCCTTTAAAGGGTCTGCGTTTGCTCACCAAACCTCACCAAACCTCTCAGCCCCAAGAGTGTCCACCCTTATGTCTCATCCAGCTGTGCGTCTAGATATGGTCAATCCAGGTTGCATCACAGCCCCTGAACGCATTGTGTAAGAATTTCTCTCTCTTTCACTGTCTTTGTTTCATGGGTGTTTCAAAGTAATTTATTTTTATAATGGGGTTTAGCTGCTTTTCACTGCTGTGTTTATGCCGCTTTACACCCACTTGACACACTAACAGAGAGATATCAATACATAGGTTTTACGATTATTATTAGTCAGATATATTCTTGTGCGGTGAATAGGGCGTGTTGAGTCCAGTTCTCTGAGCAAGGAGTAGGTCTTGTCTATTACATATTGGGTTTATGGAACGGTATCTGAGCTAATTTGATACCCTTGTTTTATGTATCACCCCACCTCACCTTTCCCGTTAAGCAGCCATAGTGTGTTTTCTGCATGTGTGACTCTGTTCTGTTTTGTAATTCAGTTCAAGTGTAACGGTTTTTACATTCCCTCTATCAGTGATACCTTAGGAGAAGTGTCCTTTTCTGTGTGACTTATTTCACTTAGAATCGTCGTACCTAAATCCTCTCATCATGCTGCTACTAACCTTACGACATTGATTTCATGGCTGAGTGATATTCCATTGTACATAAGGATCACAACTTCTTTATCCATTTCTCTCTTTCCTGGGATATTTAAGGTGGAATGAAGTGGAGGTCCTGGTCAACAGAGCAGCCCTAAACTTTGGGGTGCTTGTGTCTTGCTGATTTTTAATTTTCCCAATTTATACCCCCATGAGTGGAAGTGCCCTATGCTCTCTAAGCTGTGTTTTTCAGATGTTTCAGGACTCACCGGACACTTCTCCGGAGTGGCTCTTGGCAATTTACATCCCGCCCATCAGTGTAGCAAGGCTCCCATTTCTCCATGGCCTGTCCTGCATTTCTGGTTTTGACACTTTTTTCAGCATGACCCTTTTGACCGATGGGAAGTGAGACTTCTTTGTAGTGCTGATTTGCCTTTCCAGGTTGCTTGGTTGGCCAAAAAGGGCGTATGCGTTTTTTCCTGAATAAATTCAGGAAAAAACGCATACGCCCTTTTTGGCCAAGGGCATCATTGTCAACGTTTTGCCGCTTTTCATGTGCTTTAAAGGCGATTCGTATCTACCTCCTGAAATCTGTTTCCTGCAATTCTGCCTTGATTTCAAATCCTCTTCTTTGCCTTCCCTCAATATATTTGTGGACGAGAGTTATCATTAATAACTCTGCAGGTTTGTGAATTGCAGTGCCCTGAACCTCCATTTTACAACTCGTTTTTATGGGAGCTGGCCGCAAAATCGCAGAATGGTTTCAGGCCCTGTTCTGGTTACGGGGGGCAGGCTGAGCCTGTGGTTAATTCTTCTTTCTGATGGGAAAATAGAGTGACCTGTGCCTGTCCCAACACCAAGAGCTAGTCTCTCGTTGGTTCCACGTCTTCCCGTTTATCCTCAGGACAAATTGCAACCTGTATGGAACAGGAGGTTAAAGGTGCTGATGCTCCAAGTAGGGAGCTTGCTAGTAAAGCGGCTGGAATGGCGAACCCGGGCACAAGGAGATGAGAAATGAGGTGCGTTTTAGAAACCTTTCCCCATCACACGGTGTACCATCTTCTGGGTTTCTCATGCATGTTTTTGATGTAGGAAGATGCCCTTGAACCTGGAGATTTGGGACCCATGCGATGGGTACCACGCAGTATTCCTTTAAAGGGTCTGCGTTTGCTCACCAAACCTCACCAAACCTCTCAGCCCCAAGAGTGTCCACCCTTATGTCTCATCCAGCTGTGCGTCTAGATATGATCAATCCAGGTTGCATCACAGCCCCTGAACGCATTGTGTAAGAATTTCTCTCTCTTTCACTGTCTTTGTTTCATGGGTGTTTCAAAGTAATTTATTTTTATAATGGGGTTTAGCTGCTTTTCACTGCTGTGTTTATGCCGCTTTACACCCACTTGACACACTAACAGAGAGATATCAATACATAGGTTTTACGATTATTATTAGTCAGATATATTCTTGTGCGGTGAATAGGGCGTGTTGAGTCCAGTTCTCTGAGCAAGGAGTAGGTCTTGTCTATTACATATTGGGTTTATGGAACGGTATCTGAGCTAATTTGATACCCTTGTTTTATGTATCACCCCACCTCACCTTTCCCGTTAAGCAGCCATAGTGTGTTTTCTGCATGTGTGACTCTGTTCTGTTTTGTAATTCAGTTCAAGTGTAACGGTTTTTACATTCCCTCTCTCAGTGATACCTTATGAGAAGTGTCCTTTTCTGTGTGACTTATTTCACTTAGAATCGTCGTACCTAAATCCACTCATCATGCTGCTACTAACCTTACGACATTGATTTCCTGGCTGAGTGATATTCCATTGTACATAAGGACCACAACTTCTTTCTCCATTTTTCTCTTTCCTGGGATATTTAAGGTGTAATGAAGTGGAGGTCCTGGTCAACAGAGCAGCCCTAAACTTTGGGGTGCTTGTGTCTTGCTGATTTTTAATTTTCCCAATTTATACCCCCATGAGTGGAAGTGCCCTATGCTCTCTAAGCTGTGTTTTTCAGATGTTTCAGGACTCACCGGACACTTCTCCAGAGTGGCTCTTGGCAATTTACATCCCGCCCATCAGTGTAGCAAGGCTCCCATTTCTCCATGGCCTGTCCTGCATTTCTGGTTTTGACACTTTTTTCAGCATGGCCCTTTTGACCGATGGGAAGCGAGACTTCTTTGTAGCGCTGATTTGCCTTTCCAGGTGGCTTGGTTGGCCAAAAAGGGCGTATGCGTTTTTTCCTGAATATATTCAGGAAAAAACGCATACGCCCTTTTTGGCCAAGGGCATCATTGTCAACGTTTTGCCGCTTTTCATGTGCTTTAAAGGCGATTCGTATCTACCTCCTGAAATCTGTTTCCTGCAATTCTGCCTTGATTTCAAATCCTCTTCTTTGCCTTCCCTCAATATATTTGTGGACGAGAGTTCTCATTTATAACTCTGCAGGTTTGTGAATTGCAGTGCCCTGAACCTCCATTTTACAACTCGTTTTTATGGGAGCTGGCCGCAAAATCGCAGAATGGCTTCAGGCCCTGTTCTGGTTCCGGGGGGCAGGCTGAGCCTGTGGTTAATTCTTCTTTCTGATGGGAAAATAGAGTGACCTGTGCCTGTCCCAACACCAAGAGCTAGTCTCTCGTTGGTTCCACGTCTTCCCGTTTATCCTCAGGACAAATTGCAACCTGTATGGAACAGGAGGATAAAGGTGCTGATGCTCCAAGTAGGGAACTTGCTAGTAAAGCAGCTGGAATGGCGAACCCGGGCACAAGGAGATGAGAAATGAGGTGCGTTTTAGAAACCTTTCCCCATCACACGGTGTACCATCTTCTGGGTTTCTCATGCATGTTTTTGATGTAGGAAGATGCCCTTGAACCTGGAGATTTGGGACCCATGCGATGGGTACCACGCAGTATTACTTTAAAGGGTCTGCGTTTGCTCACCCAACCTCACCAAACCTCTCAGCCCCAAGAGTGTCCACCCTTATGTCTCATCCAGCTGTGCGTCTAGATATGGTCAATCCAGGTTGCATCACAGCCCCTGAACGCATTGTGTAAGAATTTCTCTCTCTTTCACTGTCTTTGTTTCATGGGTGTTTCAAAGTAATTTATTTTTATAATGGGGTTTAGCTGCTTTTCACTGCTGTGTTTATGCCGCTTTACACCCACTTGACACACTAACAGATATCAATACATAGGTTTTACGATTATTATTAGTCAGATATATTCTTGTGCGGTGAATAGGGCGTGTTGAGTCCAGTTCTCTGAGCAAGGAGTAGGTCTTGTCTATTACATATTGGGTTTATGGAACGGTATCTGAGCTAATTTGACACCCTTGTTTTATGTATCACCCCACCTCACCTTTCCTGTTAAGCAGCCATAGTGTGTTTTCTGCATGTGTGACTCTGTTCTGTTTTGTAATTCAGTTCAAGTGTAACGGTTTTTACATTCCCTCTATCAGTGATACCTTATGAGAAGTGTCCTTTTCTGTGTGACTTATTTCACTTAGAATCGTCGTACCTAAATCCACTCATCATGCTGCTACTAACCTTACGACATTGATTTCCTGGCTGAGTGATATTCCAATGTACATAAGGACCACAACTTCTTTATCCATTTTTCTCTTTCCTGGGATATTTAAGGTGGAATGAAGTGGAGGTCCTGGTCAACAGAGCAGCCCTCAACTTTGGGGTGCTTGTGTCTTGCTGATTTTTAATTTTCCCAATTTATACCCCCATGAGTGGAAGTGCCCTATGCTCTCTAAGCTGTGTTTTTCAGATGTTTCAGGACTCACCGGACACTTCTCCAGAGTGGCTCTTGGCAATTTACATCCCGCCCATCAGTGTAGCAAGGCTCCCATTTCTCCATGGCCTGTCCTGCATTTCTGGTTTTGACACTTTTTTCAGCATGGCCCTTTTGACCGATGGGAAGCGAGACTTCTTTGTAGCGCTGATTTGCCTTTCCAGGTTGCTTGGTTGGCCAAAAAGTGCGTATGCGTTTTTTCCTGAATATATTCAGGAAAAAACGCATACGCCCTTTTTGGCCAAGGGCATCATTGTCAACGTTTTGCCGCTTTTCATGTGCTTTAAAGGCGATTCGAATCTACCTCCTGAAATCTGTTTCCTGCAATTCTGCCTTGATTTCAAATCCTCTTCTTTGCCTTCCCTCAATATATTTGTGGACGAGAGTTATCATTAATAACTCTGCAGGTTTGTGAATTGCAGTGCCCTGAACCTCCATTTTACAACTCGTTTTTATGGGAGCTGGCCGCAAAATCGCTGAATGGCTTCAGGCCCTGTTCTGGTTCCGGGGGGCAGGCTGAGCCTGTGGTTAATTCTTCTTTCTGATGGGAAAATAGAGTGACCTGTGCCTGTCCCAACACCAAGAGCTAGTCTCTCGTTGGTTCCACGTCTTCCCGTTTATCCTCAGGACAAATTGCAACCTGCATGGAACAGGAGGTTAAAGGTGCTGATGCTCCAAGTAGGGAGCTTGCTAGTAAAGCGGCTGGAATGGTGAACCCGGGCACAAGGAGATGAGAAATGAGGTGCGTTTTAGAAACCTTTCCCCATCACACGGTGTACCATCTTCTGGGTTTCTCATGTATGTTTTTGATGTAGGAAGATGCCCTTGAACCTGGAGATTTGGGACCCATGCGATGGGTACCACGCAGTATTCCTTTAAATGGTCTGCGTTTGCTCACCCAACCTCACCAAACCTCTCAGCCCCAAGAGTGTCCACCCTTATGTCTCATCCAGCTGTGCGTCTAGATATGGTCAATCCAGGTTGCATCACAGCCCCTGAACGCATTGTGTAAGAATTTCTCTCTCTTTCACTGTCTTTGTTTCATGGGTGTTTCAAAGTAATTTATTTTTATAATGGGGTTTAGCTGCTTTTCACTGCTGTGTTTATGCCGCTTTACACCCACTTGACACACTAACAGAGAGATATCAATACATAGGTTTTACGATTATTATTAGTCAGATATATTCTTGTGCGGTGAATAGGGCGTGTTGAGTCCAGTTCTCTGAGCAAGGAGTAGGTCTTGTCTATTACATATTGGGTTTATGGAACGGTATCTGAGCTAATTTGATACCCTTTTTTTATGTATCACCCCACCTCACCTTTCCTGTTAAGCAGCCATAGTGTGTTTTCTGCATGTGTGACTCTGTTCTGTTTTGTAATTCAGTTCAAGTGTAACGGTTTTTACATTCCCTCTATCAGTGATACCTTATGAGAAGTGTCCTTTTCTGTGTGACTTATTTCACTTAGAATCGTCGTACCTAAATCCACTCATCATGCTGCTACTAACCTTACGACATTGATTTCCTGGCTGAGTGATATTCCAATGTACATAAGGACCACAACTTCTTTATCCATTTTTCTCTTTCCTGGGATATTTAAGGTGGAATGAAGTGGAGGTCCTGGTCAACAGAGCAGCCCTCAACTTTGGGGTGCTTGTGTCTTGCTGATTTTTAATTTTCCCAATTTATACCCCCATGAGTGGAAGTGCCCTATGCTCTCTAAGCTGTGTTTTTCAGATGTTTCAGGACTCACCGGACACTTCTCCAGAGTGGCTCTTGGCAATTTACATCCCGCCCATCAGTGTAGCAAGGCTCCCATTTCTCCATGGCCTGTCCTGCATTTCTGGTTTTGACACTTTTTTCAGCATGGCCCTTTTGACCGATGGGAAGCGAGACTTCTTTGTAGCGCTGATTTGCCTTTCCAGGTTGCTTGGTTGGCCAAAAAGTGCGTATGCGTTTTTTCCTGAATATATTCAGGAAAAAACGCATACGCCCTTTTTGGCCAAGGGCATCATTGTCAACGTTTTGCCGCTTTTCATGTGCTTTAAAGGCGATTCGAATCTACCTCCTGAAATCTGTTTCCTGCAATTCTGCCTTGATTTCAAATCCTCTTCTTTGCCTTCCCTCAATATATTTGTGGACGAGAGTTATCATTAATAACTCTGCAGGTTTGTGAATTGCAGTGCCCTGAACCTCCATTTTACAACTCGTTTTTATGGGAGCTGGCCGCAAAATCGCTGAATGGCTTCAGGCCCTGTTCTGGTTCCGGGGGGCAGGCTGAGCCTGTGGTTAATTCTTCTTTCTGATGGGAAAATAGAGTGACCTGTGCCTGTCCCAACACCAAGAGCTAGTCTCTCGTTGGTTCCACGTCTTCCCGTTTATCCTCAGGACAAATTGCAACCTGCATGGAACAGGAGGTTAAAGGTGCTGATGCTCCAAGTAGGGAGCTTGCTAGTAAAGCGGCTGGAATGGTGAACCCGGGCACAAGGAGATGAGAAATGAGGTGCGTTTTAGAAACCTTTCCCCATCACACGGTGTACCATCTTCTGGGTTTCTCATGTATGTTTTTGATGTAGGAAGATGCCCTTGAACCTGGAGATTTGGGACCCATGCGATGGGTACCACGCAGTATTCCTTTAAATGGTCTGTGTTTGCTCACCCAACCTCACCAAACCTCTCAGCCCCAAGAGTGTCCACCCTTATGACTCATCCAGCTGTGCGTCTAGATATGGTCAATCCAGGTTGCATCACAGCCCCTGAACGCATTGTGTAAGAATTTCTCTCTCTTTCACTGTCTTTGTTTCATGGGTGTTTCAAAGTAATTTATTTTTATAATGGGGTTTAGCTGCTTTTCACTGCTGTGTTTATGCCGCTTTACACCCACTTGACACACTAACAGAGAGATATCAATACATAGGTTTTACGATTATTATTAGTCAGATATATTCTTGTGCGGTGAATAGGGCGTGTTGAGTCCAGTTCTCTGAGCAAGGAGTAGGTCTTGTCTATTACATATTGGGTTTATGGAACGGTATCTGAGCTAATTTGATACCCTTTTTTTATGTATCACCCCACCTCACCTTTCCCGTTAAGCAGCCATAGTGTGTTTTCTGCATGTGTGACTCTGTTCTGTTTTGTAATTCAGTTCAAGTGTAACGGTTTTTACATTCCCTCTCTCAGTGATACCTTATGAGAAGTGTCCTTTTCTGTGTGACTTATTTCACTTAGAATCGTCGTACCTAAATCCACTCATCATGCTGCTACTAACCTTACGACATTGATTTCCTGGCTGAGTGATATTCCAATGTACATAAGGACCACAACTTCTTTATCCATTTTTCTCTTTCCTGGGATATTTAAGGTGGAATGAAGTGGAGGTCCTTGTCAACAGAGCAGCCCTCAACTTTGGGGTGCTTGTGTCTTGCTGATTTTTAATTTTCCCAATTTATACCCCCATGAGTGGAAGTGCCCTATGCTCTCTAAGCTGTGTTTTTCAGATGTTTCAGGACACACCGTACACTTCTCCAGAGTGGCTGTTGGCAATTTACATCCCGCCCATCAGTGTAGCAAGGCTCCCATTTCTCCATGGCCTGTCCTGCATTTCTGGTTTTGACACTTTTTTCAGCATGGCCCTTTTGACCGATGGGAAGCGAGACTTCTCTGTAGCGCTGATTTGCCTTTCCAGGTTGCTTGGTTGGCCAAAAAGGGCGTATGCGTTTTTTCCTGAATATATTCAGGAAAAAACGCATACGACCTTTTAGGCCAAGGGCATCATTGTCAACGTTTTGCCGCTTTTCATGTGCTTTAAAGGCGATTCGTATCTACCTCCTGAAATCTGTTTCGTGCAATTCTGCCTTGATTTCAAATCCTCTTCTTTGCCTTCCCTCAATATATTGGTGGACGAGAGTTATCATTTATAACTCTGCAGGTTTGTGAATTGCAGTGCCCTGAACCTCCATTTTACAACTCGCTTTTTTGGGAGCTGGCCGCAAAAGCGCAGGATGGCTTCAGGCCCTGTTCTGGTTCCGGGGGGCAGGCTGAGCCTGTGGTTAATTCTTCTTTCTGATGGGAAAATAGAGTGACCTGTGCCTGTCCCAACACCAAGAGCTAGTCTCTCGTTGGTTCCACGTCTTCCCGTTTATCCTCAGGACAAATTGCAACCTGCATGGAACAGGAGGTTAAAGGTGCTGATGCTCCAAGTAGGGAGCTTGCTAGTAAAGCGGCTGGAATGGCGAACCCGGGCACAAGGAGATGAGAAATGAGGTGCGTTTTAGAAACCTTTCCCCATCACACGGTGTACCATCTTCTGGGTTTCTCATGTATGTTTTTGATGTAGGAAGATGCCCTTGAACCTGGAGATTTGGGACCCATGCGATGGGTACCACGCAGTATTCCTTTAAAGGGTCTGCGTTTGCTCACCCAACCTCACCAAACCTCTCAGCCCCAAGAGTGTCCACCCTTATGTCTCATCCAGCTGTGCGTCTAGATATGGTCAATCCAGGTTGCATCACAGCCCCTGAACGCATTGTGTAAGAATTTCTCTCTCTTTCACTGTCTTTGTTTCATGGGTGTTTCAAAGTAATTTATTTTTATAATGGGGTTTAGCTGCTTTTCACTGCTGTGTTTATGCCGCTTTACACCCACTTGACACACTAACAGAGAGATATCAATACATAGGTTTTACGATTATTATTAGTCAGATATATTCTTGTGCGGTGAATAGGGCGTGTTGAGTCCAGTTCTCTGAGCAAGGAGTAGGTCTTGTCTATTACATATTGGGTTTATGGAACGGTATCTGAGCTAATTTGATACCCTTGTTTTATGTATCACCCCACCTCACCTTTCCCGTTAAGCAGCCATAGTGTGTTTTCTGCATGTGTGACTCTGTTCTGTTTTGTAATTCAGTTCAAGTGTAACGGTTTTTACATTCCCTCTATCAGTGATACCTTAGGAGAAGTGTCCTTTTCTGTGTGACTTATTTCACTTAGAATCGTCGTACCTAAATCCACTCATCATGCTGCTACTAACCTTACGACATTGATTTCATGGCTGAGTGGTATTCCATTGCACATAAGGACCACAACTTCTTTATCCATTTTTCTCTTTCCTGGGATATTTAAGGTGGAATGAAGTGGAGGTCCTGGTCAACAGAGCAGCCCTAAACTTTGGGGTGCTTGTGTCTTGCTGATTTTTAATTTTCCCAATTTATACCCCCATGAGTGGAAGTGCCCTATGCTCTCTAAGCTGTGTTTTTCAGATGTTTCAGGACTCACCGGACACTTCTCCGGAGTGGCTCTTAGCAATTTACATCCCGCCCATCAGTGTAGCAAGGCTCCCATTTCTCCATGGCCTGTCCTGCATTTCTGGTTTTGACACTTTTTTCAGCATGGCCCTTTTGACCGACGGGAAGCGAGACTTCTTTGTAGCGCTGATTTGCCTTTCCAGGTTGCTTGGTTGGCCAAAAAGGGCGTATGCGTTTTTTCCTGAATATATTCAGGAAAAAACGCATACGCCCTTTTTGGCCAAGGGCATCATTGTCAACGTTTTGCCGCTTTTCATGTGCTTTAAAGGCGATTCGTATCTACCTCCTGAAATCTGTTTCCTGCAATTCTGCCTTGATTTCAAATCCTCTTCTTTGCCTTCCCTCAATATATTTGTGGACGGGAGTTATCATTTATAACTCTGCAGGTTTGTGAATTGCAGTGCCCTGAACCTCCATTTTACAACTCGTTTTTATGGGAGCTGGCCGCAAAATCGCAGAATGGCTTCAGGCCCTGTTCTGGTTCCGGGGGTCAGGCTGAGCCTGTGGTTAATTCTTCTTTCTGATGGGAAAATAGAGTGACCTGTGCCTGTCCCAACACCAAGAGC
The DNA here is from genome assembly GCF_965194805.1 of Balaenoptera borealis. Classification (NCBI taxonomy): domain Eukaryota; kingdom Metazoa; phylum Chordata; class Mammalia; order Artiodactyla; family Balaenopteridae; genus Balaenoptera; species Balaenoptera borealis. Next base: position 377,666 of record NW_028123667.1, on the reverse strand, counting down.
TAGTCTCTCGTTGGTTCCACGTCTTCCCGTTTATCCTCAGGACAAATTGCAACCTGCATGTAACAGGAGGTTAAAGGTGCTGATGCTCCAAGTAGGGAGCTTGCTAGTAAAGCGGCTGGAATGGCGAACCCAGGCACAAGGAGTTGAGAAATGAGGTGCGTTTTAGAAACCTTTCCCCATCACACGGTGTACCATCTTCTGGGTTTCTCATGCATGTTTTTGATGTAGGAAGATGCCCTTGAACCTGGAGATTTGGGACCCATGCGATGGGTACCACGCAGTATTCCTTTAAAGGGTCTGCGTTTGCTCACCCAACCTCACCAAACCTCTCAGCCCCAAGAGTGTCCACCCTTATGTCTCATCCAGCTGTGCGTCTAGATATGGTCAATCCAGGTTGCATCACAGCCCCTGAACGCATTGTGTAAGAATTTCTCTCTCTTTCACTGTCTTTGTTTCATGGGTGTTTCAAAGTAATTTATTTTTATAATGGGGTTTAGCTGCTTTTCACTGCTGTGTTTATGCCGCTTTACACCCACTTGACACACTAACAGAGAGATATCAATACATAGGTTTTACGATTATTATTAGTCAGATATATTCTTGTGCGGTGAATAGGGCGTGTTGAGTCCAGTTCTCTGAGCAAGGAGTAGGTCTTGTCTATTACATATTGGGTTTATGGAACGGTATCTGAGCTAATTTGATACCCTTGTTTTATGTATCACCCCACCTCACCTTTCCCGTTAAGCAGCCATAGTGTGTTTTCTGCATGTGTGACTCTGTTCTGTTTTGTAATTCAGTTCAAGTGTAACGGTTTTTACATTCCCTCTATCAGTGATACCTTATAAGAAGTGTCCTTTTCTGTGTGACTTATTTCACTTAGAATCGTCGTACCTAAATCCACTCATCATGCTGCTACTAACCTTACGACATTGATTTCATGGCTGAGTGGTATTCCATTGTACATAAGGACCACAACTTCTTTATCCATTTTTCTCTTTCCTGGGATATTTAAGGTGGAATGAAGTGGAGGTCCTGGTCAACAGAGCAGCCCTAAACTTTGGGGTGCTTGTGTTTTGCTGATTTTTAATTTTCCCAATTTATACCCCCATGAGTGGAAGTGCCCTATGCTCTCTGAGCTGTGTTTTTCAGATGTTTCAGGACTCACCGGACACTTCTCCGGAGTGGCTCTTGGCAATTTACATCCCGCCCATCAGTGTAGCAAGGCTCCCATTTCTCCATGGCCTGTCCTGCATTTCTGGTTTTGACACTTTTTTCAGCATGGCCCTTTTGACCGATGGGAAGCGAGACTTCTTTGTAGCGCTGATTTGCCTTTCCAGGTTGCTTGGTTGGCCAAAAAGGGCGTATGCGATTTTTCCTGAATATATTCAGGAAAAAACGCATACGCCCTTTTTGGCCAAGGGCATCATTGTCAACGTTTTGCCGCTTTTCATGTGCTTTAAAGGCGGTTCGTATCTACCTCCTGAAATCTGTTTCCTGCAATTCTGCCTTGATTTCAAATCCTATTCTTTGCCTTCCCTCAATATATTTGTGGACGAGAGTTATCATTAATAACTCTGCAGGTTTGTGAATTGCAGTGCCCTGAACCTCCATTTTACAACTCGTTTTTATGGGAGCTGGCCGCAAAATCGCAGAATGGCTTCAGGCCCTGTTCTGGTTCCGGGGGGCAGGCTGAGCCTGTGGTTAATTCTTCTTTCTGATGGGAAAATAGAGTGACCTGTGCCTGTCCCAACACCAAGAGCTAGTCTCTCGTTGGTTCCACGTCTTCCCGTTTATCCTCAGGACAAATTGCAACCTGAACGGAACAGGAGGTTAAAGGTGCTAATGCTCCAAGTAGGGAGCTTGCTAGTAAAGCGGCTGGAATGGCGAACCCGGGCACAAGGAGATGAGAAATGAGGTGCGTTTTAGAAACCTTTCCCCATCACACGGTGTACCATCTCCTGGGTTTCTCATGCATGTTTTTGATGTAGGAAGATGCCCTTGAACCTGGAGATTTGGGACCCATGCGATGGGTACCACGCAGTATTCCTTTAAAGGGTCTGCGTTTGCTCACCCAACCTCACCAAACCTCTCAGCCCCAAGAGTGTCCACCCTTATGTCTCATCCAGCTGTGCGTCTAGATATGGTCAATCCAGGTTGCATCACAGCCCCTGAACGCATTGTGTAAGAATTTCTCTCTCTTTCACTGTCTTTGTTTCATGGGTGTTTCAAAGTAATTTATTTTTATAATGGGGTTTAGCTGCTTTTCACTGCTGTGTTTATGCCGCTTTACACCCACTTGACACACTAACAGAGAGATATCAATACATAGGTTTTACGATTATTATTAGTCAGATATATTCTTGTGCGGTGAATAGGGCGTGTTGAGTCCAGTTCTCTGAGCAAGGAGTAGGTCTTGTCTATTACATATTGGGTTTATGGAACGGTATCTGAGCTAATTTGATACCCTTGTTTTATGTATCACCCCACCTCACCTTTCCCGTTAAGCAGCCATAGTGTGTTTTCTGCATGTGTGACTCTGTTCTGTTTTGTAATTCAGTTCAAGTGTAACGGTTTTTACATTCCCTCTATCAGTGATACCTTATGAGAAGTGTCCTTTTCTGTGTGACTTATTTCACTTAGAATCGTCGTACCTAAATCCACTCATCATGCTGCTACTAACCTTACGACATTGATTTCATGGCTGAGTGATATTCCATTGTACATAAGGACCACAACTTCTTTATCCATTTTTCTCTTTCCTGGGATATTTAAGGTGGAATGAAGTGGAGGTCCTGGTCAACAGAGCAGCCCTAAACTTTGGGGTGCTTGTGTCTTGCTGATTTTTAATTTTCCCAATTTATACCCCCATGAGTGGAAGTGCCCTATGCTCTCTAAGCTGTGTTTTTCAGATGTTTCAGGACTCACCGGACACTTCTCCGGAGTGGCTCTTGGCAATTTACATCCCGCCCATCAGTGTAGCAAGGCTCCCATTTCTCCATGGCCTGTCCTGCATTTCTGGTTTTGACACTTTTTTCAGCATGGCCCTTTTGACCGATGGGAAGCGAGACTTCTTTGTAGCGCTGATTTGCCTTTCCAGGTGGCTTGGTTGGCCAAAAAGGGCGTATGCGTTTTTTCCTGAATATATTCAGGAAAAAACACATACGCCCTTTTTGGCCAAGGGCATCATTGTCAACGTTTTGCCGCTTTTCATGTGCTTTAAAGGCGATTCGTATCTACCTCCTGAAATCTGTTTCCTGCAATTCTGCCTTGATTTCAAATCCTCTTCTTTGCCTTCCCTCAATATATTTGTGGACGAGAGTTATCATTAATAACTCTGCAGGTTTGTGAATTGCAGTGCCCTGAACCTCCATTTTACAACTCGTTTTTATGGGAGCTGGCCGCAAAATCGCAGAATGGCTTCAGGCCCTGTTCTGGTTCCGGGGGTCAGGCTGAGCCTGTGGTTAATTCTTCTTTCTGATGGGAAAATAGAGTGACCTGTGCCTGTCCCAACACCAAGAGCTAGTCTCTCGTTGGTTCCACGTCTTCCCGTTTATCCTCAGGACAAATTGCAACCTGCATGGAACAGGAGGTTAAAGGTGCTGATGCTCCAAGTAGGGAGCTTGCTAGTAAAGCAGCTGGAATGGCGAACCCGGGCACAAGGAGTTGAGAAATGAGGTGCGTTTTAGAAACCTTTCCCCATCACACGGTGTACCATCTTCTGGGTTTCTCATGCATGTTTTTGATGTAGGAAGATGCCCTTGAACCTGGAGATTTGGGACCCATGCGATGGGTACCACGCAGTATTCCTTTAAAGCGTCTGCGTTTGCTCACCCAACCTCACCAAACCTCTCAGCCCCAAGAGTGTCCACCCTTATGTCTCATCCAGCTGTGCGTCTAGATATGGTCAATCCAGGTTGCATCACAGCCCCTGAACGCATTGTGTAAGAATTTCTCTCTCTTTCACTGTCTTTGTTTCATGGGTGTTTCAAAGTAATTTATTTTTATAATGGGGTTTAGCTGCTTTTCACTGCTGTGTTTATGCCGCTTTACACCCACTTGACACACTAACAGAGAGATATCAATACATAGGTTTTACGATTATTATTAGTCAGATATATTCTTGTGCGGTGAATAGGGCGTGTTGAGTCCAGTTCTCTGAGCAAGGAGTAGGTCTTGTCTATTACATATTGGGTTTATGGAACGGTATCTGAGCTAATTTGATACCCTTGTTTTATGTATCACCCCACCTCACCTTTCCCGTTAAGCAGCCATAGTGTGTTTTCTGCATGTGTGACTCTGTTCTGTTTTGTAATTCAGTTCAAGTGTAACGGTTTTTACATTCCCTCTATCAGTGATACCTTATGAGAAGTGTCCTTTTCTGTGTGACTTATTTCACTTAGAATCGTCGTACCTAAATCCACTCATCATGCTGCTACTAACCTTATGACATTGATTTCATGGCTGAGTGGTATTCCATTGTACATAAGGACCACAACTTCTTTATCCATTTTTCTCTTTCCTGGGATATTTAAGGTGGAATGAAGTGGAGGTCCTGGTCAACAGAGCAGCCCTAAACTTTGGGGTGCTTGTGTCTTGCTGATTTTTAATTTTCCCAATTTATACCCCCATGAGTGGAAGTGCCCTATGCTCTCTAAGCTGTGTTTTTCAGATGTTTCAGGACTCACCGGACACTTCTCCGGAGTGGCTCTTGGCAATTTACATCCCGCCCATCAGTGTAGCAAGGCTCCCATTTCTCCATGGCCTGTCCTGCATTTCTGGTTTTGACACTTTTTTCAGCATGGCCCTTTTGACCGATGGGAAGCGAGACTTCTTTGTAGCGCTGATTTGCCTTTCCAGGTTGCTTGGTTGGCCAAAAAGGGCGTATGCGATTTTTCCTGAATATATTCAGGAAAAAACGCATACGCCCTTTTTGGCCAAGGGCATCATTGTCAACGTTTTGCCGCTTTTCATGTGCTTTAAAGGCGATTCGTATCTACCTCCTGAAATCTGTTTCCTGCAATTCTGCCTTGATTTCAAATCCTATTCTTTGCCTTCCCTCAATATATTTGTGGACGAGAGTTATCATTAATAACTCTGCAGGTTTGTGAATTGCAGTGCCCTGAACCTCCATTTTACAACTCGTTTTTATGGGAGCTGGCCGCAAAATCGCAGAATGGTTTCAGGCCCTGTTCTGGTTACGGGGGGCAGGCTGAGCCTGTGGTTAATTCTTCTTTCTGATGGGAAAATAAAGTGACCTGTGCCTGTCCCAACACCAAGAGCTAGTCTCTCGTTGGTTCCACGTCTTCCCGTTTATCCTCAGGACAAATTGCAACCTGTATGGAACAGGAGGTTAAAGGTGCTGATGCTCCAAGTAGGGAGCTTGCTAGTAAAGCGGCTGGAATGGCGAACCCGGGCACAAGGAGATGAGAAATGAGGTGCGTTTTAGAAACCTTTCCCCATCACACGGTGTACCATCTTCTGGGTTTCTCATGCATGTTTTTGATGTAGGAAGATGCCCTTGAACCTGGAGATTTGGGACCCATGCGATGGGTACCACGCAGTATTCCTTTAAAGGGTCTGCGTTTGCTCACCCAACCTCACCAAACCTCTCAGCCCCAAGAGTGTCCACCCTTATGTCTCATCCAGCTGTGCGTCTAGATATGGTCAATCCAGGTTGCATCACAGCCCCTGAACGCATTGTGTAAGAATTTCTCTCTCTTTCACTGTCTTTGTTTCATGGGTGTTTCAAAGTAATTTATTTTTATAATGGGGTTTAGCTGCTTTTCACTGCTGTGTTTATGCCGCTTTACACCCACTTGACACACTAACAGAGAGATATCAATACATAGGTTTTACGATTATTATTAGTCAGATATATTCTTGTGCGGTGAATAGGGCGTGTTGAGTCCAGTTCTCTGAGCAAGGAGTAGGTCTTGTCTATTACATATTGGGTTTATGGAACGGTATCTGAGCTAATTTGATACCCTTGTTTTATGTATCACCCCACCTCACCTTTCCCGTTAAGCAGCCATAGTGTGTTTTCTGCATGTGTGACTCTGTTCTGTTTTGTAATTCAGTTCAAGTGTAACGGTTTTTACATTCCCTCTATCAGTGATACCTTATGAGAAGTGTCCTTTTCTGTGTGACTTATTTCACTTAGAATCGTCGTACCTAAATCCACTCATCATGCTGCTACTAACCTTACGACATTGATTTCATGGCTGAGTGGTATTCCATTGTACATAAGGACCACAACTTCTTTATCCATTTTTCTCTTTCCTGGGATATTTAAGGTGGAATGAAGTGGAGGTCCTGGTCAACAGAGCAGCCCTAAACTTTGGGGTGCTTGTGTCTTGCTGATTTTTAATTTTCCCAATTTATACCCCCATGAGTGGAAGTGCCCTATGCTCTCTAAGCTGTGTTTTTCAGATGTTTCAGGACTCACCAGACACTTCTCCGGAGTGGCTCTTGGCAATTTACATCCCGCCCATCAGTGTAGCAAGGCTCCCATTTCTCCATGGCCTGTCCTGCATTTCTGGTTTTGACACTTTTTTCAGCATGGCCCTTTTGACCGATGGGAAGCGAGACTTCTTTGAGGCGCTGATTTGCCTTTCCAGGTTGCTTGGTTGGCCAAAAAGGGCGTATGCGATTTTTCCTGAATATATTCAGGAAAAAACGCATACGCCCTTTTTGGCCAAGGGCATCATTGTCAACGTTTTGCCGCTTTTCATGTGCTTTAAAGGCGATTCGTATCTACCTCCTGAAATCTGTTTCCTGCAATTCTGCCTTGATTTCAAATCCTATTCTTTGCCTTCCCTCAATATATTTGTGGACGAGAGTTATCATTAATAACTCTGCAGGTTTGTGAATTGCAGTGCCCTGAACCTCCATTTTACAACTCGTTTTTATGGGAGCTGGCCGCAAAATCGCAGAATGGTTTCAGGCCCTGTTCTGGTTACGGGGGGCAGGCTGAGCCTGTGGTTAATTCTTCTTTCTGATGGGAAAATAGAGTGACCTGTGCCTGTCCCAACACCAAGAGCTAGTCTCTCGTTGGTTCCACGTCTTCCCGTTTATCCTCAGGACAAATTGCAACCTGTATGGAACAGGAGGTTAAAGGTGCTGATGCTCCAAGTAGGGAGCTTGCTAGTAAAGCGGCTGGAATGGCGAACCCGGGCACAAGGAGATGAGAAATGAGGTGCGTTTTAGAAACCTTTCCCCATCACACGGTGTACCATCTTCTGGGTTTCTCATGCATGTTTTTGATGTAGGAAGATGCCCTTGAACCTGGAGATTTGGGACCCATGCGATGGGTACCACGCAGTATTCCTTTAAAGGGTCTGCGTTTGCTCACCCAACCTCACCAAACCTCTCAGCCCCAAGAGTGTCCACCCTTATGTCTCATCCAGCTGTGCGTCTAGATATGGTCAATCCAGGTTGCATCACAGCCCCTGAACGCATTGTGTAAGAATTTCTCTCTCTTTCACTGTCTTTGTTTCATGGGTGTTTCAAAGTAATTTATTTTTATAATGGGGTTTAGCTGCTTTTCACTGCTGTGTTTATGCCGCTTTACACCCACTTGACACACTAACAGAGAGATATCAATACATAGGTTTTACGATTATTATTAGTCAGATATATTCTTGTGCGGTGAATAGGGCGTGTTGAGTCCAGTTCTCTGAGCAAGGAGTAGGTCTTGTCTATTACATATTGGGTTTATGGAACGGTATCTGAGCTAATTTGATACCCTTGTTTTATGTATCACCCCACCTCACCTTTCCCGTTAAGCAGCCATAGTGTGTTTTCTGCATGTGTGACTCTGTTCTGTTTTGTAATTCAGTTCAAGTGTAACGGTTTTTACATTCCCTCTATCAGTGATACCTTAGGAGAAGTGTCCTTTTCTGTGTGACTTATTTCACTTAGAATCGTCGTACCTAAATCCTCTCATCATGCTGCTACTAACCTTACGACATTGATTTCATGGCTGAGTGATATTCCATTGTACATAAGGATCACAACTTCTTTATCCATTTCTCTCTTTCCTGGGATATTTAAGGTGGAATGAAGTGGAGGTCCTGGTCAACAGAGCAGCCCTAAACTTTGGGGTGCTTGTGTCTTGCTGATTTTTAATTTTCCCAATTTATACCCCCATGAGTGGAAGTGCCCTATGCTCTCTAAGCTGTGTTTTTCAGATGTTTCAGGACTCACCGGACACTTCTCCGGAGTGGCTCTTGGCAATTTACATCCCGCCCATCAGTGTAGCAAGGCTCCCATTTCTCCATGGCCTGTCCTGCATTTCTGGTTTTGACACTTTTTTCAGCATGACCCTTTTGACCGATGGGAAGTGAGACTTCTTTGTAGTGCTGATTTGCCTTTCCAGGTTGCTTGGTTGGCCAAAAAGGGCGTATGCGTTTTTTCCTGAATAAATTCAGGAAAAAACGCATACGCCCTTTTTGGCCAAGGGCATCATTGTCAACGTTTTGCCGCTTTTCATGTGCTTTAAAGGCGATTCGTATCTACCTCCTGAAATCTGTTTCCTGCAATTCTGCCTTGATTTCAAATCCTCTTCTTTGCCTTCCCTCAATATATTTGTGGACGAGAGTTATCATTAATAACTCTGCAGGTTTGTGAATTGCAGTGCCCTGAACCTCCATTTTACAACTCGTTTTTATGGGAGCTGGCCGCAAAATCGCAGAATGGTTTCAGGCCCTATTCTGGTTACGGGGGGCAGGCTGAGCCTGTGGTTAATTCTTCTTTCTGATGGGAAAATAGAGTGACCTGTGCCTGTCCCAACACCAAGAGCTAGTCTCTCGTTGGTTCCACGTCTTCCCGTTTATCCTCAGGACAAATTGCAACCTGTATGGAACAGGAGGTTAAAGGTGCTGATGCTCCAAGTAGGGAGCTTGCTAGTAAAGCGGCTGGAATGGCGAACCCGGGCACAAGGAGATGAGAAATGAGGTGCGTTTTAGAAACCTTTCCCCATCACACGGTGTACCATCTTCTGGGTTTCTCATGCATGTTTTTGATGTAGGAAGATGCCCTTGAACCTGGAGATTTGGGACCCATGCGATGGGTACCACGCAGTATTCCTTTAAAGGGTCTGCGTTTGCTCACCAAACCTCACCAAACCTCTCAGCCCCAAGAGTGTCCACCCTTATGTCTCATCCAGCTGTGCGTCTAGATATGATCAATCCAGGTTGCATCACAGCCCCTGAACGCATTGTGTAAGAATTTCTCTCTCTTTCACTGTCTTTGTTTCATGGGTGTTTCAAAGTAATTTATTTTTATAATGGGGTTTAGCTGCTTTTCACTGCTGTGTTTATGCCGCTTTACACCCACTTGACACACTAACAGAGAGATATCAATACATAGGTTTTACGATTATTATTAGTCAGATATATTCTTGTGCGGTGAATAGGGCGTGTTGAGTCCAGTTCTCTGAGCAAGGAGTAGGTCTTGTCTATTACATATTGGGTTTATGGAACGGTATCTGAGCTAATTTGATACCCTTGTTTTATGTATCACCCCACCTCACCTTTCCCGTTAAGCAGCCATAGTGTGTTTTCTGCATGTGTGACTCTGTTCTGTTTTGTAATTCAGTTCAAGTGTAACGGTTTTTACATTCCCTCTATCAGTGATACCTTATGAGAAGTGTCCTTTTCTGTGTGACTTATTTCACTTAGAATCGTCGTACCTAAATCCTCTCATCATGCTGCTACTAACCTTACGACATTGATTTCATGGCTGAGTGATATTCCATTGTACATAAGGATCACAACTTCTTTATCCATTTCTCTCTTTCCTGGGATATTTAAGGTGGAATGAAGTGGAGGTCCTGGTCAACAGAGCAGCCCTAAACTTTGGGGTGCTTGTGTCTTGCTGATTTTTAATTTTCCCAATTTATACCCCCATGAGTGGAAGTGCCCTATGCTCTCTAAGCTGTGTTTTTCAGATGTTTCAGGACTCACCGGACACTTCTCCGGAGTGGCTCTTGGCAATTTACATCCCGCCCATCAGTGTAGCAAGGCTCCCATTTCTCCATGGCCTGTCCTGCATTTCTGGTTTTGACACTTTTTTCAGCATGACCCTTTTGACCGATGGGAAGCGAGACTTCTTTGTAGCGCTGATTTGCCTTTCCAGGTTGCTTGGTTGGCCAAAAAGGGCGTATGCGTTTTTTCCTGAATAAATTCAGGAAAAAACGCATACGCCCTTTTTGGCCAAGGGCATCATTGTCAACGTTTTGCCGCTTTTCATGTGCTTTAAAGGCGATTCGTATCTACCTCCTGAAATCTGTTTCCTGCAATTCTGCCTTGATTTCAAATCCTCTTCTTTGCCTTCCCTCAATATATTTGTGGACGAGAGTTATCATTAATAACTCTGCAGGTTTGTGAATTGCAGTGCCCTGAACCTCCATTTTACAACTCGTTTTTATGGGAGCTGGCCGCAAAATCGCAGAATGGCTTCAGGCCCTGTTCTGGTTCCTGGGGGCAGGCTGAGCCTGTGGTTAATTCTTCTTTCTGATGGGAAAATAGAGTGACCTGTGCCTGTCCCAACACCAAGAGCTAGTCTCTCGTTGGTTCCACGTCTTCCCGTTTATCCTCAGGACAAATTGCAAACTGTACGGAACAGGAGGTTAAAGGTGCTGATGCTCCAAGTAGGGAGCTTGCTAGTAAAGCGGCTGGAATGGCGAACCCGGGCACAAGGAGATGAGAAATGAGGTGCGTTTTAGAAACCTTTCCCCATCACACGGTGTACCATCTTCTGGGTTTCTCATGTATGTTTTTGATGTAGGAAGATGCCCTTGAACCTGGAGATTTGGGACCCATGCGATGTGTATCACGCAGTATTCCTTTAAAGGGTCTGCGTTTGCTCACCCAACCTCACCAAACCTCTCAGCCCCAAGAGTGTCCACCCTTATGTCTCATCCAGCTGTGCATCTAGATATGGTCAATCCAGGTTGCATCACAGCCCCTGAACGCATTGTGTAAGAATTTCTCTCTCTTTCACTGTCTTTGTTTCATGGGTGTTTCAAAGTAATTTATTTTTATAATGGGGTTTAGCTGCTTTTCACTGCTGTGTTTATGCCGCTTTACACCCACTTGACACACTAACAGAGAGATATCAATACATAGGTTTTACGATTATTATTAGTCAGATATATTCTTGTGCGGTGAATAGGGCCTGCTGAGTCCAGTTCTCTGAGCAAGGAGTAGGTCTTGTCTATTACATATTGGGTTTATGGAACGGTATCTGAGCTAATTTGATACCCTTGTTTTATGTATCACCCCACCTCACCTTTCCCGTTAAGCAGCCATAGTGTGTTTTCTGCATGTGTGACTCTGTTCTGTTTTGTAATTCAGTTCAAGTGTAACGGTTTTTACATTCCCTCTATCAGTGATACCTTATGAGAAGTGTCCTTTTCTGTGTGACTTATTTCACTTAGAATCGTCGTACCTAAATCCACTCATCATGCTGCTACTAACCTTACGACATTGATTTCCTGGCTGAGTGATATTCCATTGTACATAAGGACCACAACTTCTTTCTCCATTTTTCTCTTTCCTGGGATATTTAAGGTGTAATGAAGTGGAGGTCCTGGTCAACAGAGCAGCCCTAAACTTTGGGGTGCTTGTGTCTTGCTGATTTTTAATTTTCCCAATTTATACCCCCATGAGTGGAAGTGCCCTATGCTCTCTAAGCTGTGTTTTTCAGATGTTTCAGGACTCACCGGACACTTCTCCAGAGTGGCTCTTGGCAATTTACATCCCGCCCATCAGTGTAGCAAGGCTCCCATTTCTCCATGGCCTGTCCTGCATTTCTGGTTTTGACACTTTTTTCAGCATGACCCTTTTGACCGATGGGAAGTGAGACTTCTTTGTAGCGCTGATTTGCCTTTCCAGGTTGCTTGGTTGGCCAAAAAGGGCGTATGCGTTTTTTCCTGAATAAATTCAGGAAAAAACGCATACGCCCTTTTTGGCCAAGGGCATCATTGTCAACGTTTTGCCGCTTTTCATGTGCTTTAAAGGCGATTCGTATCTACCTCCTGAAATCTGTTTCCTGCAATTCTGCCTTGATTTCAAATCCTCTTCTTTGCCTTCCCTCAATATATTTGTGGACGAGAGTTATCATTAATAACTCTGCAGGTTTGTGAATTGCAGTGCCCTGAACCTCCATTTTACAACTCGTTTTTATGGGAGCTGGCCGCAAAATCGCAGAATGGTTTCAGGCCCTGTTCTGGTTACGGGGGGCAGGCTGAGCCTGTGGTTAATTCTTCTTTCTGATGGGAAAATAGAGTGACCTGTGCCTGTCCCAACACCAAGAGCTAGTCTCTCGTTGGTTCCACGTCTTCCCGTTTATCCTCAGGACAAATTGCAACCTGTATGGAACAGGAGGTTAAAGGTGCTGATGCTCCAAGTAGGGAGCTTGCTAGTAAAGCGGCTGGAATGGCGAACCCGGGCACAAGGAGATGAGAAATGAGGTGCGTTTTAGAAACCTTTCCCCATCACACGGTGTACCATCTTCTGGGTTTCTCATGCATGTTTTTGATGTAGGAAGATGCCCTTGAACCTGGAGATTTGGGACCCATGCGATGGGTACCACGCAGTATTCCTTTAAAGGGTCTGCGTTTGCTCACCAAACCTCACCAAACCTCTCAGCCCCAAGAGTGTCCACCCTTATGTCTCATCCAGCTGTGCGTCTAGATATGATCAATCCAGGTTGCATCACAGCCCCTGAACGCATTGTGTAAGAATTTCTCTCTCTTTCACTGTCTTTGTTTCATGGGTGTTTCAAAGTAATTTATTTTTATAATGGGGTTTAGCTGCTTTTCACTGCTGTGTTTATGCCGCTTTACACCCACTTGACACACTAACAGAGAGATATCAATACATAGGTTTTACGATTATTATTAGTCAGATATATTCTTGTGCGGTGAATAGGGCGTGTTGAGTCCAGTTCTCTGAGCAAGGAGTAGGTCTTGTCTATTACATATTGGGTTTATGGAACGGTATCTGAGCTAATTTGATACCCTTGTTTTATGTATCACCCCACCTCACCTTTCCCGTTAAGCAGCCATAGTGTGTTTTCTGCATGTGTGACTCTGTTCTGTTTTGTAATTCAGTTCAAGTGTAACGGTTTTTACATTCCCTCTATCAGTGATACCTTATGAGAAGTGTCCTTTTCTGTGTGACTTATTTCACTTAGAATCGTCGTACCTAAATCCACTCATCATGCTGCTACTAACCTTACGACATTGATTTCCTGGCTGAGTGATATTCCATTGTACATAAGGACCACAACTTCTTTCTCCATTTTTCTCTTTCCTGGGATATTTAAGGTGTAATGAAGTGGAGGTCCTGGTCAACAGAGCAGCCCTAAACTTTGGGGTGCTTGTGTCTTGCTGATTTTTAATTTTCCCAATTTATACCCCCATGAGTGGAAGTGCCCTATGCTCTCTAAGCTGTGTTTTTCAGATGTTTCAGGACTCACCGGACACTTCTCCAGAGTGGCTCTTGGCAATTTACATCCCGCCCATCAGTGTAGCAAGGCTCCCATTTCTCCATGGCCTGTCCTGCATTTCTGGTTTTGACACTTTTTTCAGCATGACCCTTTTGACCGATGGGAAGTGAGACTTCTTTGTAGCGCTGATTTGCCTTTCCAGGTTGCTTGGTTGGCCAAAAAGGGCGTATGCGTTTTTTCCTGAATAAATTCAGGAAAAAACGCATACGCCCTTTTTGGCCAAGGGCATCATTGTCAACGTTTTGCCGCTTTTCATGTGCTTTAAAGGCGATTCGTATCTACCTCCTGAAATCTGTTTCCTGCAATTCTGCCTTGATTTCAAATCCTCTTCTTTGCCTTCCCTCAATATATTTGTGGACGAGAGTTATCATTAATAACTCTGCAGGTTTGTGAATTGCAGTGCCCTGAACCTCCATTTTACAACTCGTTTTTATGGGAGCTGGCCGCAAAATCGCAGAATGGTTTCAGGCCCTGTTCTGGTTACGGGGGGCAGGCTGAGCCTGTGGTTAATTCTTCTTTCTGATGGGAAAATAGAGTGACCTGTGCCTGTCCCAACACCAAGAGCTAGTCTCTCGTTGGTTCCACGTCTTCCCGTTTATCCTCAGGACAAATTGCAACCTGTATGGAACAGGAGGTTAAAGGTGCTGATGCTCCAAGTAGGGAGCTTGCTAGTAAAGCGGCTGGAATGGCGAACCCGGGCACAAGGAGATGAGAAATGAGGTGCGTTTTAGAAACCTTTCCCCATCACACGGTGTACCATCTTCTGGGTTTCTCATGCATGTTTTTGATGTAGGAAGATGCCCTTGAACCTGGAGATTTGGGACCCATGCGATGGGTACCACGCAGTATTCCTTTAAAGGGTCTGCGTTTGCTCACCAAACCTCACCAAACCTCTCAGCCCCAAGAGTGTCCACCCTTATGTCTCATCCAGCTGTGCGTCTAGATATGATCAATCCAGGTTGCATCACAGCCCCTGAACGCATTGTGTAAGAATTTCTCTCTCTTTCACTGTCTTTGTTTCATGGGTGTTTCAAAGTAATTTATTTTTATAATGGGGTTTAGCTGCTTTTCACTGCTGTGTTTATGCCGCTTTACACCCACTTGACACACTAACAGAGAGATATCAATACATAGGTTTTACGATTATTATTAGTCAGATATATTCTTGTGCGGTGAATAGGGCGTGTTGAGTCCAGTTCTCTGAGCAAGGAGTAGGTCTTGTCTATTACATATTGGGTTTATGGAACGGTATCTGAGCTAATTTGATACCCTTGTTTTATGTATCACCCCACCTCACCTTTCCCGTTAAGCAGCCATAGTGTGTTTTCTGCATGTGTGACTCTGTTCTGTTTTGTAATTCAGTTCAAGTGTAACGGTTTTTACATTCCCTCTATCAGTGATACCTTATGAGAAGTGTCCTTTTCTGTGTGACTTATTTCACTTAGAATCGTCGTACCTAAATCCACTCATCATGCTGCTACTAACCTTACGACATTGATTTCCTGGCTGAGTGATATTCCATTGTACATAAGGACCACAACTTCTTTCTCCATTTTTCTCTTTCCTGGGATATTTAAGGTGTAATGAAGTGGAGGTCCTGGTCAACAGAGCAGCCCTAAACTTTGGGGTGCTTGTGTCTTGCTGATTTTTAATTTTCCCAATTTATACCCCCATGAGTGGAAGTGCCCTATGCTCTCTAAGCTGTGTTTTTCAGATGTTTCAGGACTCACCGGACACTTCTCCAGAGTGGCTCTTGGCAATTTACATCCCGCCCATCAGTGTAGCAAGGCTCCCATTTCTCCATGGCCTGTCCTGCATTTCTGGTTTTGACACTTTTTTCAGCATGGCCCTTTTGACCGATGGGAAGCGAGACTTCTTTGTAGCGCTGATTTGCCTTTCCAGGTGGCTTGGTTGGCCAAAAAGGGCGTATGCGTTTTTTCCTGAATATATTCAGGAAAAAACGCATACGCCCTTTTTGGCCAAGGGCATCATTGTCAACGTTTTGCCGCTTTTCATGTGCTTTAAAGGCGATTCGTATCTACCTCCTGAAATCTGTTTCCTGCAATTCTGCCTTGATTTCAAATCCTCTTCTTTGCCTTCCCTCAATATATTTGTGGACGAGAGTTCTCATTTATAACTCTGCAGGTTTGTGAATTGCAGTGCCCTGAACCTCCATTTTACAACTCGTTTTTATGGGAGCTGGCCGCAAAATCGCAGAATGGCTTCAGGCCCTGTTCTGGTTCCGGGGGGCAGGCTGAGCCTGTGGTTAATTCTTCTTTCTGATGGGAAAATAGAGTGACCTGTGCCTGTCCCAACACCAAGAGCTAGTCTCTCGTTGGTTCCACGTCTTCCCGTTTATCCTCAGGACAAATTGCAACCTGTATGGAACAGGAGGATAAAGGTGCTGATGCTCCAAGTAGGGAACTTGCTAGTAAAGCAGCTGGAATGGCGAACCCGGGCACAAGGAGATGAGAAATGAGGTGCGTTTTAGAAACCTTTCCCCATCACACGGTGTACCATCTTCTGGGTTTCTCATGCATGTTTTTGATGTAGGAAGATGCCCTTGAACCTGGAGATTTGGGACCCATGCGATGGGTACCACGCAGTATTACTTTAAAGGGTCTGCGTTTGCTCACCCAACCTCACCAAACCTCTCAGCCCCAAGAGTGTCCACCCTTATGTCTCATCCAGCTGTGCGTCTAGATATGGTCAATCCAGGTTGCATCACAGCCCCTGAACGCATTGTGTAAGAATTTCTCTCTCTTTCACTGTCTTTGTTTCATGGGTGTTTCAAAGTAATTTATTTTTATAATGGGGTTTAGCTGCTTTTCACTGCTGTGTTTATGCCGCTTTACACCCACTTGACACACTAACAGATATCAATACATAGGTTTTACGATTATTATTAGTCAGATATATTCTTGTGCGGTGAATAGGGCGTGTTGAGTCCAGTTCTCTGAGCAAGGAGTAGGTCTTGTCTATTACATATTGGGTTTATGGAACGGTATCTGAGCTAATTTGATACCCTTGTTTTATGTATCACCCCACCTCACCTTTCCCGTTAAGCAGCCATAGTGTGTTTTCTGCATGTGTGACTCTGTTCTGTTTTGTAATTCAGTTCAAGTGTAACGGTTTTTACATTCCCTCTATCAGTGATACCTTATGAGAAGTGTCCTTTTCTGTGTGACTTATTTCACTTAGAATCGTCGTACCTAAATCCACTCATCATGCTGCTACTAACCTTACAACATTGATTTCATGGCTGAGTGATATTCCATTGTACATAAGGACCACAACTTCTTTATCCATTTTTCTCTTTCCTGGGATATTTAAGGTGGAATGAAGTGGAGGTCCTGGTCAACAGAGCAGCCCTAAACTTTGGGGTGCTTGTGTCTTGCTGATTTTTAATTTTCCCAATTTATACCCCCATGAGTGGAAGTGCCCTATGCTCTCTAAGCTGTGTTTTTCAGATGTTTCAGGACTCACCGGACACTTCTCCAGAGTGGCTCTTGGCAATTTACATCCCGCCCATCAGTGTAGCAAGGCTCCCATTTCTCCATGGCCTGTCCTGCATTTCTGGTTTTGACACTTTTTTCAGCATGGCCCTTTTGACCGATGGGAAGCGAGACTTCTTTGTAGCGCTGATTTGCCTTTCCAGGTTCCTTGGTTGGCCAAAAAGGGCGTATGCGTTTTTTCCTGAATATATTCAGGAAAAAACGCATACGCCCTTTTTGGCCAAGGGCATCATTGTCAACGTTTTGCCGCTTTTCATGTGCTTTAAAGGCGATTCGTATCTACCTCCTGAAATCTGTTTCCTGCAATTCTGCCTTGATTTCAAATCCTCTTCTTTGCCTTCCCTCAATATATTTGTGGACGACAGTTATCATTTATAACTCTGCAGGTTTGTGAATTGCAGTGCCCTGAACCTCCATTTTACAACTCGTTTTTATGGGAGCTGGCCGCAAAATCGCAGAATGGCTTCAGGCCCTGTTCTGGTTCCGGGGGGCAGGCTGATCCTGTGGTTAATTCTTCTTTCTGATGGGAAAATAGAGTGACCTGTTCCTGTCCCAACACCAAGAGCTAGTCTCTCGTTGGTTCCACGTCTTCCCGTTTATCCTCAGGACAAATTGCAACCTGTATGGAACAGGAGGATAAAGGTGCTGATGCTCCAAGTAGGGAACTTGCTAGTAAAGCAGCTGGAATGACGAACCCGGGCACAAGGAGATGAGAAATGAGGTGCGTTTTAGAAACCTTTCCCCATCACACGGTGTACCATCTTCTGGGTTTCTCATGCATGTTTTTGATGTAGGAAGATGCCCTTGAACCTGGAGATTTGGGACCCATGCGATGGGTACCACGCAGTATTACTTTAAAGGGTCTGCGTTTGCTCACCCAACCTCACCAAACCTCTCAGCCCCAAGAGTGTCCACCCTTATGTCTCATCCAGCTGTGCATCTAGATATGGTCAATCCAGGTTGCATCACAGCCCCTGAACGCATTGTTTAAGAATTTCTCTCTCTTTCACTGTCTTTGTTTCATGGGTGTTTCAAAGTAATTTATTTTTATAATGGGGTTTAGCTGCTTTTCACTGCTGTGTTTATGCCGCTTTACACCCACTTGACACACTAACAGAGAGATATCAATACATAGGTTTTACGATTATTATTAGTCAGATACATTCTTGTGCGGTGAATAGGGCGTGTTGAGTCCAGTTCTCTGAGCAAGGAGTAGGTCTTGTCTATTACATATTGGGTTTATGGAACGGTATCTGAGCTAATTTGATACCCTTGTTTTATGTATCACCCCACCTCACCTTTCCCGTTAAGCAGCCATAGTGTGTTTTCTGCATGTGTGACTCTGTTCTGTTTTGTAATTCAGTTCAAGTGTAACGGTTTTTACATTCCCTCTATCAGTGATACCTTATGAGAAGTGTCGTTTTCTGTGTGACTTATTTCACTTAGAATCGTTGTACCTAAATCCTCTCATCATGCTGCTACTAACCTTACGACATTGATTTCATGGCTGAGTGATATTCCATTGTACATAAGGATCACAACTTCTTTATCCATTTTTCTCTTTCCTGGGATATTTAAGGTGGAATGAAGTGGAGGTCCTGGTCAACAGAGCAGCCCTAAACTTTGGGGTGCTTGTGTCTTGCTGATTTTTAATTTTCCCAATTTATACCCCCATGAGTGGAAGTGCCCTATGCTCTCTAAGCTGTGTTTTTCAGATGTTTCAGGACTCACCGGACACTTCTCCGGAGTGGCTCTTGGCAATTTACATCCCGCCCATCAGTGTAGCAAGGCTCCCATTTCTCCATGGCCTGTCCTGCATTTCTGGTTTTGACACTTTTTTCAGCATGGCCCTTTTGACCGATGGGAAGCGAGACTTCTTTGTAGCGCTGATTTGCCTTTCCAGGTTGCTTGGTTGGCCAAAAAGGGCGTATGCGTTTTTTCCTGAATATATTCAGGAAAAAACGCATACGCCCTTTTTGGCCAAGGGCATCATTGTCAACGTTTTGCCGCTTTTCATGTGCTTTAAAGGCGATTCGTATCTACCTCCTGAAATCTGTTTCCTGCAATTCTGCCTTGATTTCAAATCCTCTTCTTTGCCTTCCCTCAATATATTTGTGGACGAGAGTTATCATTAATAACTCTGCAGGTTTGTGAATTGCAGTGCCCTGAACCTCCATTTTACAACTCGTTTTTATGGGAGCTGGCCGCAAAATCGCAGAATGGCTTCAGGCCCTGTTCTGGTTCCTGGGGGCAGGCTGAGCCTGTGGTTAATTCTTCTTTCTGATGGGAAAATAGAGTGACCTGTGCCTGTCCCAACACCAAGAGCTAGTCTCTCGTTGGTTCCACGTCTTCCCGTTTATCCTCAGGACAAATTGCAAACTGTACGGAACAGGAGGTTAAAGGTGCTGATGCTCCAAGTAGGGAGCTTGCTAGTAAAGCGGCTGGAATGGCGAACCCGGGCACAAGGAGATGAGAAATGAGGTGCGTTTTAGAAACCTTTCCCCATCACACGGTGTACCATCTTCTGGGTTTCTCATGTATGTTTTTGATGTAGGAAGATGCCCTTGAACCTGGAGATTTGGGACCCATGCGATGGGTACCACGCAGTATTCCTTTAAAGGGTCTGCGTTTGCTCACCCAACCTCACCAAACCTCTCAGCCCCAAGAGTGTCCACCCTTATGTCTCATCCAGCTGTGCATCTAGATATGGTCAATCCAGGTTGCATCACAGCCCCTGAACGCATTGTGTAAGAATTTCTCTCTCTTTCACTGTCTTTGTTTCATGGGTGTTTCAAAGTAATTTATTTTTATAATGGGGTTTAGCTGCTTTTCACTGCTGTGTTTATGCCGCTTTACACCCACTTGACACACTAACAGAGAGATATCAATACATAGGTTTTACGATTATTATTAGTCAGATATATTCTTGTGCGGTGAATAGGGCGTGCTGAGTCCAGTTCTCTGAGCAAGGAGTAGGTCTTGTCTATTACATATTGGGTTTATGGAACGGTATCTGAGCTAATTTGATACCCTTGTTTTATGTATCACCCCACCTCACCTTTCCCGTTAAGCAGCCATAGTGTGTTTTCTGCATGTGTGACTCTGTTCTGTTTTGTAATTCAGTTCAAGTGTAATGGTTTTTACATTCCCTCTATCAGTGATACCTTATGAGAAGTGTCCTTTTCTGTGTGACTTATTTCACTTAGAATCGTCGTACCTAAATCCACTCATCATGCTGCTACTAACCTTACGACATTGATTTCCTGGCTGAGTGATATTCCATTGTACATAAGGACCACAACTTCTTTCTCCATTTTTCTCTTTCCTGGGATATTTAAGGTGGAATGAAGTGGAGGTCCTGGTCAACAGAGCAGCCCTAAACTTTGGGGTGCTTGTGTCTTGCTGATTTTTAATTTTCCCAATTTATACCCCCATGAGTGGAAGTGCCCTATGCTCTCTAAGCTGTGTTTTTCAGATGTTTCAGGACTCACCGGACACTTCTCCAGAGTGGCTCTTGGCAATTTACATCCCGCCCATCAGTGTAGCAAGGCTCCCATTTCTCCATGGCCTGTCCTGCATTTCTGGTTTTGACACTTTTTTCAGCATGGCCCTTTTGACCGATGGGAAGCGAGACTTCTTTGTAGCGCTGATTTGCCTTTCCAGGTGGCTTGGTTGGCCAAAAAGGGCGTATGCGTTTTTTCCTGAATATATTCAGGAAAAAACGCATACGCCCTTTTTGGCCAAGGGCATCATTGTCAACGTTTTGCCGCTTTTCATGTGCTTTAAAGGCGATTCGTATCTACCTCCTGAAATCTGTTTCCTGCAATTCTGCCTTGATTTCAAATCCTCTTCTTTGCCTTCCCTCAATATATTTGTGGACGAGAGTTCTCATTTATAACTCTGCAGGTTTGTGAATTGCAGTGCCCTGAAGCTCCATTTTACAACTCGTTTTTATGGGAGCTGGCCGCAAAATCGCAGAATGGCTTCAGGCCCTGTTCTGGTTCCGGGGGGCAGGCTGAGCCTGTGGTTAATTCTTCTTTCTGATGGGAAAATAGAGTGACCTGTGCCTGTCCCAACACCAAGAGCTAGTCTCTCGTTGGTTCCACGTCTTCCCGTTTATCCTCAGGACAAATTGCAACCTGTATGGAACAGGAGGATAAAGGTGCTGATGCTCCAAGTAGGGAACTTGCTAGTAAAGCAGCTGGAATGGCGAACCCGGGCACAAGGAGATGAGAAATGAGGTGCGTTTTAGAAACCTTTCCCCATCACACGGTGTACCATCTTCTGGGTTTCTCATGCATGTTTTTGATGTAGGAAGATGCCCTTGAACCTGGAGATTTGGGACCCATGCGATGGGTACCACGCAGTATTCCTTTAAAGGGTCTGCGTTTGCTCACCCAACCTCACCAAACCTCTCAGCCCCAAGAGTGTCCACCCTTATGTCTCATCCAGCTGTGCGTCTAGATATGGTCAATCCAGGTTGCATCACAGCCCCTGAAC
Source organism: Balaenoptera borealis (assembly GCF_965194805.1). Lineage (NCBI taxonomy): Eukaryota > Metazoa > Chordata > Mammalia > Artiodactyla > Balaenopteridae > Balaenoptera > Balaenoptera borealis. The sequence goes on along the minus strand of NW_028123667.1, from coordinate 356,136 downwards.
GCATTGTGTAAGAATTTCTCTCTCTTTCACTGTCTTTGTTTCATGGGTGTTTCAAAGTAATTTATTTTTATAATGGGGTTTAGCTGCTTTTCACTGCTGTGTTTATGCCGCTTTACACCCACTTGACACACTAACAGATATCAATACATAGGTTTTACGATTATTATTAGTCAGATATATTCTTGTGCGGTGAATAGGGCGTGTTGAGTCCAGTTCTCTGAGCAAGGAGTAGGTCTTGTCTATTACATATTGGGTTTATGGAACGGTATCTGAGCTAATTTGATACCCTTGTTTTATGTATCACCCCACCTCACCTTTCCCGTTAAGCAGCCATAGTGTGTTTTCTGCATGTGTGACTCTGTTCTGTTTTGTAATTCAGTTCAAGTGTAACGGTTTTTACATTCCCTCTATCAGTGATACCTTATGAGAAGTGTCCTTTTCTGTGTGACTTATTTCACTTAGAATCGTCGTACCTAAATCCACTCATCATGCTGCTACTAACCTTACAACATTGATTTCATGGCTGAGTGATATTCCATTGTACATAAGGACCACAACTTCTTTATCCATTTTTCTCTTTCCTGGGATATTTAAGGTGGAATGAAGTGGAGGTCCTGGTCAACAGAGCAGCCCTAAACTTTGGGGTGCTTGTGTCTTGCTGATTTTTAATTTTCCCAATTTATACCCCCATGAGTGGAAGTGCCCTATGCTCTCTAAGCTGTGTTTTTCAGATGTTTCAGGACTCACCGGACACTTCTCCAGAGTGGCTCTTGGCAATTTACATCCCGCCCATCAGTGTAGCAAGGCTCCCATTTCTCCATGGCCTGTCCTGCATTTCTGGTTTTGACACTTTTTTCAGCATGGCCCTTTTGACCGATGGGAAGCGAGACTTCTTTGTAGCGCTGATTTGCCTTTCCAGGTTCCTTGGTTGGCCAAAAAGGGCGTATGCGTTTTTTCCTGAATATATTCAGGAAAAAACGCATACGCCCTTTTTGGCCAAGGGCATCATTGTCAACGTTTTGCCGCTTTTCATGTGCTTTAAAGGCGATTCGTATCTACCTCCTGAAATCTGTTTCCTGCAATTCTGCCTTGATTTCAAATCCTCTTCTTTGCCTTCCCTCAATATATTTGTGGACGACAGTTATCATTTATAACTCTGCAGGTTTGTGAATTGCAGTTCCCTGAACCTCCATTTTACAACTCGTTTTTATGGGAGCTGGCCGCAAAATCGCAGAATGGCTTCAGGCCCTGTTCTGGTTCCGGGGGGCAGGCTGAGCCTGTGGTTAATTCTTCTTTCTGATGGGAAAATAGAGTGACCTGTTCCTGTCCCAACACCAAGAGCTAGTCTCTCGTTGGTTCCACGTCTTCCCGTTTATCCTCAGGACAAATTGCAACCTGTATGGAACAGGAGGATAAAGGTGCTGATGCTCCAAGTAGGGAACTTGCTAGTAAAGCAGCTGGAATGACGAACCCGGGCACAAGGAGATGAGAAATGAGGTGCGTTTTAGAAACCTTTCCCCATCACACGGTGTACCATCTTCTGGGTTTCTCATGCATGTTTTTGATGTAGGAAGATGCCCTTGAACCTGGAGATTTGGGACCCATGCGATGGGTACCACGCAGTATTACTTTAAAGGGTCTGCGTTTGCTCACCCAACCTCACCAAACCTCTCAGCCCCAAGAGTGTCCACCCTTATGTCTCATCCAGCTGTGCATCTAGATATGGTCAATCCAGGTTGCATCACAGCCCCTGAACGCATTGTTTAAGAATTTCTCTCTCTTTCACTGTCTTTGTTTCATGGGTGTTTCAAAGTAATTTATTTTTATAATGGGGTTTAGCTGCTTTTCACTGCTGTGTTTATGCCGCTTTACACCCACTTGACACACTAACAGAGAGATATCAATACATAGGTTTTACGATTATTATTAGTCAGATACATTCTTGTGCGGTGAATAGGGCGTGTTGAGTCCAGTTCTCTGAGCAAGGAGTAGGTCTTGTCTATTACATATTGGGTTTATGGAACGGTATCTGAGCTAATTTGATACCCTTGTTTTATGTATCACCCCACCTCACCTTTCCCGTTAAGCAGCCATAGTGTGTTTTCTGCATGTGTGACTCTGTTCTGTTTTGTAATTCAGTTCAAGTGTAACGGTTTTTACATTCCCTCTATCAGTGATACCTTATGAGAAGTGTCCTTTTCTGTGTGACTTATTTCACTTAGAATCGTTGTACCTAAATCCTCTCATCATGCTGCTACTAACCTTACGACATTGATTTCATGGCTGAGTGATATTCCATTGTACATAAGGATCACAACTTCTTTATCCATTTTTCTCTTTCCTGGGATATTTAAGGTGGAATGAAGTGGAGGTCCTGGTCAACAGAGCAGCCCTAAACTTTGGGGTGCTTGTGTCTTGCTGATTTTTAATTTTCCCAATTTATACCCCCATGAGTGGAAGTGCCCTATGCTCTCTAAGCTGTGTTTTTCAGATGTTTCAGGACTCACCGGACACTTCTCCGGAGTGGCTCTTGCAATTTATATCCCGCCCATCAGTGTAGCAAGGCTCCCATTTCTCCATGGCCTGTCCTGCATTTCTGGTTTTGACACTTTTTTCAGCATGACCCTTTTGACCGATGGGAAGCGAGACTTCTTTGTAGCGCTGATTTGCCTTTCCAGGTTGCTTGGTTGGCCAAAAAGGGCGTATGCGTTTTTTCCTGAATATATTCAGGAAAAAACGCATACGCCCTTTTTGGCCAAGGGCATCATTGTCAACGTTTTGCCGCTTTTAATGTGCTTTAAAGGCGATTCGTATCTACCTCCTGAAATCTGTTTCCTGCAATTCTGCCTTGATTTCAAATCCTCTTCTTTGCCTTCCCTCAATATATTTGTGGACGAGAGTTATCATTTATAACTCTGCAGGTTTGTGAATTGCAGTGCCCTGAACCTCCATTTTACAACTCGTTTTTATGGGAGCTGGCCGCAAAATCACAGAATGGCTTCAGGCCCTGTTCTGGTTCCGTGGGGCAGGCTGAGCCTGTGGTTAATTCTTCTTTCTGATGGGAAAATAGAGTGACCTGTGCCTGTCCCAACACCAAGAGCTAGTCTCTCGTTGGTTCCACGTCTTCCCGTTTATCCTCAGGACAAATTGCAACCTGTATGGAACAGGAGGTTAAAGGTGCTGATGCTCCAAGTAGGGAGCTTGCTAGTAAAGCGGCTGGAATGGCGAACCCGGGCACAAGGAGATGAGAAATGAGGTGCGTTTTAGAAACCTTTCCCCATCACACGGTGTACCATCTTCTGGGTTTCTCATGTATGTTTTTGATGTAGGAAGATGCCCTTGAACATGGAGATTTGGGACCCATGCGATGGGTACCACGCAGTATTCCTTTAAAGGGTCTGCGTTTGCTCACCCAACCTCACCAAACCTCTCAGCCCCAAGAGTGTCCACCCTTATGGCTCATCCAGCTGTGCGTCTAGATATGGTCAATCCAGGTTGCATCACAGCCCCTGAACGCATTGTGTAAGAATTTCTCTCTCTTTCACTGTCTTTGTTTCATGGGTGTTTCAAAGTAATTTATTTTTATAATGGGGTTTAGCTGCTTTTCACTGCTGTGTTTATGCCGCTTTACACCCACTTGACACACTAACAGAGAGATATCAATACATAGGTTTTACGATTATTATTAGTCAGATATATTCTTGTGCGGTGAATAGGGCGTGTTGAGTCCAGTTCTCTGAGCAAGGAGTAGGTCTTGTCTATTACATATTGGGTTTATGGAACGGTATCTGAGCTAATTTGATACCCTTGTTTTATGTATCACCCCACCTCACCTTTCCCGTTAAGCAGCCATAGTGTGTTTTCTGCATGTGTGACTCTGTTCTGTTTTGTAATTCAGTTCAAGTGTAACGGTTTTTACATTCCCTCTATCAGTGATACCTTATGAGAAGTGTCCTTTTCTGTGTGACTTATTTCACTTAGAATCGTCGTACCTAAATCCACTCATCATGCTGCTACTAACCTTACGACATTGATTTCCTGGCTGAGTGATATTCCAATGTACATAAGGACCACAACTTCTTTATCCATTTTTCTCTTTCCTGGGATATTTAAGGTGGAATGAAGTGGAGGTCCTGGTCAACAGAGCAGCCCTAAACTTTGGGGTGCTTGTGTCTTGCTGATTTTTAATTTTCCCAATTTATACCCCCATGAGTGGAAGTGCCCTATGCTCTCTAAGCTGTGTTTTTCAGATGTTTCAGGACTCACCGGACACTTCTCCAGAGTGGCTCTTGGCAATTTACATCCCGCCCATCAGTGTAGCAAGGCTCCCATTTCTCCATGGCCTGTCCTGCATTTCTGGTTTTGACACTTTTTTCAGCATGGCCCTTTTGACCGATGGGAAGCGAGACTTCTTTGTAGCGCTGATTTGCCTTTCCAGGTGGCTTGGTTGGCCAAAAAGGGCGTATGCGTTTTTTCCTGAATATATTCAGGAAAAAACGCATACGCCCTTTTTGGCCAAGGGCATCATTGTCAACGTTTTGCCGCTTTTCATGTGCTTTAAAGGCGATTCGTATCTACCTCCTGAAATCTGTTTCCTGCAATTCTGCCTTGATTTCAAATCCTCTTCTTTGCCTTCCCTCAATATATTTGTGGACGAGAGTTATCATTTATAACTCTGCAGGTTTGTGAATTGCAGTGCCCTGAACCTCCATTTTACAACTCGTTTTTATGGGAGCTGGCCGCAAAATCGCAGAATGGCTTCAGGCCCTGTTCTGGTTCCGGGGGGCAGGCTGAGCCTGTGGTTAATTCTTCTTTCTGATGGGAAAATAGAGTGACCTGTGCCTGTCCCAACACCAAGAGCTAGTCTCTCGTTGGTTCCACGTCTTCCCGTTTATCCTCAGGACAAATTGCAACCTGTATGGAACAGGAGGTTAAGGGTGCTGATGCTCCAAGTAGGGAGCTTGCTAGTAAAGCGGCTGGAATGGCGAACCCGGGCACAAGGAGATGAGAAATGAGGTGCGTTTTAGAAACCTTTCCCCATCACACGGTGTACCATCTTCTGGGTTTCTCATGCATGTTTTTGATGTAGGAAGATGCCCTTGAACCTGGAGATTTGGGACCCATGCGATGGGTACCACGCAGTATTCCTTTAAAGGGTCTGCGTTTGCTCACCCAACCTCACCAAACCTCTCAGCCCCAAGAGTGTCCACCCTTATGTCTCATCCAGCTGTGCGTCTAGATATGGTCAATCCAGGTTGCATCACAGCCCCTGAACGCATTGTGTAAGAATTTCTCTCTCTTTCACTGTCTTTGTTTCATGGGTGTTTCAAAGTAATTTATTTTTATAATGTGGTTAAGCTGCTTTTCACTGCTGTGTTTATGCCGCTTTACACCCACTTGACACACTAACAGAGAGATATCAATACATAGGTTTTACGATTATTATTAGTCAGATATATTCTTGTGCGGTGAATAGGGCGTGTTGAGTCCAGTTCTCTGAGCAAGGAGTAGGTCTTGTCTATTACATATTGGGTTTATGGAACGGTATCTGAGCTAATTTGACACCCTTGTTTTATGTATCACCCCACCTCACCTTTCCTGTTAAGCAGCCATAGTGTGTTTTCTGCATGTGTGACTCTGTTCTGTTTTGTAATTCAGTTCAAGTGTAACGGTTTTTACATTCCCTCTATCAGTGATACCTTATGAGAAGTGTCCTTTTCTGTGTGACTTATTTCACTTAGAATCGTCGTACCTAAATCCACTCATCATGCTGCTACTAACCTTACGACATTGATTTCCTGGCTGAGTGATATTCCAATGTACATAAGGACCACAACTTCTTTATCCATTTTTCTCTTTCCTGGGATATTTAAGGTGGAATGAAGTGGAGGTCCTGGTCAACAGAGCAGCCCTAAACTTTGGGGTGCTTGTGTCTTGCTGATTTTTAATTTTCCCAATTTATACCCCCATGAGTGGAAGTGCCCTATGCTCTCTAAGCTGTGTTTTTCAGATGTTTCAGGACTCACCGGACACTTCTCCAGAGTGGCTCTTGGCAATTTACATCCCGCCCATCAGTGTAGCAAGGCTCCCATTTCTCCATGGCCTGTCCTGCATTTCTGGTTTTGACACATTTTTCAGCATGGCCCTTTTGACCGATGGGTAGCGAGTCTTCTTTGTAGCCCTGATTTGCCTTTCCAGGTTGCTTGGTTGGCCAAATAGGGCGTATGCGTTTTTTCCTGAATATATTCAGGAAAAAACGCATACGCCCTTTTTGGCCAAGGGCATCATTGTCAACGTTTTGCCGCTTTTCATGTGCTTTAAAGGCGATTCGAATCTACCTCCTGAAATCTGTGTCCTGCAATTCTGCCTTGATTTCAAATCCTCTTCTTTGCCTTCCCTCAATATATTTGTGGACGAGAGTTATCATTAATAACTCTGCAGGTTTGTGAATTGCAGTGCCCTGAACCTCCATTTTACAACTCGTTTTTATGGGAGCTGGCCGCAAAATCGCTGAATGGCTTCAGGCCCTGTTCTGGTTCCGGGGGGCAGGCTGAGCCTGTGGTTAATTCTTCTTTCTGATGGGAAAATAGAGTGACCTGTGCCTGTCCCAACACCAAGAGCTAGTCTCTCGTTGGTTCCACGTCTTCCCGTTTATCCTCAGGACAAATTGCAACCTGCATGGAACAGGAGGTTAAAGGTGCTGATGCTCCAAGTAGGGAGCTTGCTAGTAAAGCGGCTGGAATGGTGAACCCGGGCACAAGGAGATGAGAAATGAGGTGCGTTTTAGAAACCTTTCCCCATCACACGGTGTACCATCTTCTGGGTTTCTCATGTATGTTTTTGATGTAGGAAGATGCCCTTGAACCTGGAGATTTGGGACCCATGCGATGGGTACCACGCAGTATTCCTTTAAATGGTCTGCGTTTGCTCACCCAACCTCACCAAACCTCTCAGCCCCAAGAGTGTCCACCCTTATGTCTCATCCAGCTGTGCGTCTAGATATGGTCAATCCAGGTTGCATCACAGCCCCTGAACGCATTGTGTAAGAATTTCTCTCTCTTTCACTGTCTTTGTTTCATGGGTGTTTCAAAGTAATTTATTTTTATAATGGGGTTTAGCTGCTTTTCACTGCTGTGTTTATGCCGCTTTACACCCACTTGACACACTAACAGAGAGATATCAATACATAGGTTTTACGATTATTATTAGTCAGATATATTCTTGTGCGGTGAATAGGGCGTGTTGAGTCCAGTTCTCTGAGCAAGGAGTAGGTCTTGTCTATTACATATTGGGTTTATGGAACGGTATCTGAGCTAATTTGATACCCTTTTTTTATGTATCACCCCACCTCACCTTTCCTGTTAAGCAGCCATAGTGTGTTTTCTGCATGTGTGACTCTGTTCTGTTTTGTAATTCAGTTCAAGTGTAACGGTTTTTACATTCCCTCTATCAGTGATACCTTATGAGAAGTGTCCTTTTCTGTGTGACTTATTTCACTTAGAATCGTCGTACCTAAATCCACTCATCATGCTGCTACTAACCTTACGACATTGATTTCCTGGCTGAGTGATATTCCAATGTACATAAGGACCACAACTTCTTTATCCATTTTTCTCTTTCCTGGGATATTTAAGGTGGAATGAAGTGGAGGTCCTGGTCAACAGAGCAGCCCTCAACTTTGGGGTGCTTGTGTCTTGCTGATTTTTAATTTTCCCAATTTATACCCCCATGAGTGGAAGTGCCCTATGCTCTCTAAGCTGTGTTTTTCAGATGTTTCAGGACTCACCGGACACTTCTCCAGAGTGGCTCTTGGCAATTTACATCCCGCCCATCAGTGTAGCAAGGCTCCCATTTCTCCATGGCCTGTCCTGCATTTCTGGTTTTGACACTTTTTTCAGCATGGCCCTTTTGACCGATGGGAAGCGAGACTTCTTTGTAGCGCTGATTTGCCTTTCCAGGTTGCTTGGTTGGCCAAAAAGTGCGTATGCGTTTTTTCCTGAATATATTCAGGAAAAAACGCATACGCCCTTTTTGGCCAAGGGCATCATTGTCAACGTTTTGCCGCTTTTCATGTGCTTTAAAGGCGATTCGAATCTACCTCCTGAAATCTGTTTCCTGCAATTCTGCCTTGATTTCAAATCCTCTTCTTTGCCTTCCCTCAATATATTTGTGGACGAGAGTTATCATTAATAACTCTGCAGGTTTGTGAATTGCAGTGCCCTGAACCTCCATTTTACAACTCGTTTTTATGGGAGCTGGCCGCAAAATCGCTGAATGGCTTCAGGCCCTGTTCTGGTTCCGGGGGGCAGGCTGAGCCTGTGGTTAATTCTTCTTTCTGATGGGAAAATAGAGTGACCTGTGCCTGTCCCAACACCAAGAGCTAGTCTCTCGTTGGTTCCACGTCTTCCCGTTTATCCTCAGGACAAATTGCAACCTGCATGGAACAGGAGGTTAAAGGTGCTGATGCTCCAAGTAGGGAGCTTGCTAGTAAAGCGGCTGGAATGGTGAACCCGGGCACAAGGAGATGAGAAATGAGGTGCGTTTTAGAAACCTTTCCCCATCACACGGTGTACCATCTTCTGGGTTTCTCATGCATGTTTTCGATGTAGGAAGATGCCCTTGAACCTGGAGATTTGGGACCCATGCGATGGGTACCACGCAGTATTACTTTAAAGGGTCTGCGTTTGCTCACCCAACCTCACCAAACCTCTCAGCCCCAAGAGTGTCCACCCTTATGTCTCATCCAGCTGTGGGTCTAGATATGGTCAATCCAGGTTGCATCACAGCCCCTGAACGCATTGTGTAAGAATTTCCCTCTCTTTCACTGTCGTTGTTTCATGGGTTTTTCAAAGTAATTTATTTTCATAATGGGGTTTAGCTGCTTTTCACTGCTGTGTTTATGCCGCTTTACACCCACTTGACACACTAACAGAGAGATATCAATACATAGGTTTTAAGATTATTACTAGTCAGATATATTCTTGTGCGGTGAAGAGGGCGTGTTGAGTCCAGTTCTCTGAGCAAGGAGTAGGTCTTGTCTATTACATATTGGGTTTATGGAACGGTATCTGAGCTAATTTGATACCCTTGTTTTATGTATCACCCCACCTCACCTTTCCCGTTAAGCAGCCATAGTGTGTTTTCTGCATGTGTGACTCTGTTCTGTTTTGTAATTCAGTTCAAGTGTAACGGTTTTTACATTCCCTCTATCAGTGATACCTTATGAGAAGTGTCCTTTTCTGTGTGACTTATTTCACTTAGAATCGTCGTACCTAAATCCACTCATCATGCTGCTACTAACCTTATGACATTGATTTCATGGCTGAGTGATATTCCATTGTACATAAAGACCACAACTTCTTTATCCATTTTTCTCTTTCCTGGGATATTTAAGGTGGAATGAAGTGGAGGTCCTTGTCAACAGAGCAGCCCTCAACTTTGGGGTGCTTGTGTCTTGCTGATTTTTCATTTTCCCAATTTATACCCCCATGAGTGGAAGTGCCCTATGCTCTCTAAGCTGTGTTTTTCAGATGTTTCAGGACACACCGTACACTTCTCCAGAGTGGCTGTTGGCAATTTACATCCCGCCCATCAGTGTAGCAAGGCTCCCATTTCTCCATGGCCTGTCCTGCATTTCTGGTTTTGACACTTTTTTCAGCATGGCCCTTTTGACCGATGGGAAGCGAGACTTCTCTGTAGCGCTGATTTGCCTTTCCAGGTTGCTTGGTTGGCCAAAAAGGGCGTATGCGTTTTTTCCTGAATATATTCAGGAAAAAACGCATACGACCTTTTAGGCCAAGGGCATCATTGTCAACGTTTTGCCGCTTTTCATGTGCTTTAAAGGCGATTCGTATCTACCTCCTGAAATCTGTTTCGTGCAATTCTGCCTTGATTTCAAATCCTCTTCTTTGCCTTCCCTTAATATATTGGTGGACGAGAGTTATCATTTATAACTCTGCAGGTTTGTGAATTGCAGTGCCCTGAACCTCCATATTACAACTCGCTTTTTTGGGAGCTGGCCGCAAAAGCGCAGGATGGCTTCAGGCCCTGTTCTGGTTCCGGGGGGCAGGCTGAGCCTGTGGTTAATTCTTCTTCCTGATGGGAAAATAGAGTGACCTGTGCCTGTCCCGACACCAAGAGCTTGTCTCTCGTTGGTTCCCCGTCTTCCCGTTCATCCTCAGGACAAATTGCAACCTGTACGGAACAGGAGGTTAAAGGTGCTGATGCTCCAAGTAGGGAGATTGCTAGTAAAGCGGCTGGAATGGCGAACCCGGGCACAAGGAGATGAGAAATGAGGTGCGTTTTAGAAACCTTTCCCTATCACACGGTGTACCATCTTCTGGGTTTCTCATGCATGTTTTCGATGTAGGAAGATGCCCTTGAACCTGGAGATTTGGGACCCATGCGATGGGTACCACGCAGTATTCCTTTAAAGGGTCTGCGTTTGCTCACCCAACCTCACCAAACCTCTCAGCCCCAAGAGTGTCCACCCTTATGTCTCATCCAGCTGTGGGTCTAGATATGGTCAATCCAGGTTGCATCACAGCCCCTGAACTCATTGTGTAAGAATTTCTATCTCTTTCACTGTTGTTGTTTCATGGGTTTTTCAAAGTAATTTATTTTCATAATGGGGTTTAGCTGCTTTTCACTGCTGTGTTTATGCCGCTTTACACCCACTTGACACACTAACAGAGAGATATCAATACATAGGTTTTAAGATTATTACTAGTAAGGTATATTCTTGTGCGGTGAATAGGGCGTGTTGAGTCCAGTTCTCTGAGCAAGGAGTAGGTCTTGTCTACTACATATTGGGTTTATGGAACGGTATCTGAGCTAATTTGATACCCTTGTTTTATGTATCACCCCACCTCACCTTTCCCGTTAATCAGCCATAGTCTGTTTTCTGCATGTGTGACTCTGTTCTGTTTTGTAATTCAGTTCAAGTGTAACGGTTTTTACATTCCCTCTAAAAGTGATACCTTATGAGAAGTGTCCTTTTCTGTGTGACTTATTTCACTTAGAATCGTCGTACCTAAATCCACTCATCATGCTGCTACTAACCTTATGACATTGATTTCATGGCTGAGTGATATTCCATTGTACATAAGGACCACAACTTCTTTATCCATTTTTCTCTTTCCTGGGATATTTAAGGTGGAATTAAGTGGAGGTCCTTGTCAACAGAGCAGCCCTCAACTTTGGGGTACTTGTGTCTTGCTGATATTTCATTTTCCCAATTTATACCCCCATGAGTGGAAGTGCCCTATGCTCTCTAAGCTGTGTTTTTCAGATGTTTCAGGACACACCGTACACTTCTCCAGAGTGGCTGTTGGCAATTTACATCCCACCCATCAGTGTAGCAAGGCTCTCATTTCTCCATGGCCTGTCCTGCATTTCTGGTTTTGACACTTTTTTCAGCATGGCCCTTTTGACCAATGGGAAGCGAGACTTCTTTGTAGCGCTGATTTGCCTTTCCAGGTTGCTTGGTTGGCCAAAAAGGGCGTATGCGTTTTTTCCTGAATATATTCAGGAAAAAACGCATACGCCCTTTTTGGCCAAGGGCATCATTGTCAACATTTTGCCGCTTTTCATGTGCTTTAAAGGCGATTCGAATCTACCCCCTGAAATCTGTTTCCTGCAATTCTGCCTTGATTTCAAATCCTCTTCTTTGCCTTCCCTCAATATATTTGTGGACGAGAGTTATCATTTATAACTCTGCAGGTTTGTGAATTGCAGTGCCCTGAACCTCCATTTTACAACTCGCTTTTTTGGGGGCTGGCCGCAAAAGCGCAGGATGGCTTCAGGCCCTGTTCTGGTTCCGGGGGGCAGGCTGAGCCTGTGGTTAATTCTTCTTCCTGATGGGAAAATAGAGTGACCTGTGCCTGTCCCAACACCAAGAGCTAGTCTCTCGTTGGTTCCCCGTCTTCCCGTTCATCCTCAGGACAAATTGCAACCTGTACGGAACAGGAGGTTAAAGGTGCTGATGCTCCAAGTAGGGAGATTGCTAGTAAAGTGGCTGGAATGGCGAACCCGGGCACAAGGAGATGAGAAATGAGGTGCGTTTTAGAAACCTTTCCCCATCACACGGTGTACTATCTTCTGGGTTTCTCATGCATGTTTTCGATGTAGGAAGATACCCTTGAAGCTGGAGATTTGGGACCCATGCGATGGGTACCACGCAGTATTACTTTAAAGGGTCTGCGTTTGCTCACCCAACCTCACCAAACCTCTCAGCCCCAAGAGTGTCCACCCTTATGTCTCATCCAGCTGTGGGTCTAGATATGGTCAATCCAGGTTGCATCACAGCCCCTGAACGCATTGTGTAAGAATTTCCCTCTCTTTCACTTTCGTTGTTTCATGGGTTTTTCAAAGTAATTTATTTTCATAATGGGGTTTAGCTGCTTTTCACTGCTGTGTTTATGCCGCTTTACACCCACTTGACACACTAACAGAGAGATATCAATACATAGGTTTTAAGATTATTACTAGTCAGATATATTCTTGTGCGGTGAAGAGGGCGTGTTGAGTCCAGTTCTCTGAGCAAGGAGTAGGTCTTGTCTATTACATATTGGGTTTATGGAACGGTATCTGAGCTAATTTGATACCCTTGTTTTATGTATCACCCCACCTCACCTTTCCCGTTAAGCAGCCATAGTGTGTTTTCTGCATGTGTGACTCTGTTCTGTTTTGTAATTCAGTTCAACTGTAACGGTTTTTACATTCCCTCTATCAGTGATACCTTATGAGAAGTGTCCTTTTCTGTGTGACTTATTTCACTTAGAATCGTCGTACCTAAATCCACTCATCATGCTGCTACTAACCTTATGACATTGATTTCATAGCTGAGTGATATTTCATTGTACATAAAGACCACAACTTCTTTATCCATTTTTCTCTTTCCTGGGATATTTAAGGTGGAATGAAGTGGAGGTCCTTGTCAACTGAGCAGCCCTCAACTTTGGGGTGCTTGTGTCTTGCTGATTTTTCATTTTCCCAATTTATACCCCCATGAGTGGAAGTGCCCTATGCTCTCTAAGCTGTGTTTTTCAGATGTTTCAGGACACACCGTACACTTCTCCAGAGTGGCTGTTGGCAATTTACATCCCGCCCATCAGTGTAGCAAGGCTCCCATTTCTCCATGGCCTGTCCTGCATTTCTGGTTTTGACACTTTTTTCAGCATGGCCCTTTTGACCGATGGGAAGCGAGATATCTTTGTAGCACTGATTTGCCTTTCCAGGTTGCTTGGTTGGCCACAAAGGGCCTATGGGATTTTTCCTGAATTCATTCAGAAAAAAACGCATATGCTCTTTTTGGCCAAGTGCATCATTTTCGACGTTTTGCCGCTTTTCATGTGCTTTAAAGGCGATTCGTATCTACCTCCTGAAATCTGTTTCTTGCAATTCTGCCTTGATTTCAAATCCTCTTCGTTGCCTTCCCTCAATATATTTTTGGACGAGAGTTATCATTTATAACTCTGCTGGTTTGTGAATTGCAATGCCCCTGAGCTCCATTTTTCAACTCGCTTTTTTGGGAGCTGTCCGCAAAAGCGCAGGATGGCCTCAGGCACTATTCTTGTTCTGGGCGGCAGGCTGAGCCTGTGGTTAATTCTTCTTCCTGATGGGAAAATAGAGTGACCTGTGCCTGTCCCAACACCAAGAGCTAATCTCTCATTGGCTCCCCGTCTTTCCGTTCATCCTCAGGACAAATTGCAAGCTGTATGGAACAGGAGGTTAAAGGTGCTGATTCTCCATGGAGGGCGATTGCTACTAAAGCAGCTGGAATGGCGAACCCGAGCACAAGGAGAGGAGAAATGAGGTGCGTTTTAGAAACCTTTCCCGATCACACAGTGTACCACCTTCTGGGTTTCTCATGCATGTTTTCGATGTAGGAAGATGCCCTTGAACCTGGAGATTTGGAACCCATGGGATGGGTAACAGGCAGTATTACTTTAAAGGCTCTGCGTTTGCTCCCCCAGCCTCACCAAGCCTCTCAGCCCCGAGAGTGTCCACCCTTATGTCTCATCCAGCTGTGGGTCTAGATATGGTCAATCCAGGTGGCATCACAGCCCCTGAACGAATTTTGTAAGAATTTCTCTCTTTCACTGTCTTTGTTTCACGGGTTTTTAAAAGTAATTTATTTTTATAATGGGGTTTAGCTGCTTTTCACGGCTGTGTTTATGCCGCTTTACACCCACTTGACTCACTTCCAGAGAGATATCAATACACAGGTTTTACGATTCTTACTAGTCATATATGTTTTTGAGCGGTGAATAGGGGGTGTTGAGTCCAGTTCACTGAGCAAGGAGTAGGTCTTGTCTATTACATATTGGATTTATGGAACGTTATCTGAGCTAATTTGAAATCCTTGTTTTATGCATCACCCCACCTCACATTTCCCGTTAAGCAACCATAGTGTGTTTTCTTAATGTGTGAATCTGTTCTGTTTTGTAATTCCGTTCAAGTGTAGCAGTTTTTACATTCCCTCTGTTAGTGATATCTTATGATGAGTGTCTTTTTCTGTGTGACTTATTTCACTTAGAATAGTCCTACCTAAATCCACTCATCATGCTGCTACCAGCCTTATAATATTTATCTCACGCCTGAATGATATACAATTGTACATATGGACCACAACTTCTTTATCCAATTTTCTCTTTCCTTGGATATTTAAGGTGGAATTAAGTGGAGGTTTTTGTCTACAGAGCAGCCCTAATGTTTGGGGTGCCTGTGTCTTGCTGATTTTTAGTTTTCCCAATTTATACGCCCATGAGTGGATGTGCCCCTTTCTGTCTAGCTGTGTTTTTTAGATGTTTTAGGAAACACCATACCCTTCTCCAGAGTCATCATTGGCAATTTATACCCCACCCATCAGTGTAACAAGGCTCCCTTTCCTCCCTGGCCTCTCCTGCATTTCTTGTTTTTACACTTTTTTAGCAAGGCCATTTTGACCGATGGGAAGTCAGACTTCTTTGTAGTGCTGAATTGCATTTCCGGCTTGCTTGGTTGGCCACAAAGGGCCTATGGGTTTTTTCCTGAATTCATTCAGAAAAAAACGCATATGCTCTTTTTGGCCAAGTGCATCATTGTCGACGTTTTGCTGCTTTTCATGTGCTTTAGGGGTGATTCGAATCTAACTCCTGAAATCTGTTTCCTGCAATTCTGCCTTGATTTCAAATCCTCTTCGTTGCCTTCCCTCAATATATTTGTGGACGAGAGTTATCATTTATAACTCTGCAGATTTGTGAATTGCAGTGCCCCTGAGCTCCATTTTTCAACTCGCTTTTTTGGGAGCTTTCCACAGAAACTCTCATTTGCTTCTGGCCCTACTCTGGTTCCCGGTGGCAGGCTAAGCCTTTTCTTAATTCTTCTTCCTGACTGGAAAGTAGAGTGACATGTGCCTCTCCGAACATCTAGGGCTTGGCTCTCCTTGTTTCTCCTCCTTCCCCTTCTTCCTTTGGACAAATTCCAATTTCTGTGCAACTGGATGTTGAAGGTGCTGACATCCTCAAGTGGGGAGATTTTAAGGAAAAAGGCTGGAGAGGTGAACCCAACAACCAGGAAATTAGGAGTTTTGGTGCCTTTTCCAAAATCTTCCTGATCCAACCGTGTTCCATCTTCTGGGTGTCACAGGCATGTTTTAGCTGTAGGAAAGGTCCCGTGTATGTAAGGAGAACACAAGGGATTTTTCCAAATCAGTGTCTCCCCGAACTCCAATCTGGGGAATTTTTAAGCTACTGGTACATGTGTGTTCATTAAGGGACTTGGGCCGTGGGCAGAGTCCGAACTTTAGATGATTGAAGTCTTCAGGTTCAGAAACGCTCACCATCGGCCTCCTTTAGTTTCCATTTTATCTGTAGTTGATAGATGATGTCGATATAGATATCTATTGTTTTTCAGATTATTTCCCCTCAGGGGTCATTACAAAATATTGAGTATAGTTCCCTGTGCTATACAGTAGTTCCTTGTTGATGATATATTTTATACATAGCAGTGTGTATATGTTAGTCTGGAACTGTTAATTTATCCCTCCTCCCACCTTTCCCCTTTGGTAATAAAAAATATAAGATTTTATACTTCTCAGAAATCTAGGAGCTGAAAGAGAGGTATCATTTTCAATGGAAAATCATTCCAAACAAGGTTGAAACTTCAACCAAGATTATTAGATGTACATCCTTGGAAAGAAATCACTGCATTTCTCTACTGTTGACCTGACAAATAAGACAAACCCCTCCACTGAACTTGCTTATAATAAAGTGATGGAAATATCAAATGGAAGTGTTAGAAACATCTTATTTTACACGAGCCTTATACACTGCTCTATGTTAATTACAGTTTGGCTCACACATCTGTTCATTGAAGTTACAATGTTCTCAAATTCTGTTACTGATCCTGCAGAGTGGGCCCCAACAAGGGTCTCCCTGCCCAGTGTCATTGGAGCCAACAGATCGAGACTGACTTTGGTTCAGAAGCAAAGGAAAACTTTATATTTTGATCAGAGAATGGAGAGGTGAGAGTGTGTGCTCCCCTGCGGGTTGTGGGCCGGGCTGCTGTGTAGGGATCCTGTCAGCATCAGCGGGAGGGAGGGGGCGGAGCTCTCGAGGGCCAGGTTGGCTGGAGCTCAGGCTCTATGTCGCAGAGTCTGCACGGGGCCCCACGAGCTGAGGTGTCGGCCCAGCCATTTTGCACGAGGAAATCGGGTCTGAAGTGTCGGGTGTGGGACCTCTGCATGTGGAAACCTAGGAGCAAGTGAAATTAGACAAAGCACAAAGGAAAAAATGGTTAGACTTTATTTTATTGCCCAGATTCTATTTTTATCTCCCAGGAATTTTTAATGGGCTTTGCCAGTGAAAAAGCCCTCCTCTGCCTTTTGTCCCATTCCTCATTCTTGGGGCGCTGAGGGTGCAGACACGTCTTCTGTAAATGCTTCATGCTGAGTTGGGTGTCCTCATACCCGGGGGGAGGGGCAGGACTTCTCCCCAGCAGCCTCCAGGTGAGGTTGATTGTCCGCAGGCCTCCTCCCTCACTGCTCGTCTGCCTGAGCACCAGCATTGGAAGTTTTATAGATTCTAATGACCTTTAAGGGTCCAGGAAAGAGATGTGCAGAGACGCTGGGGGGGTGGGCGGTTTTACCCTGCTCCACATTGGTTCGGCCCCCTTAGGCTGATGGTTTCTGCCAGCCTAGATGCTCTGACCAGTAGTCTGTGCTTTCTTTAGTTAGGCCACTGAATTAACGTACAAACAGCACCAGGTGTCAGAGCCCTGCTTGCTCAACTCCCAGACAGTCCAGGGCCGGTGGTGATCCAGGACCATGACGGCCACTCAGTCAACGGCCTTTTGAAGTAGCCAGGAGTACAGCCGGTCTCATTGGCCGCCGTCACTGCGGTGTCTGTAGGCTTTTCTATGGTGGCAGCGTTATTTACGGTTCCCCTGCCAAGTTTATTAGCTCCGCTCTGGGTGCAGTAAGTCCTGTAAGCAATAGTCTGCTCTTTTGGGGCACACTCTTGTTGTTTTCTGAGAGAAGCTCCAGGTCAAGTGATGGTCACACGAGTCGTCATGGGGGCCCATTGCCCCAGGTTGTCTCTCTGGAGGTTGGTGTTGGAGGGCCTCCTCACTCGAGGTCATTGTGCCCACGGAGCAATCCCTGCAACTTCAGGGCATGGTGGGTGGTTAGGATCACCAAGTGGCGTCCTTTTCCCTTAGGAGGGAGCTGGCCTTGCGGGCTGCTGATTTCCAGGTTTTTAGATACCCCCAGTATCCTGGTCGGATGGGGTGGCTGGCCAATGCCTGGAGGGCATTCTTACATTGTTCCATTTCAAGTGGTCCCAGTTTTTGCACTAATACTCCAAGGGCGATTCGCCTTGGACCAGGAATGTAAAGGTCAAAGGGTTTAGCTAACTTAGGGAGGTCCAGGGCCAGGGTCTGAATTGACTGCTCTTTCCATTCTTGAAAGGCCGCTTCTGGATTCTATTCAAAAGGATCATCATCTTTTCCTTTCAGTGTTTCATATAGAGGCCCAGCTATTAGACTGTAGTTAGGGATCCAGATGCAGCAAACCCCGGTCTCCCCAGGAACCCCTAAGCTGTCTTCTAGTTTCAGGAAAGGTGAGGCTGCAAATGGCTTCTTCCCTTTCCTGGGGTGGGCTTCTCCGACCTTCTGTGCGAATGAAGCCCAGGAAGGCCACCTTAGTTTGTGATATTTGAGCCTTTTCCTTGGACACCTTCTATCTTTTATTGGCTAGGTAGTTCAGAGGCCTCCTTAGTCGGGCTGGTGATCAGAATGTCATCTGCATATTGAAGGAGGGTTCCCTTTTCCAGAGGTAGATCTTTTAGGTCTTTAGCTAACGTTTCCCCAAAGATGGTGTGGGAATTTTTGAACCCCTGGGGCAGGACGGCCCAGCAGTATTGTTTTTGTTGTAGGTTGAGTCCTGCCACTCACAGCCAAAATTTCTTGTGACTCTGGGACTAATGGAATACAGAAGAAGGCATCATTGAAGTCTAATACAGAATGCCATGTCCTGGTGGATGGTAGAATGACCAGCAGGGTGTAGGAATTAGGAACTACTAGATGTATATCCTCTGTGGCTTCACTGACTGTCCTGGCGTCCTCTAGCAGGTCCCCAGCAGCCCACGGGGCTCTTGTGGTCAGGCCCCTCCCAGGATATGGAGCTCACCTGGGCAGGTACGCAGCAGCCCACGGGGCTCTCGTGGGCAGGCCCCTCCCTGGATATGGAGCTCCCGTGGACAGGTACCCCGGCAGGGCTGGGCACACAGGAACCGTGCACATAGCCCTCATTGCAGAGCACCCCCAGCACCCCTGTCACTCAGAGCTGACACAGAGCACCTCAGAGCAGAGCTTGAACTAACAAACAGCAGCTCCAACAGGTCTGTGACCCTAGGCTTCACTCTGTGCGGCCTCCCTCTGCCTGGTCTTCCAGGGGCTTCCACTGCAGCCGGGGCACCAGGCCTCTGTCTCCACCCACCACCCCTCCTCTCCCTGACTCCTGGGTTCCTCTCATTAGCAGAGGGTCTTCTTGAAGTTGTCTCCCACTCATGGACCAGATAAAATGATTCGAAAACAAGCCAGGGCTGCCGCCCCTTATCTATCCTGACTCTCGGGACCCTACACCTGTTCCTTGGATCTGGCCGGTGCAGCAAGGCCCATTTTCTGCAACTCTGAGCCCCTGAGGGGCGAGGATTGGCTGACCTGGGCAGCCTGACCCGGCCGGCCAGCCCTTCCCAGGTGTGCCTGGGTTGAGGTCAATATAAACACCCCTCCAGGCAGCAAAAGCCTCTGCAGCTGTGCCTGACGCCATATTCTCTGCCCCGTCAGCAGTCTCGGGGTTGGGCTGGTGGGAGGGAGTAGGGCCCACGGCTCTATGAGTGGCCCAGTGTGACTGGGGCTCTGCTGGACTTTCTGCAGGAGTTGCCGGGCTGCCACCTGCTAAAGAAGAGGATGTGTCACCCATACTTGCTGCTGGAATTTCTCCCCGGGCAGAGGTGAGGAAGGAAAAAAGCAGTGGGGGCCGGGACAGGAGGGGTACCTCAGGCAGGGAAATGGAAAGCTTCCAGACGAGCGCCCGGGGCCAGGACCATCCTGGCTGGCCTGCAGGCACCAAGTCGGCCTGCGTGCTGTCGCTGGTGTGACTCCAAGCCCCTTCCTCTAGTTTTTAAAGTCTTTGCACACATTCAGGTGTTTTACCTGGGAAGGGTGGGAAAAGTTCAGCAGCAGCTGGCCTGGGGCTCAGCTCACGTTTACTCAGAGATGCCTCCTCACGGTCCCCCAGCTTTGCAATGAGGACGCTCCTCGTGTGGGGGCTGCTGGCTGCATGGGAGATGATTCCCCACCTGTGACCAACTTCAGAATTGTTTACCCCTGGAGCAAGTGCCCTGATAGGGTTTTCCTCTGTATGACCAGTGGGTTCTGTTTTTTTTTTTTTTTCTTTTTTGGTTCAAGGTAAGTTTTATTCCTCTTTTTGTATTTATGGATATAAGCATGGAAATAATTCATTCATATAAATACGTCTATGGGAAGGACAGAACTTTTTTTCTGTTTTATTTTTTTAAGTATTACTTATTTTTTAATTTTTGAATTTATTTTATTCATTTTTTTATACAGCAGGCTCTTATTGGTAACCTATTTTATACATATAAGTGTATATATGTCAATCCCAGGCTCGCAATTCATCCCACCACCACCACCCTGCCACTTTCCCCCCTTGGTGTCCATACATTTGTTCTCTACATCTGTGTCTCTATTTGTGCCTTGCAAACCGGTTCATCTTTACCATTTTTCTAGGTTCCACATGTATGCGTTAATATACGATATTTGTTTTTCTCTTTCTGACTTACTTCACTCTGTATGACAGTCTCTAGATCTATCCACGTCTCTACAAATGACCCAATTTCATTCCTTTTTATGGCTGAGTAATATTCCATTTTATATATGTAGCACATCTTTTCTGTTCGTCTGTCTATGGGCATTTAGGTTGCTTCCATGACCTGGCTATTGTAAATAGTGCTGCAATGAATATTGTGGTGAATATGTCTTTTTGAATTATGGTTTTCTCTGGGTATATGGCCAGTAGTGGGATTGCTGGGTCATATGGTAATTCTATTTTTAGTTTCTTAAGGAACCTCCATACTGTTCTCCATCGTGACTGTATCAATTTACATTCCCACAAATAGTGTAAGAGGGTTCCCTTTTCTCCACACCCTCTCCAGCATTTGTTGCTTGTAGATTTTCTGATGATGCCCATTCTAACTCATGTGAGGCGATACCTCATTGTAGTTTTGGTTTATATTTCTCTAATAATTAGTGATGTTGAGCAACTTTTCATGTGCTTCTTGGTCATCTGTATGTCTTCTTGGGACAAATGTCTATTTACGTCATCTGCCCATTTTTGGATTGGGTTGTTTGTTTTTTTACTGTTGAGCTGCATGAGCTGTTTATATACATTGGAGATTAATCCTTTGTCCATTGATTCGTTTGCAAATATTTTCTCCCATTGTGAGGGTTGTCTTTTCGTCTTGTTTGTAGTTTCCTTTGCTTTGCAAAAGCTTTTAGGTTTCATTTGCTCCCATATGTTTATTTTTTTTTATTCCATTACTCTAGGAGGTGGATCAAAAAAGATCTTGCTGTGATTTATGTCAAAGAGTATTCTTCCTATGTTTTCCTCTAAGAGTTTTATAGTGTCCGGTCTTACATTTCGGTCTCTAATCCATTTTGAGTTTATTTTTTGTGTATGGTGTTAGGGAGTGTTCTAATTTCATTCTTTTACATGTAGCTGTCCATTTTTCCCAGCACCACTTATTGAAGAGACTGTCTTTTCTCCTTTGTATACCCTTGCCTCCTTTGTCATAGATTAGTGGGCCATAGGTGTGTAGGTTTATCTCTGGGCTTTTTTTTTTCTTTTACATCTTTATTGGAGTATAATTGCTTTACAATTGTGTGTTAGTTTCTGCTGTATAAAAAAGTGAATCAGCTGTGCGTATACATATAACACCATATCCCCTCCCTCTTGCAACTCCCTCTCACTCCCTTATCCCACCCTTTTAGGTGGTCACAAAGCACAGCGCTGATCTCCCTGTGCTATGTGGCTGCTTCCCAGTAGCTATCAATTTTACATTTGGTAGTGTATATATGTCCATACCACTCTCTCACTTTGTCCCAGCTTACCCTTCCCTCTCCCCATGTCCTCAAGTCCTTTCTCTACGTCTGTGTCCTTAATCCTTTCCTGCCCCTAGGTTCTTCATAAACTTTTTTTTTTAAGATTCCATATATATGTGTTAGCATACGGTATTTGTTTTTCTCTTTCTGACTTACTTCACTCTGTAGGACAGACTCTAGATCCATCCACCTCACTAAAAGTAACTCAATTTCGTTTCTTTTTATGGCTGAATAATGTTCCATTGTATATTTGTGCCACATCTTCCTTATCCATTTATCTGTTGATGGACACTTAGGTTGCTTCCATGTCCTGGCTATTGTAAATAGAGCTACAGTGAACATTGTGGTACATGACTCTTTTTGAATTATGGTTTTCTCAGGGTAAATGTCCAGGAGTGGGTTTGCTGGGTTGTATGGTAGTTCTATTTTTAGTTTTTAAGGAACCCCCATACCGTTCTCCCTAGTGGCTATATCAATTTACATTCCCACCAACAGTGCAAGAGGGTTCCCTTTGCTCCAATAAATGCCTCTCCAGCATTTATTGTTGGTAGATTTTTTGATGATGGCCATTCTGACTGGTGTGAGGTGATACCTCACTGTAGTTTTGATTTGCATTTCTCTAATGATTAGTGATGTTCAGCATCCTTTCATGTGTTTGTTGGCAACCTGTATATCTTCTTTGGAGAAATGTCTATTTAGGTCTTCTGCCCATTTTTGGATTGAATTGTTTGGTTTTGTGATATTGAGCTACATGAGCTGCTTTTTGGAGATTAATCCTTTGCCATTTGCTTCATTTGAAAATATTTTCTCCCATTCTGATGGTTGTCTTTTCATCTTGCTTATGTTTTCCTTTGCTGTGCAAAAGAATTTATGTTTCATTCGGTCCCATTTTTTTATTTTTGTTTTTATTTCCATTTCTCTAGGAGGTGGGTCAAAAAGGATCTTGCTGTGATTTATGTCATAGACTGTTCTGCTTATGTTTTCCTCTAAGAGTTTTATAGTGGCTGGTCTTATATTTAGGTCTCTAATCCATTTTGAGTTTATTTTTGTGTATGGTGTTAGGGTGTGTACTAATTTCATTCTTTTACATGTAACTGTCCAGTTTTCCCAGCACCACTTGCTGAAGACACTGTCTTTTCTCCATTGTATACCCTTGCCTCCTTTGTCATAGATTAGTGAACCATAGGTACGTGGGTTTATCTCTGTGCTTTCTATCCTGCTCTATTGACCTATATTTCTGTTCTTGTGTCAGTACCATATTATCTTGATTACTGTAGCTTTGCAATATAGTCTGAAGTCTGGAAGTCTGATTCCTCCAGCTCTTTTTTTTCCCCCCTCAAGACTGCTTTGGCTATCCAGGGTCTTTTGTGTCTCCCTACAAATTTTAAGATTTTTTTTTTTCTTGTTCTGTAGAAAATGCCAAAGGTATTTTGATCGGGATTGCATTGAATCTGTAGATTGCTTTGGGTAGTATAGTCATTTTCACAATATTGATTCTTCTAATCCGAGAACATGGTATATGTCTCCATCTGTTTATATCATCTTTGATTTCTTTCATCAGTGTCTTATAGTTTTCTGAGTACAGGTCTTTTACTTCCTTAGGTAGGTTTATTCCTAGGTATTTTATTCTTTTTGTTGCAGTGGTAATGGGATTGTTTCCTTAATTTCTCTTTCTGATCTTTCATTGTTAGTGTATAGGAATGCAAGCAATTTCTGTGCATTAATTTTGTATCCTGCAACTTTACCAAATTCATTGATTAGCTCCAGTGGTTTTCTGGTGGCATCTTTAGGATTCTCTATCTATGATATCATGTCATCTGCAAACAGTGACAATTTTACTTCTTCTTTTCCTTTTTGTATTCCTTTTATTTCTTTTTCTTCTCTGATTGCCATGGCTAGGACTTCCAAAACTATGTTGAATAGCAGTGGTGAGAGTGGACATCCTCGTCTTGTTCCTGATCTTAGAGGAAACGCTTTCAGTTTTTCACCATTGAGAATGTTGTTTGCTGTGGGTTTGTCATATATGGCCTTTATTATGTTGAGGTAGTTTCCCTCTATGCCCACACTCTGCAGAGTTTTTATCGTAAATGAGTGTTGAATTTTCTCAAAATCTTTTCCTTCATCTATTGAGATGATCATATGCTTTTATTCTACAATTTGTTAATATGGTGTATCACATTGATTTGTGTATATTGAAGAATCCTCGCATCCCTGGGATAAACCCCACTTGATCATGGTGTATGATCCTTTTCATGTGTTGTTCGATTCTGTTTGCTAGTATTTTGTTGAGGATTTTTACATCTATATTCATCAGTGATATTGGTCTATAATTTTCTTTCCTTGTAGTATCTCTGTCTGATTTTGGTATCAGGGTGATGGTGGTCTCATAGAATGAGTTTGGGAGTGTTCCTTCCGCTGCAATTGTTTTGAAGAATTTGAGAAGGTTGGGTGTTAGCTCTGCTCTAAATGTTTGATAGAATTCACCTGTGATGCCATCTGGTTCTGGACTTTTGTTTGTTGGAAGATTTTTAATCACAGTTTCAATTTCATTGCTTGTGATAGGTTTGTTCATATTTTCTATTTCTTCCTGGTTCAGTCTTAGAAGGTTATCCCTTTCTAAGAATTTGTCCATTTCTTCCAGATTGTCCATTTTATTGGCCTAGAGTTGCTTGTAGTAGTCTCTTAGGATGCTTTGTATTCCTGTGGTGTCTGTTATAACTTCTGCTTTTTCACTTCTAATTTTGTTGATTTGCGTCCTCTCCCTCTTTTTCTGGAGTCCGGCTAAAGGTTGATCATTTTTGCTTATCTTCTCAAAGAACCAGCTTTTAGTTTTATTGATCTTTGCTTTTGTTTTCTTTGTTTCTATTTCATTTATTTCTGCTCTGATCTTTATGATTTCTTTCCTTCTACTAACTTTGGGTTTTGTTCTTCTTTCTCTAGTTCCTCTAGGTGTAAGGTTAGATTGTTTATTTGAGATTTTTCTTGTTTCTTGAGGTAGGCTTGTATTGCTATAAACTTCCCTCTTAGAACTCCTTTTGCTGCATCCCATAGGTTTTGGATCATCGTGTTTTTGTTGTCATTTGTCTCTAGGTAGTTTTTGATTTCCTCTTTGATTTCTTCAGTGATCTCTTGGTTATTTAGTAACGTATTGTTTAGCCTCCATGTGTTTGTGTTTTTTACGGTTTTTTCCGTGTAATTGATTTCTAATCTCATAGCATTGTGGTCGGAACAGCTGCTTGATATGATTTCAGTTTTCTTAAATTTACTGAGGCTTTATCTGTGACCCAAGATGTGATCTATCCTGGAGAATGTTCCGTGTGCAGTTGAGAAGAACGTGTAATCTGCTGTTTTTGGATGGAATGTCCTATAAATATCAATTAACTCTATCTGGTCTATTGTGTCATTTAAAGCTTGTGTTTCCTTATTAATTGTCTGTCTGGCTGATCTCCACTGGTGTAAGTGAGCTGTTAAAGTCCCCCGCTATTATTGTGTTACTGTCGATTTCCTCTTTTATAGCTGTTAGCAGTTGCCTTATACATTGAGCTGCTCCTATTTTGGGTACATATATATTTATAGTTGTTATATCTTCTTCTTGGATTGATCCCCTGACCATTATGTAGTGCCTTTCCTCGTCTCTTGTAACATTCTTTATTTTAAAGTCTATTTTATCTGATATGAGTATTGCTACTCCAGCTTTCTTTTGATTTTCATTTGCATAGAATATATTTTTCCATCGCCTCACTTTGAGTCTGTATGTGTCCCTAGGTCTGAAATGGATCTCTTGTAGACAGCATATATATGGGTCTTGTTTTTGTATCCATTCAGCGAGCCTGTGTCTTTTGGTTGGAACATGTAGTGCATTCACGTTTAAGGTAATTATCGATATGTATGTTCCTACTACTATTTTCTTAATTGTTATGGGTTTGTCTTGGTGGGTCCTTTTCTTCTCTTGTGTTTCCCACTTAGAGAAGTTCCTTTAGCATTTGGTGTAGAGCTGGTTTCATGGTGCTGAATTCTCTTAGCTTTTGCTTGTCTGTAAGGCTTTTGATTTCTCCATCAAATCTGAATGAGCTCTTTGCAGGGTGGAGTACTCTTGGTTGTAGGTTCTTCCCTTTCATCACTTTAAATTTATCATGCCACTTCCTTCTGGCTTGTAGATTTTCTGCTGAGAAATCAGTTGTTATCCTTATGGGAGTTCCCTTGTATGTTATTTGTCATTTTTCCCTTGCTGCTTTCAATCATTTTTCTTTGTCGTTAATTTTTGTCAATTTGATTACTATGTGTCTTGTCATTTTTCTCCTTTGGTTTATCCTGCCTGGGACACTCTGTGCTTCTGGACTTGGGTGGCTATTTCTTTTCCCATGCTAGGGAAGTTTTTGACCATTATCTCTTTAAATATATTCTCGGGTCCTTTCTCTCTCTCTTCTCCTTCTGGGACCCCTATAATGCGAATGTTGTTGCGTTTAATGTTGTCCCAGAGGACTCTTGGGGTGTCTTCGTTTATTTTCATTCTTTTTCTTTATTCTGTTCCATGGCAGTGATTTCCACCTTTCTGTCTTCCAGGTCACTTATCCGTTCTTCTGCCACAGTTATTCTGCTACTGATTCCTTCTAGTGTATTTTTCATTTCAGTTATTCCATTGTTCACCTCTGTTTGTTTGTTCTTTAATTCTTCTAGGTGTTTGTTCCTTAATTCTTCTAGGTCTTTGTTAAACATTTCTTGCATCTTCTCGATCTTTGCCTCCTTTCTTTTTCCAAGGTCTTGGCTCAACTTCACTATCATTATTCTGAATTTTTTTTTCTGGAAGGTTCCCTATCTCCACCTCATTTTGTTTTTTTTTTCTGGGGTTTTATCTTGTTCCTTGATCTGGTATAAAGTCCTCTGCCTTTTCATTTTGTCTATCTTTCTGTGAATGTGGTTTTCCTTCCACAGGCTGCAGAATTGTAGTTCTTCTTGCTTCTGCTGTCTGCTCTCCGGTGGATGAGTCTATCTTAGAGGCTTGTGCAAGCTTCCTGATGGGAAGGACTGGTGGTGGGTAGAGCTGGGTGTTGCTTTGGTGGGCAGAGCTTTAATCCGCTTGTCTACGGATTAAATAAAACTTTAATAAAAAGTTTAATCCGCTTGTCTGCTGATGCATGGGGCTGGGTTCCCTCCATGTTGGTTGTTTGGCCTGAGGCGACCCAGCCCTGGAGCCTACCTTGCTCTTGGTGGGGCTAATGGCGGACTCTGGGAGGGCTCACACCGAGGAGTATTTCCCAGAACTTCTGCTGCCAGTGTCGTTGTCCTCACGGTGAGCCACAGCCACAGCCACCACCTGCCTCTGCAGGAGACCCTCTAAAAGTAGCAGGTAGTTCTGGTCATTCTCCTACAGGGTCACTGCTCCTTCCCCTGGGTCCTGATGTGCACACTACTTTGTGTGTGCCCTCCAAGAGTGGAGTATCTGAGTGGAGTTGAGACTCTGAGACTCTG
The DNA here is from genome assembly GCF_965194805.1 of Balaenoptera borealis. Taxonomy (NCBI): domain Eukaryota; kingdom Metazoa; phylum Chordata; class Mammalia; order Artiodactyla; family Balaenopteridae; genus Balaenoptera; species Balaenoptera borealis. The sequence goes on along the minus strand of NW_028123667.1, from coordinate 329,001 downwards.
TGTGGAGTTGCACAGACTCTGGGTCCTGTGAAGCTTCGATGTTTTGTGATTCTAGAAATCCTATAGGAGACGGTCCACAGCAGGTGACGCTAATGTTGTCAGTAGAGGTGTTGAAGCCAAAGATCTGCAGTTCCAACTAGAGGTGCCGATGTACATACAGGACAAAATCATCTCGTGTGAATGTAGTTCAGGCATGTTTAAGATGAATGCAGTCATGTTAATGTCTACCATATTCTATCTTGAGCCTCTCCTCAGGGACCCCCTCCTCAGTTCCTGAGGCTCCTGTAAGTCATGTACAGGGGACTGGAGAGTGGGCTCTGTCCAGTCTGAGCCCTGAGTTACCCTGTGTGTATCTTAGGATACTTTGTATTTCTGTGGTGTCCGTTGTAACATCATCTCTTTCATTTCAGATTTATTTGGGCCCTCTCTTTTTAAAAAAACATACTACTGTTGTCTTTTATTCTTTACAGAAGTTTAATAAGTGTTTGATCTACTATCCTTACCCTATGTATACTTTTTGCAGTGAGATTTTTACTTTTCTTTGTTTCCTTGTTACTATCAATAATTAGTGAGACTTCTTTTAAGCTACCTTCAACATTGCTTATAAAGCTGCTTTATTAGTGATGACAGAGCCTTAATGGAAGTCATGTTCTGGTTGTAAATTAGAATGCAATGTGCCAGCAAATAGCCCCTTAAGTTTATGTCTCATTACTTCTTGTTCTTTTTTTAATTTAATTTTTATTTTTTGTCAGAGCAAATTTAATTAAAATGTTTTGTTTCTTCTAGGTGTGAAAGATGTGGTTCTTTTAAACATATACATATATCTATTCTTCTTTGGATCATTTTCCCATGTAGGTTATGACACGATGTTGAGTAGTCTTGTCTTGGTATTACGTAGGTCTTTGGTGATTACATATTTCACATGTGTTTCTATATCTATCTTAACCCCAATATCCTAATGTATCCAATCCTCACACCTTTCCATTTGGTGAACCATAAGTTTGTTTAATGAATCTGTGATTGCATTTCTCTGTGGAAATATCTTCATTGGTATCAATTTTTAGCTAAGACCTATAAGTGATATTATAGGATATGTGTCTTTTGCTTTCTGACTTAGTACAATTTGCCTGATTACCTCAAGAATCATACATGGTGCTGCAAATGGCATTGTTTCATTTTTTTCCCTGGCTAATATTCCATCTGTACGTGTACCAGTTCTTCTTTGGCCACGCACCTCTTGATGGACTTTCTGGTTGCCTCCATGTCTTGGCTATTGTAATACTGCTGCAATGCACATTTGCTTGCCTGTGTCTTTCCAGTTATATCTTCTTATGTTATAGGCCAAGGAGTGGGCTTGCTGTATCATATGGTAGCTCAGTGTGTATGTTTTAAAGGCACCACCATTCAGTTCTCATTAGTGGCTCTTTCCAGGTTACGTCCCACTTAAAATTGAGGGTATGCATTTCTCCAAAACACCTTCAATATTTATTGTTTGTAGTTTTCTTGCTGATGGTTATTCTAACAGGTGCGAGCTGATACCTATCTGTGGTTGAATTTGCATGTGTCCCATAATCTGTTGAAATTGAGCTTTAAAGCATGCCCTTTTTATTTATCAAACTGTGATTACAGCTTAGTTCTTCAAAGTGTTTTCTTAAAGTAAGTGTCACATTTTGAAAATTTTTGGCCATTACCTCCCTCAAGACATTTTGAGGGCACGTTTCATTTACAGCCCTGAAGTACTTGTTCATATGAAGTGACCATTAGCACAGGTTTTAAAGTTGCTTTTGCAGGTAACGGCCAGAGGGTGGCAGCCTTTCTACGTTCCCAATCTGGTAAATAGGGAAAGAGACCTTCAGCCCCAAGAGTGTCCAGCTTTATTTCTCATCCAGCTGTGGGTCTAGATATGGTCACACCAGGTTGCATCACAGCCCCGGAACGAATTATGTAAAAATTTCTCCCTCTATCACTGTCTTTGTTTTTTGGGATTTTAAAGTAATTTATTTTTATAATGGGGTTTACCTGATTTTCACTGCTGTGTTTATGCCCCTTTACACCCACTTGATTCACTTACAGAGAGAAATCAATACATAGGTTTTAAGATTTTTACTAGTCAGATATATTCTTGTTCGTTGAATAGGGGGTGTTGCATCCACTTCACTGAGCAAGGAGTAGGTCTTGTCTATTACATATTGGGTTTATGGATCGGTATTTGAGCTAATATGAAACCCTTGTTTTATGCATCACCCCACCTCACCTTTCCCGTTAAGCAGCCATAGTGTGTTTTCTAAACGTGTGACTCTGTTCTGCTTTGTAATTCAGTTCAACTGTAGTGGTTTTTACATTCCCTCTATAAGTGATAGCTTATGATAAGTGTCTTTTTCTGTGTGACTTATTTCACTTAGAATCGTCGAACATAAATCCACTCATCATGCTGCTAATAGCCTTATGACATTGATTTCATGGCTGAGTGATATTCCATTGTACATAAGGACCACAACATCGTTATCCATTTTCCTATTTCCTGGGATATTTAAGGTGTAATGAAGAGAAGGTTCTTGTCAACAGAGCAGCCCTAAACTTTGGTGTGCCTGTGTCTTGCTGATTTTTAGTTTTCCCAATTTATACGCCCATGAGTGGAAATGCCCTATGCTCTCTAAACTGTGTTTTTTAGATGTTTCAGGACACACCGTACACTTCTCCAGAGTGGCTGTTGGCAATTTACATCCCGCCCATCAGTGTAGCAAGGCTCCCATTTCTCCATGGCCTGTCCTGCATTTCTGGTTTTGACACTTTTTTCAGCATGGCCCTTTTGACCAATGGGAAGCGAGACTTCTTTGTAGCGCTGATTTGCCTTTCCAGGTTGCTTGGTTGGCCAAAAAGGGCATATGCGTTTTTTCCTGAATATATTCAGGAAAAAACGCATACGCCCTTTTTGGCCAAGGGTATCATTGTCAACGTTTTGCCGCTTTTCATTTGCTTTAAAGGCGATTCGAATCTACCTCCTTAAGTCGGTTTCTGCAATTCTGCCTTGCTTTCATATCCTCTTCGTTGCCTTCCCTCAATATATTTGTGGACGAGAGTTATCATTGATAACTCTGCAGGTTTGTGAATTGCAGTGCCCCTGAGATCCATTTTTCAACTCGCTTTTTTGGGAGTTGGCCGCAAAAGCGCAGGATTGCTTCAGGCCCTGTTCTACTTCCGGGGGGCAGGCTGAGCCTGTGGTTAATTCTTCTTTCTGAAGGGAAAATAGAGTGACCTGTGCTTGTCCCAACACCTAGATCTAGTCTCTCATTGGTTCCCCCTCTTCCCGTTCATCCTCAGTACAAATTGCAACCTGTACGGAACAGGAGGTTAAAGGTGCTGATGCTCCAAGTAGGGAGATTGCTAGGAAAGTGGCTGGAATGGCGAACCCGAGCACAAGGAGATGATAAATGAGGTGCATTTTAGAAACCATTCCCGATCACATGGTGTAGCATCTTCTGGGTTTCTCATGCATGTTTTTGATGTAGGAAGATGCCCTTGAACCTGGAGATTTGGGACCCATGGGTTGGGTGTCACGCAGTATTACTTTAAAGGGTCTGCGTTGGCTCATCCAACCTCACCAAACCTCTCAGCCGCAAGAGTGTCCACCCTTATCTCTCACCCAGCTGTGGGTCTAGATATGGTCGATCCAGGTTGCATCACAGCCCCTGAACGAATTGTGTAAGAATTTCTCTCTCTTTCACTGTCTTTGTATCATGGGTTTTTAAAAGTAATTTATTTTTATAATGGGGTTTAGCTGCTTTTCACTACTGTGTTTATGCCGCTTTACACCCACTTGACACACTAACAGAGAGATATCAATACATAGGTTTTAAGATTACTACTAATCAAATATATTCTTTTGCGGTGAATAGGGTGTGTTGAGTCCTGTTCTCTGAGCAAGGAGTAGTTCTTGTCTATTACATATTGGGTTTATGGAACGGTATCTCAGATAATTTGAAACCCTTGTTTTATGCATCACCCCACCTCACCTTTCCCGTTAACCAGCCATAGTGTGTTTTCTAAACGTGTGACTCTGTTCTGCTTTGTAATTCAGTTCAAGTGTAGCGGTTTTTACATTCCCTCTATAAGTGATAGCTTATGATACGTGTCTTTTTCTGTGTGACTAATTTCACTTAGAATCGTCGTACCTAAATCCACTCATCATGCTGCTACTAGCCTTATGACATTGATTTCATGGCTGAGTGATATTCCATTGTACATAAGGACCACAACTTCTTTACCCATTTTTCTCTTTCCTGGGATATTGAAGGTGGAATGAAGTGGAGGTCCTGGTCAACAGAGCAGCCCTAAACTTTGGGGTGCTTGTGTCTTGCTGATTTTTAATTTTCCCAATTTATACCCCCATGAGTGGAAGTGCCCTATGCTCTCTAAGCTGTGTTTTTCAGATGTTTCAGGACTCACCGGACACTTCTCCAGAGTGGCTCTTGGCAATTTACATCCCGCCCATCGGTGTAGCAAGGCTCCCATTTCTCCATGGCCTGTCCTGCATTTCTGGTTTTGACACTTTTTTCAGCATGGCCCTTTTGACCGATGGGCAGTGAGACTTCTTTGTAGCACTGATTTGCCTTTCCAGGTTGCTTGGTTGGCCAAAAAGGGCGTATGCGTTTTTTCCTGAATATATTCAGGAAAAAACGCATACGCCCTTTTTGGCCAAGGGCATCATTGTCAACGTTTTGCCGCTTTTCATGTGCTTTAAAGGCGATTCGAATCTACCTCCTGAAATCTGTTTCCTGCAATTCTGCCTTGATTTCAAATCCTCTTCTTTGCCTTCCCTCAATATATTTGTGGACGAGAGTTATCATTTATAACTGCAGGTTTGTGAATTGCAGTGCCCTGGACCTCCATTTTACAACTCGTTTTTATGGGAGCTGGCCGCAAAATCGCAGAATGGCTTCAGGCCCTGTTCTGGTTCCGGGGGGCAGGCTGAGCCTGTGGTTAATTCTTCTTTCTGATGGGAAAATAGAGTGACCTGTGCCTGTCCCAACACCAAGAGCTAGTCTCTCGTTGGTTCCACGTCTTCCCGTTTATCCTCAGGACAATTTGCAACCTCTACGGAACAGGAGGTTAAAGGTGCTGATGCTCCAAGTAGGGAGCTTGCTAGTAAAGTGGCTGGAATGGCGAACCCGGGCACAAGGAGATGAGAAATGCGGTGCGTTTTAGAAACCTTTCCCCATCACACGGTGTACCATCTTCTGGGTTTCTCATGCATGTTTTTGATGTAGGAAGATGCCCTTGAACCTGGAGATTTGGGACCCATGCGATGGGTACCATGCAGTATTACTTTAAAGGGTCTGCGTTTGCTCACCCAACCTCACCAAACCTCTCAGCCCCAAGAGTGTCCACCCTTATGTCTCATCCAGCTGTGGGTCTAGATATGGTCAATCCAGTTTGCATCACAGCCCCTGAACGCATTGTGTAAGAATTCCTCTCTCTTTCACTGTCTTTGTTTCATGGGTTTTTCAAAGTAATTTATTTTCATAATGGGATTTAGCTGCTTTTCACTGCTGTGTTTATGCCGCTTTACACCCACTTGACACACTAACAGAGAGATATCAATACATAGGCTTTACGATTATTACTAGTCAGATATATTCTTGTGCGGTGAATAGGGCGTGTTGAGTCCAGTTCTCTGAGCAAGGAGTAGGTCTTGTCTATTACATATTGGGTTTATGGAACGGTATCTGAGCTAATTTGAAACCCTTGTTTTATGTATCACCCCACCTCACCTTTCCCGTTAAGCAGCCATAGTGTGTTTTCTGCATGTGTGACTCTGTTCTGTTTTGTAATTCAGTTCAAGTGTAACGGTTTTTACATTCCCCCTATCAGTGATACCTTATGAGAAGTGTCCTTTTCTGTGTGACTTATTTCACTTAGAATCGTCGTACCTAAATCCACTCATCATGCTGCTACTAGCCTTATGACATTGATTTCATGGCTGAGTGATATTCCATTGTACATCAGGATCACAACTTCTTTATCCATTTTTCTCTTTCCTGGGATATTTAAGGTGGAATGAAGTGGAGGTCCTTGTCAACAGAGCAGCCCTAAACTTTGGGGTGCTTGTGTCTTGCTGATTTTTCATTTTCCCAATTTATACCCCCATGAGTGGAAGTGCCCTATGCTCTATAAGCTGTGTTTTTAAGATGTTTCAGGACTCACTGGACACTTCTCCAGAGTGGCTCTTGGCAATTTACATCCCGCCCATCAGTGTAGCAAGGCTCCCATTTCTCCATGGCCTGTCCTGCATTTCTGGTTTTGACAATTTTTTCAGCATGGCCCTTTTGACCGATGGGAAGCGAGACTTCTTTGTAGCGCTGATTTGCCTTTCCAGGTTGCTTGGTTGGCCAAAAAGGGCGTATGCGTTTTTTCCTGAATATATTCAGGAAAAAACGCATACGCCCTTTTTGGCCAAGGGCATCATTGTCAACGTTTTGCCGCTTTTCATGTGCTTTAAAGGCGATTCGAATCTACCTCCTGCAATCTCTTTCCTGCAATTCTGCCTTGATTTCAAATCCTCTTCTTTGCCTTCCCTCAATATATTTGTGGACGAGAGTTATCATTTATAACTCTGCAGGTTTGTGAATTGCAGTGCCCTGAACCTCCATTTTACAACTCGTTATTATGGGAGCTGGCCGCAAAATCGCAGAATGGCTTCAGGCCCTGTTCTGGTTCCGGGGGGCAGGCTGAGCCTGTGGTTAATTCTTCTTTCTGATGGGAAAATAGAGTGACCTGTGCCTGTCCCAACACCAAGAGCTAGTCTCTCGTTGGTTCCACGTCTTCCCGTTTATCCTCAGGACAAATTGCAACCTGTACGGAACAGGAGGTTAAAGGTGCTGATGCTCCAAGTAGGGAGCTTGCTAGTAAAGCGGCTGGAATGGCGAACCCGGGCACAAGGCGATGAGAAATGAGGTGCGTTTTAGAAACCTTTCCCCATCACATGGTGTACCATCTTCTGGGTTTCTCATGCATGTTTTTGATGTAGGAAGATACCCTTGAACCTGGAGATTTGGGACCCATGCGATGGGTACCATGCAGTATTACTTTAAAGGGTCTGCGTTTGCTCACCCAACCTCACCAAACCTCTCAGCCCCAAGAGTGTCCACTCTTATGTCTGATCCAGCTGTGAATCTAGATATGGTCAATCCAGGTTGCATCACATCCCCTGAACGCATTGTGTAAGAATTTCTCTCTCTTTCACTGTCTTTGTTTCTTGGGTGTTTCAAAGTAATTTATTTTTATAATGGGGTTTAGCTGCTTTTCACTGCTGTGTTTATGCCGCTTTACACCCACTTGACACACTAACAGAGAGATATCAATACATAGGTTTTACGATTATTATTAGTCAGATATATTCTTGTGCGGTGAATAGGGCGTGTTGAGTCCAGTTCTCTGAGCAAGGAGTAGGTCTTGTCTATTACATATTGGGTTTATGGAATGGTGTCTGAGCTAATTTGATACCCTTGTTTTATGTATCACCCCACCTCACCTTTCCCGTTAAGCAGCCATAATGTTTTTTCTACATGTGTGACTCTGTTCTGTTTTTTAATTCAGTTCAAGTGTAACGGTTTTTACATTCCCTCTATCAGTGATACCTTATGAGAAGTGTCCTTTTCTGTGTGACTTATTTCACTTAGAATCGTCGTACCTAAATCCACTCATCATGCTGCTACTAGCCTTATGACATTGATTTCATGGCTGAGTGATATTCCATTGTACATAAGGACCACAAATTCTTTACCCATTTTTCTCTTTCCTGGGATATTTAAGGTGGAATGAAGTGGAGGTCCTTGTCAACAGAGCAGCCCTAAACTTTGGGGTGCTTGTGTCTTGCTGATTTTTCATTTTCCCAATTCATACCCCCATGAGTGGAAGTGCCCTATGCTCTCTAAGCTGTGTTTTTCAGATGTTTCAGGACTCACCGGACACTTCTCCAGAGTGGCTGTTGGCAATTTACATCCCGCCCATCAGTGTAGCAAGGCTCCCATTTCTCCATGGCCTGTCCTCCATTTCTGGTTTTGACACTTTTTTCAGCATGGCCCTTTTGACCGATGGGAAGCGAGACTTCTTTGTAGTGCTGATTTGCCTTTCCAGGTTGCTTGGTTGGCCAAAAAGGGCGTATGCGTTTTTTCCTGAATATATTCAGGAAAAAACGCATACGCCCTTTTTGGCCAAGGGCATCATTGTCAACGTTTTGCCGCTTTTCATGTGCTTTAAATGCGATTCGAATCTACTTCCTGAAATATGTTTCCTGCAATTCTGCCTTGATTTCAAATCCTCTTCGTTGCCTTCCCTCAATATATTTGTGGACGAGAGTTATCATTTATAACTGCAGGTTTGTGAATTGCAGTGCCCTGAACCTCCATTTTACAACTCGTTTTTATGGGAGCTGGCCGCAAAATCGCAGAATGGCTTCAGGCCCTGTTCTGGTTCCGGGGGGCAGGCTGAGCCTGTGGTTAATTCTTCTTTCTGATGGGAAAATAGAGTGACCTGTGCCTGTCCCAACACCAAGAGCTAGTCTCTCGTTGGTTCCACGTCTTCCCGTTTATCCTCAGGACAAATTGCAACCTCTACGGAACAGGGGGTTAAAGGTGCTGATGCTCCAAGTAGGGAGATTGCTAGTAAAGCGGCTGGAATGGCGAACCCGGGCACAAGGAGATGAGAAATGAGGTGCGTTTTAGAAACCTTTCCCCATCACACGGTGTACCATCTTCTGGGTTTCTCATGCATGTTTTTGATGTAGGAAGATGCCCTTGAACCTGGAGATTTGGGACCCATGCGATGGGTACCATGCAGTATTACTTTAAAGGGTCTGCGTTTGCTCACCCAACCTCACCAAACCTCTCAGCCCCAAGAGTGTCCACCCTTATGTCTGATCCAGCTGTGGGTCTAGATATGGTCAATCCAGGTTGCATCACAGCCCCTGAACGCATTGTGTAAGAATTCCTCTCTCTTTCACTGTCTTTGTTTCATGGGTTTTTCAAAGTAATTTATTTTTATAATGGGATTTAGCTGCTTTTCACTGCTGTGTTTATGCCGCTTTACACCCACTTGACACACTAACAGAGAGATATCAATACATAGGCTTTACGATTATTACTAGTCAGATATATTCTTGTGCGGTGAATAGGGCGTGTTGAGTCCAGTTCTCTGAGCAAGGAGTAGGTCTTGTCTATTACATATTGGGTTTATGGAACGGTATCTGAGCTAATTTGAAACCCTTGTTTTATGTATCACCCCACCTCACCTTTCCCGTTAAGCAGCCATAGTGTGTTTTCTGCATGTGTGACTCTGTTCTGTTTTGTAATTCAGTTCAAGTGTAACGGTTTTTACATTCCCTCTATCAGTGATACCTTATGAGAAGTGTCCTTTTCTGTGTGACTTATTTCACTTAGAATTGTCGTACCTAAAACCACTCATCATGCTGCTACTAGCCTTATGACATTGATTTCATGGCTGAGTGATATTCCATTGTACATAAGGACCACAACTTCTTTATCCATTTTTCTCTTTCCTGGGATATTGAAGGTGGAATGAAGTGGAGGTCCTGGTCAACAGAGTAGCCCTAAACTTTGGGGTGCTTGTGTCTTGCTGATTTTTAATTTTCCCAATTTATACCCCCATGAGTGGAAGTGCCCTATGCTCTCTAAGCTGTGTTTTTCAGATGTTTCAGGACTCACCGGACACTTCTCCAGAGTGGCTCTTGGCACTTAACATCCCGCCCATCAGTGTAGCAAGGCTCCCATTTCTCCATGGCCTGTCCTGCATTTCTGGTTTTGACACTTTTTTCAGCATGGCCCTTTTGACCGATGGGAAGCGAGACTTCTTTGTAGCGCTGATTTGCCTTTCCAGGTTGCTTGGTTGGCCAAAAAGGGCGTATGCGTTTTTTCCTGAATATATTCAGGAAAAAACGCATACGCCCTTTTTGGCCAAGGGCATCATTGTCAACGTTTTGCCGCTTTTCCTGTGCTTTAAAGGCGATTCGAATCTACCTCCTGAAATCTGATTCCTGCAATTCTGCCTTGATTTCAAATCCTCTTCTTTGCCTTCCCTCAATATATTTGTGGACGAGAGTTATCATTTATAACTCTGCAGGTTTGTGAATTGCAGTGCCCTGAACCTCCATTTTACAACTCGTTTTTATGGGAGCTGGCCACAAAATCGCAGAATGGCTTCAGGCCCTGTTCTGGTTCCGGGGGGCAGGCTGAGCCTGTGGTTAATTCTTCTTTCTGATGGGAAAATAGAGTGACCTGTGCCTGTCCCAACACCAAGAGCTAGTCTCTCGTTGGTTCCACGTCTTCCCGTTTATCCTCAGGACAAATTGCAACCTGTATGGAACAGGAGGTTAAAGGTGCTGATGCTCCAAGTAGGGAGCTTGCTAGTAAAGTGGCTGGAATGGCGAACCCGGGCACAAGGAGATGAGAAATGAAGTGCGTTTTAGAACCGTTTCCCCATCACACGGTGTACCATCTTCTGGGTTTCTCATGCATGTTTTCGATGTAGGAAGATGCCCTAGAACCTGGAGATTTGGGACCCATGCGATGGGTACCACGCAGTATTACTTTAAAGGGTCTGCGTTTGCTCACCCAACCTCACCAAACCTCTCAGCCCCAAGAGTGTCCACCCTTATGTCTCATCCAGCTGTGGGTCTAGATATGGTCAATCCAGGTTGCATTACAGCCCCTGAACTCATTGTGTAAGAATTTCTCTCTCTTTCACTGTCTTTATTCATGGGTGTTTCAAAGTAATTTATTTTTATAATGGGGTTTAGCTGCTTTTCACTGCTGTGTTTATGCCGCTTTATACCCACTTGACACACTAACAGAGAGATATCAATACATAGGTTTTACGATTATTATTAGTCAGATATATTCTTGTGCGGTGAATAGGGCGTGTTGAGTCCAGTTCTCTGAGCAAGGAGTAGGTCTTGTCTATTACATATTGGGTTTATGGAACGATATCTGAGCTAATTTGATACCCTTGTTTTATGTATCACCCCACCTCACCTTTCCCGTTAAGCAGCCATAGTGTGTTTTCTGCATGTGTGACTCTATTCTGTTTTGTAATTCAGTTCAAGTGTAACGGTTTTTACATTCCCCCTATCAGTGATACCTTATGAGAAGTGTCCTTTTCTGTGTGACTTATTTCACTTAGAATCGTCGTACCTAAATCCACTCATCATGCTGCTACTAACCTTACGACATTGATTTCATGGCTGAGTGATATTCCATTGTACATAAGGACCACAACTTCTTTATCCATTTTTCTCTTTCCTGGGATATTTAAGGTGGAATGAAGTGGAGGTCCTGGTCAACAGAGCAGCCCTAAACTTTGGGGTGCTTGTGTTTTGCTGATTTTTAATTTTCCCAATTTATACCCCCATGAGTGGAAGTGCCCTATGCTCTCTGAGCTGTGTTTTTCAGATGTTTCAGGACTCACCGGACACTTCTCCAGAGTGGCTCTTGGCAATTTACATCCCGCCCATCAGTGTAGCAAGGCTCCCATTTCTCCATGGCCTGTCCTGCATTTCTGGTTTTGACACTTTTTTCAGCATGGCCCTTTTGACCGATGGGAAGCGAGACTTCTTTGTAGCGCTGATTTGCCTTTCCAGGTTGCTTGGTTGGCCAAAAAGGGCGTATGCGTTTTTTTCCTGAATATATTCAGGAAAAAACGCATACGCCCTTTTTGGCCAAGGGCATCATTGTCAACGTTTTGCCGCTTTTCATGTGCTTTAAAGGCGATTCGTATCTACCTCCTGAAATCTGTTTCCTGCAATTCTGCCTTGATTTCAAATCCTCTTCTTTGCCTTCCCTCAATATATTTGTGGACGAGAGTTATCATTAATAACTCTGCAGGTTTGTGAATTGCAGTGCCCTGAACCTCCATTTTACAACTCGTTTTTATGGGAGCTGGCCGCAAAATTGCAGAATGGCTTCAGGCCCTGTTCTGGTTCCGGGGGGCAGGCTGAGCCTGTGGTTAATTCTTCTTTCTGATGGGAAAATAGAGTGACCTGTGCCTGTCCCAACACCAAGAGCTAGTCTCTCGTTGGTTCCACGTCTTCCCGTTTATCCTCAGGACAAATTGCAACCTGTACGGAACAGGAAGTTAAAGGTGCTGATGCTCCAAGTAGGGAGCTTGCTAGTAAAGCGGCTGGAATGGCGAACCCGGGCACAAGGAGATGAGAAATGAGGTGCGTTTTAGAAACCTTTCCCCATCACACGGTGTACCATCTTCTGGGTTTCTCATGCATGTTTTTGATGTAGGAAGATGCCCTTGAACCTGGAGATTTGGGACCCATGCGATGGGTACGACGCAGTATTCCTTTAAAGGGTCTGCGTTTGCTCACCCAACCTCAGCAAACCTCTCAGCCCCAAGAGTGTCCACCCTTATGTCTCATCCAGCTGTGCGTCTAGATATGGTCAATCCAGGTTGCATCACAGCCCCTGAACGCATTGTGTAAGAATTTCTCTCTCTTTCACTGTCTTTGTTTCATGGGTGTTTCAAAGTAATTTATTTTTATAATGGGGTTTAGCTGCTTTTCACTGCTGTGTTTATGCCGCTTTACACCCACTTGACACACTAACAGAGAGATATCAATACATAGGTTTTACGATTATTATTAGTCAGATATATTCTTGTGCGGTGAATAGGGCGTGTTGAGTCCAGTTCTCTGAGCAAGGAGTAGGTCTTGTCTATTACATATTGGGTTTATGGAACGGTATCTGAGCTAATTTGATACCCTTGTTTTATGTATCACCCCACCTCACCTTTCCCGTTAAGCAGCCATAGTGTGTTTTCTGCATGTGTGACTCTGTTCTGTTTTGTAATTCAGTTCAAGTGTAACGGTTTTTACATTCCCTCTATCAGTGATACCTTATGAGAAGTGTCCTTTTCTGTGTGACTTATTTCACTTAGAATCGTCGTACCTAAATCCACTCATCATGCTGCTACTAACCTTACGACATTGATTTCATGGCTGAGTGATATTCCATTGTACATAAGGACCACAACTTCTTTATCCATTTTTCTCTTTCCTGGGATATTTAAGGTGGAATGAAGTGGAGGTCCTGGTCAACAGAGCAGCCCTAAACTTTGGGGTGCTTGTGTTTTGCTGATTTTTAATTTTCCCAATTTATACCCCCATGAGTGGAAGTGCCCTATGCTCTCTGAGCTGTGTTTTTCAGATGTTTCAGGACTCACCGGACACTTCTCCAGAGTGGCTCTTGGCAATTTACATCCCGCCCATCAGTGTAGCAAGGCTCCCATTTCTCCATGGCCTGTCCTGCATTTCTGGTTTTGACACATTTTTCAGCATGGCCCTTTTGACCGATGGGAAGCGAGACTTCTTTGTAGCGCTGATTTGCCTTTCCAGGTTGCTTGGTTGGCCAAAAAGGGCGTATGCGTTTTTTCCTGAATATATTCAGGAAAAAACGCATACGCCCTTTTTGGCCAAGGGCATCATTGTCAACGTTTTGCCGCTTTTCATGTGCTTTAAAGGCGATTCGTATCTACCTCCTGAAATCTGTTTCCTGCAATTCTGCCTTGATTTCAAATCCTCTTCTTTGCCTTCCCTCAATATATTTGTGGACGAGAGTTATCATTTATAACTCTGCAGGTTTGTGAATTGCAGTGCCCTGAACCTCCATTTTACAACTCGTTTTTATGGGAGCTGGCCGCAAAATCGCAGAATGGCTTCAGGCCCTGTTCTGGTTCCGGGGGGCAGGCTGAGCCTGTGGTTAATTCTTCTTTCTGATGGGAAAATAGAGTGACCTGTGCCTGTCCGAACACCAAGAGCTAGTCTCTCGTTGGTTCCACGTCTTCCCGTTTATCCTCAGGACAAATTGCAACCTGTACGGAACAGGAGGTTAAAGGTGCTGATGCTCCAAGTAGGGAGCTTGCTAGTAAAGCGGCTGGAATGGCGAACCCGGGCACAAGGAGATGAGAAATGAGGTGCGTTTTAGAAACCTTTCCCCATTACACGGTGTACCATCTTCTGGGTTTCTCATGCATGTTTTTGATGTAGGAAGATGCCCTTGAACCTGGAGATTTGGGACCCATGCGATGGGTACCACGCAGTATTACTTTAAAGGGTCTGCGTTTGCTCACCCAACCTCACCAAACCTCTCAGCCCCAAGAGTGTCCACCCTTATGTCTCATCCAGCTGTGCGTCTAGATATGGTCAATCCAGGTTGCATCACAGCCCCTGAACTCATTGTGTAAGAATTTCTCTCTCTTTCACTGTCTTTGTTTCATGGGTGTTTCAAAGTAATTTATTTTTATAATGGGGTTTAGCTGCTTTTCACTGCTGTGTTTATGCCGCTTTACACCCACTTGACACACTAACAGAGAGATATCAATACATAGGTTTTACGATTATTATTAGTCAGATATATTCTAGTGTGGTGAATAGGGCGTGTTGAGTCCAGTTCTCTGAGCAAGGAGTAGGTCTTGTCTATTACATATTGGGTTTATGGAACGGTATCTGAGCTAATTTGATACCCTTGTTTTATGTATCACCCCACCTCACCTTTCCCGTTAAGCAGCCATAGTGTGTTTTCTGCATGTGTGACTCTGTTCTGTTTTGTAATTCAGTTCAAGTGTAACGGTTTTTACATTCCCTCTATCAGTGATACCTTATGAGAAGTGTCCTTTTCTGTGTGACTTATTTCACTTAGAATCGTCGTACCTAAATCCACTCATCATGCTGCTACTAACCTTACGACATTGATTTCATGGCTGAGTGATATTCCATTGTACATAAGGACCACAACTTCTTTATCCATTTTTCTCTTTCCTGGGATATTTAAGGTGGAATGAAGTGGAGGTCCTGGTCAACAGAGCAGCCCTAAACTTTGGGGTGCTTGTGTCTTGCTGATTTTTCATTTTCCCAATTTATACCCCCATGAGTGGAAGTGCCCTATGCTCTCTAAGCTGTGTTTTTCAGATGTTTCAGGACTCACCGGACACTTCTCCAGAGTGGCTCTTGGCAATTTACATCCCGCCCATCAGTGTAGCAAGGCTCCCATTTCTCCATGGCCTGTCCTGCATTTCTGGTTTTGACACTTTTTTCAGCATGGCCCTTTTGACCGATGGGAAGCGAGACTTCTTTGTAGCGCTGATATGTCTTTCCAGGTTCCTTGGTTGGCCAAAAAGGGCGTATGCGTTTTTTCCTGAATATATTCAGGAAAAAACGCATACGCCCTTTTTGGCCAAGGGCATCATTGTCAACGTTTTGCCGCTTTTCATGTGCTTTAAAGGCGATTCGTATCTACCTCCTGAAATCTCTTTCCTGCAATTCTGCCTTGATTTCAAATCCTCTTCTTTGCCTTCCCTCAATATATTTGTGGACGAGAGTTATCATTTATAACTCTGCAGGTTTGTGAATTGCAGTGCCCTGAACCTCCATTTTACAACTCGTTTTTATGGGAGCTGGCCGCAAAATCGCAGAATGGCTTCAGGCCCTGTTCTGGTTCCGGGGGGCAGGCTGAGCCTGTGGTTAATTCTTCTTTCTGATGGGAAAATAGAGTGACCTGTGCCTGTCCCAACACCAAGAGCTAGTCTCTCGTTGGTTCCACGTCTTCCCGTTTATCCTCAGGACAAATTGCAACCTGTATGGAACAGGAGGTTAAAGGTGCTGATGCTCCAAGTAGGGAGCTTGCTAGTAAAGCGGCTGGAATGGCGAACCCGGGCACAAGGAGATGAGAAATGAGGTGCGTTTTAGAAACCTTTCCCCATCACACGGTGTACCATCTTCTGGGTTTCTCATGCATGTTTTTGATGTAGGAAGATGCCCTTGAACCTGGAGATTTGGGACCCATGCGATGGGTACCACGCAGTATTACTTTAAAGGGTCTGCGTTTGCTCACCCAACCTCACCAAACCTCTCAGCCCCAAGAGTGTCCACCCTTATGTCTCATCCAGCTGTGCGTCTAGATATGGTCAATCCAGGTTGCATCACAGCCCCTGAACGCATTGTGTAAGAATTTCTCTCTCTTTCACTGTCTTTGTTTCATGGGTGTTTCAAAGTAATTTATTTTTATAATGGGGTTTAGCTGCTTTTCACTGCTGTGTTTATGCCGCTTTACACCCACTTGACACAATAACAGAGAGATATCAATACATAGGTTTTACGATTATTATTAGTCAGATATATTCTTGTGCGGTGAATAGGGCGTGTTGAGTCCAGTTCTCTGAGCAAGGAGTAGGTCTTGTCTATTACATATTGAGTTTATGGAACGGTATCTGAGCTAATTTGATACCCTTGTTTTATGTATCACCCCACCTCACCTTTCCCGTTAAGCAGCCATAGTGTGTTTTCTGCATGTGTGACTCTGTTCTGTTTTGTAATTCAGTTCAAGTGTAACGGTTTTTACATTCCCTCTATCAGTGATACCTTATGAGAAGTGTCCTTTTCTGTGTGACTTATTTCACTTAGAATCGTCGTACCTAAATCCACTCATCATGCTGCTACTAACCTTACGACATTGATTTCATGGCTGAGTGATATTCCATTGTACATAAGGACCACAACTTCTTTATCCATTTTTCTCTTTCCTGGGATATTTAAGGTGGAATGAAGTGGAGGTCCTGGTCAACAGAGCAGCCCTAAACTTTGGGGTGCTTGTGTCTTGCTGATTTTTAATTTTCCCAATTTATACCCCCATGAGTGGAAGTGCCCTATGCTCTCTAAGCTGTGTTTTTCAGATGTTTCAGGACTCACCGGACAGTTCTCCGGAGTGGCTCTTGGCAATTTACATCCCGCCCATCAGTGTAGCAAGGCTCCCATTTCTCCATGGCCTATCCTGCATTTCTGGTTTTGACACTTTTTTCAGCATGGCCCTTTTGACCGATGGGAAGCGAGACTTCTTTGTAGCGCTGATTTGCCTTTCCAGGTTGCTTGGTTGGCCAAAAAGGGCGTATGCATTTTTTCCTGAATATATTCAGGAAAAAACGCATACGCCCTTTTTGGCCAAGGGCATCATTGTCAACGTTTTGCCGCTTCTCATGTGCTTTAAAGGCGATTCGTATCTACCTGCTGAAATCTGTTTCCTGCAATTCTGCCTTGATTTCAAATCCTCTTCTTTGCCTTCCCTCAATATATTTGTGGACGAGAGTTATCATTAATAACTCTGCAGGTTTGTGAATTGCAGTGCCCTGAACCTCCATTTTACAACTCGTTTTTATGGGAGCTGGCCGCAAAATCGCAGAATGGCTTCAGGCCCTGTTCTGGTTCCGGGGGGCAGGCTGAGCCTGTGGTTAATTCTTCTTTCTGATGGGAAAATAGAGTGACCTGTGCCTGTCCCAACACCAAGAGCTAGTCTCTCGTTGGTTCCACGTCTTCCCGTTTATCCTCAGGACAAATTGCAACCTGTATGGAACAGGAGGTTAAAGGTGCTGATGCTCCAAGTAGGGAGCTTGCTAGTAAAGCGGCTGGAATGGCGAACCCGGGCACAAGGAGATGAGAAATGAGGTGCGTTTTAGAAACCTTTCCCCATCACACGGTGTACCATCTTCTGGGTTTCTCATGTATGTTTTTGATGTAGGAAGATGCCCTTGAACCTGGAGATTTGGGACCCATGCGATGGGTACCACGCAGTATTCCTTTAAAGGGTCTGCGTTTGCTCACCCAACCTCACCAAACCTCTCAGCCCCAAGAGTGTCCACCCTTATGTCTCATCCAGCTGTGCGTCTAGATATGGTCAATCCAGGTTGCATCACAGCCCCTGAACGCATTGTGTAAGAATTTCTCTCTCTTTCACTGTCTTTGTTTCATGGGTGTTTCAAAGTAATTTATTTTTATAATGGGGTTTAGCTGCTTTTCACTGCTGTGTTTATGCCGCTTTACACCCACTTGACACACTAACAGAGAGATATCAATACATAGGTTTTACGATTATTATTAGTCAGATATATTCTTGTGCGGTGAATAGGGCGTGTTGAGTCCAGTTCTCTGAGCAAGGAGTAGGTCTTGTCTATTACATATTGGGTTTATGGAACGGTATCTGAGCTAATTTGATACCCTTGTTTTATGTATCACCCCACCTCACCTTTCCCGTTAAGCAGCCATAGTGTGTTTTCTGCATGTGTGACTCTGTTCTGTTTTGTAATTCAGTTCAAGTGTAACGGTTTTTACATTCCCTCTATCAGTGATACCTTATGAGAAGTGTCCTTTTCTGTGTGATTTATTTCACTTAGAATCGTCGTACCTAAATCCACTCATCATGCTGCTACTAACCTTACGACATTGATTTCATGGCTGAGTGATATTCCATTGTACATAAGGACCACAACTTCTTTATCCATTTTTCTCTTTCCTGGGATATTTAAGGTGGAATGAAGTGGAGGTCCTGGTCAAGAGAGCAGCCCTAAACTTTGGGGTGCTTGTGTCTTGCTGATTTTTAATTTTCCCAATTTATACCCCCATGAGTGGAAGTGCCCTATGCTCTCTAAGCTGTGTTTTTCAGATGTTTCAGGACTCACCGGACACTTCTCCAGAGTGGCTCTTGGCAATTTACATCCCGCCCATCAGTGTAGCAAGGCTCCCATTTCTCCATGGCCTGTCCTGCATTTCTGGTTTTGACACTTTTTTCAGCATGGCCCTTTTGACCGATGGGAAGCGAGACTTGTTTGTAGCGCTGATTTGCCTTTCCAGGTTGCTTGGTTGGCCAAAAAGGGCGTATGCGTTTTTTCCTGAATATATTCAGGAAAAAACGCATACGCCCTTTTTGGCCAAGGGCATCATTGTCAACGTTTTGCCGCTTCTCATGTGCTTTAAAGGCGATTCGTATCTACCTCCTGAAATCTGTTTCCTGCAATTCTGCCTTGATTTCAAATCCGCTTCTTTCCCTTCCCTCAATATATTTGTGGACGAGAGTTATCATTTATAACTCTGCAGGTTTGTGAATTGCAGTGCCCTGAACCTCCATTTTACAACTCGTTTTTATGGGAGCTGGCCGCAAAATCGCAGAATGGCTTCAGGCCCTGTTCTGGTTCCGGGGGGCAGGCTGAGCCTGTGGTTAATTCTTCTTTCTGATGGGAAAATAGAGTGACCTGTGCCTGTCCCAACACCAAGAGCTAGTCTCTCGTTGGTTCCACGTCTTCCCGTTTATCCTCAGGACAAATTGCAACCTGTACGGAACAGGAGGTTAAAGGTGCTGATGCTCCAAGTAGGGAGCTTGCTAGTAAAGCGGCTGGAATGGCGAACCCGGGCACAAGGAGATGAGAAATGAGGTGCGTTTTAGAAACCTTTCCCCATCACACGGTGTACCATCTTCTGGGTTTCTCATGCATGTTTTTGATGTAGGAAGATGCCCTTGAACCTGGAGATTTGGGACCCATGCGATGGGTACCACGCAGTATTACTTTAAAGGGTCTGCGTTTGCTCACCCAACCTCACCAAACCTCTCAGCCCCAAGAGTGTCCACCCTTATGTCTCATCCAGCTGTGCGTCTAGATATGGTCAATCCAGGTTGCATCACAGCCCCTGAACGCATTGTGTAAGAATTTCTCTCTCTTTCACTGTCTTTGTTTCATGGGTGTTTCAAAGTAATTTATTTTTATAATGGGGTTTAGCTGCTTTTCACTGCTGTGTTTATGCCGCTTTACACCCACTTGACACACTAACAGAGAGATATCAATACATAGGTTTTACGATTATTATTAGTCAGATATATTCTTGTGCGGTGAATAGGGCGTGTTGAGTCCAGTTCTCTGAGCAAGGAGTAGGTCTTGTCTATTACATATTGGGTTTATGGAACGGTATCTGAGCTAATTTGATACCCTTGTTTTATGTATCACCCCACCTCACCTTTCCCGTTAAGCAGCCATAGTGTGTTTTCTGCATGTGTGACTCTGTTCTGTTTTGTAATTCAGTTCAAGTGTAACGGTTTTTACATTCCCTCTATCAGTGATACCTTATGAGAAGTGTCCTTTTCTGTGTGACTTATTTCACTTAGAATCGTCGTACCTAAATCCACTCATCATGCTGCTACTAACCTTACGACATTGATTTCATGGCTGAGTGATATTCCATTGTACATAAGGACCACAACTTCTTTATCCATTTTTCTCTTTCCTGGGATATTTAAGGTGGAATGAAGTGGAGGTCCTGGTCAACAGAGCAGCCCTAAACTTTGGGGTGCTTGTGTCTTGCTGATTTTTAATTTTCCCAATTTATACCCCCATGAGTGGAAGTGCCCTATGCTCTCTAAGCTGTGTTTTTCAGATGTTTCAGGACTCACCGGACACTTCTCCGGAGTGGCTCTTGGCAATTTACATCCCGCCCATCAGTGTAGCAAGGCTCCCATTTCTCCATGGCCTGTCCTGCATTTCTGGTTTTGACACTTTTTTCAGCATGGCCCTTTTGACCGATGGGAAGCGAGACTTCTTTGTAGCGCTGATTTGCATTTCCAGGTTGCTTGGTTGGCCAAAAAGGGCGTATGCGTTTTTTCCTGAATATATTCAGGAAAAAACGCATATGCCCTTTTTGGCCAAGGGCATCATTGTCAACGTTTTGCCGCTTTTCATGTGCTTTAAAGGCGATTCGTATCTACCTCCTGAAATCTGTTTCCTGCAATTCTGCCTTGATTTCAAATCCTCTTCTTTGCCTTCCCTCAATATATTTGTGGACGAGAGTTATCATTTATAACTCTGCAGGTTTGTGAATTGCAGTGCCCTGAACCTCCATTTTACAACTCGTTTTTATGGGAGCTGGCCGCAAAATCGCAGAATGGCTTCAGGCCCTGTTCTGGTTCCGGGGGGCAGGCTGAGCCTGTGGTTAATTCTTCTTTCTGATGGGAAAATAGAGTGACCCGTGCCTGTCCCAACACCAAGAGCTAGTCTCTCGTTGGTTCCACGTCTTCCCGTTTATCCTCAGGACAAATTGCAACCTGTATGGAACAGGAGGTTAAAGGTGCTGATGCTCCAAGTAGGGAGCTTGCTAGTAAAGCGGCTGGAATGGCGAACCCGGGCACAAGGAGATGAGAAATGAGGTGCGTTTTAGAAACCTTTCCCCATCACACAGTGTACCATCTTCTGGGTTTCTCATGCATGTTTTTGATGTAGGAAGATGCCCTTGAACCTGGAGATTTGGGACCCATGCGATGGGTACCACGCAGTATTCCTTTAAAGGGTCTGCGTTTGCTCACCCAACCTCACCAAACCTCTCAGCCCCAAGAGTGTCCACCCTTATGTCTCATCCAGGTGTGCGTCTAGATATGGTCAATCCAGGTTGCATCACAGCCCCTGAACGCATTGTGTAAGAATTTCTCTCTCTTTCACTGTCTTTGTTTCATGGGTGTTTCAAAGTAATTTATTTTTATAATGGGGTTTAGCTGCTTTTCACTGCTGTGTTTATGCTGCTTTACACCCACTTGACACAATAACAGAGAGATATCAATACATAGGTTTTACGATTATTATTAGTCAGATATATTCTTGTGCGGTGAATAGGGCGTGTTGAGTCCAGTTCTCTGAGCAAGGAGTAGGTCTTGTCTATTACATATTGAGTTTATGGAACGGTATCTGAGCTAATTTGATACCCTTGTTTTATGTATCACCCCACCTCACCTTTCCCGTTAAGCAGCCATAGTGTGTTTTCTGCATGTGTGACTCTGTTCTGTTTTGTAATTCAGTTCAAGTGTAACGGTTTTTACATTCCCTCTATCAGTGATACCTTATGAGAAGTGTCCTTTTCTGTGTGACTTATTTCACTTAGAATCGTCGTACCTAAATCCACTCATCATGCTGCTACTAACCTTACGACATTGATTTCATGGCTGAGTGATATTCCATTGTACATAAGGACCACAACTTCTTTATCCATTTTTCTCTTTCCTGGGATATTTAAGGTGGAATGAAGTGGAGGTCCTGGTCAACAGAGCAGCCCTAAACTTTGGGGTGCTTGTGTCTTGCTGATTTTTAATTTTCCCAATTTATACCCCCATGAGTGGAAGTGCCCTATGCTCTCTAAGCTGTGTTTTTCAGATGTTTCAGGACTCACCGGACAGTTCTCCGGAGTGGCTCTTGGCAATTTACATCCCGCCCATCAGTGTAGCAAGGCTCCCATTTTTCCATGGCCTGTCCTGCATTTCTGGTTTTGACACTTTTTTCAGCATGGCCCTTTTGACCGATGGGAAGCGAGACTTCTTTGTAGCGCTGATTTGCCTTTCCAGGTTGCTTGGTTGGCCAAAAAGGGCGTATGCGTTTTTTCCTGAATATATTCAGGAAAAAACGCATACGCCCTTTTTGGCGAAGGGCATCATTTTCAACGTTTTGCCGCTTCTCATGTGCTTTAAAGGCGATTCGTATCTACCTCCTGAAATCTGTTTCCTGCAATTCTGCCTTGATTTCAAATCCTCTTCTTTGCCTTCCCTCAATATATTTGTGGACGAGAGTTATCATTAATAACTCTGCAGGTTTGTGAATTGCAGTGCCCTGAACCTCCATTTTACAACTCGTTTTTATGGGAGCTGGCCGCAAAATCGCAGAATGGCTTCAGGCCCTGTTCTGGTTCCGGGGGGCAGGCTGAGCCTGTGGTTAATTCTTCTTTCTGATGGGAAAATAGAGTGACCTGTGCCTGTCCCAACACCAAGAGCTAGTCTCTCGTTGGTTCCACGTCTTCCCGTTTATCCTCAGGACAAATTGCAACCTGTATGGAACAGGAGGTTAAAGGTGCTGATGCTCCAAGTAGGGAGCTTGCTAGTAAAGCGGCTGGAATGGCGAACCCGGGCACAAGGAGATGAGAAATGAGGTGCGTTTTAGAAACCTTTCCCCATCACACGGTGTACCATCTTCTGGGTTTCTCATGTATGTTTTTGATGTAGGAAGATGCCCTTGAACCTGGAGATTTGGGACCCATGCGATGGGTACCACGCAGTATTCCTTTAAAGGGTCTGCGTTTGCTCACCCAACCTCACCAAACCTCTCAGCCCCAAGAGTGTCCACCCTTATGTCTCATCCAGCTGTGCGTCTAGATATGGTCAATCCAGGTTGCATCACAGCCCCTGAACGCATTGTGTAAGAATTTCTCTCTCTTTCACTGTCTTTGTTTCATGGGTGTTTCAAAGTAATTTATTTTTATAATGGGGTTTAGCTGCTTTTCACTGCTGTGTTTATGCCGCTTTACACCCACTTGACACACTAACAGAGAGATATCAATACATAGGTTTTACGATTATTATTAGTCAGATATATTCTTGTGTGGTGAATAGGGCGTGTTGAGTCCAGTTCTCTGAGCAAGGAGTAGGTCTTGTCTATTACATATTGAGTTTATGGAACGGTATCTGAGCTAATTTGATACCCTTGTTTTATGTATCACCCCACCTCACCTTTCCCGTTAAGCAGCCATAGTGTGTTTTCTGCATGTGTGACTCTGTTCTGTTTTGTAATTCAGTTCAAGTGTAACGGTTTTTACATTCCCTCTATCAGTGATACCTTATGAGAAGTGTCCTTTTCTGTGTGACTTATTTCACTTAGAATCGTCGTACCTAAATCCACTCATCATGCTGCTACTAACCTTACGACATTGATTTCATGGCTGAGTGATATTCCATTGTACATAAGGACCACAACTTCTTTATCCATTTTTCTCTTTCCTGGGATATTTAAGGTGGAATGAAGTGGAGGTCCTGGTCAACAGAGCAGCCCTAAACTTTGGGGTGCTTGTGTCTTGCTGATTTTTAATTTTCCCAATTTATACCCCCATGAGTGGAAGTGCCCTATGCTCTCTAAGCTGTGTTTTTCAGATGTTTCAGGACTCACCGGACACTTCTCCGGAGTGGCTCTTGGCAATTTACATCCCGCCCATCAGTGTAGCAAGGCTCCCATTTCTCCATGGCCTGTCCTGCATTTCTGGTTTTGACACTTTTTTCAGCATGGCCCTTTTGACCGATGGGAAGCGAGACTTCTTTGTAGCGCTGATTTGCCTTTCCAGGTTGCTTGGTTGGCCAAAAAGGGCGTATGCGTTTTTTCCTGAATATATTCAGGAAAAAACGCATACGCCCTTTTTGGCCAAGGGCATCATTGTCAACGTTTTGCCGCTTTTCATGTGCTTTAAAGGCGATTCGTATCTACCTCCTGAAATCTGTTTCCTGCAATTCTGCCTTGATTTCAAATCCTCTTCTTTGCCTTCCCTCAATATATTTGTGGACGGGAGTTATCATTTATAACTCTGCAGGTTTGTGAATTGCAGTGCCCTGAACCTCCATTTTACAACTCGTTTTTATGGGAGCTGGCCGCAAAATCGCAGAATGGCTTCAGGCCCTGTTCTGGTTCCGGGGGGCAGGCTGAGCCTGTGGTTAATTCTTCTTTCTGATGGGAAAATAGAGTGACCTGTGCCTGTCCCAACACCAAGAGCTAGTCTCTCGTTGGTTCCACGTCTTCCCGTTTATCCTCAGGACAAATTGCAACCTGCATGGAACAGGAGGTTAAAGGTGCTGATGCTCCAAGTAGGGAGCTTGCTAGTAAAGCGGCTGGAATGGCGAACCCGGGCACAAGGAGATGAGAAATGAGGTGCGTTTTAGAAACCTTTCCCCATCACACGGTGTACCATCTTCTGGGTTTCTCATGCATGTTTTTGATGTAGGAAGATGCCCTTGAACCTGGAGATTTGGGACCCATGCGATGGGTACCACGCAGTATTCCTTTAAAGGGTCTGCGTTTGCTCACCCAACCTCACCAAACCTCTCAGCCCCAAGAGTGTCCACCCTTATGTCTCATCCAGCTGTGCGTCTAGATATGGTCAATCCAGGTTGCATCACAGCCCCTGAACGCATTGTGTAAGAATTTCTCTCTCTTTCACTGTCTTTGTTTCATGGGTGTTTCAAAGTAATTTATTTTTATAATGGGGTTTAGCTGCTTTTCACTGCTGTGTTTATGCCGCTTTACACCCACTTGACACACTAACAGAGAGATATCAATACATAGGTTTTACGATTATTATTAGTCAGATATATTCTTGTGCGGTGAATAGGGCGTGTTGAGTCCAGTTCTCTGAGCAAGGAGTAGGTCTTGTCTATTACATATTGGGTTTATGGAACGGTATCTGAGCTAATTTGATACCCTTGTTTTATGTATCACCCCACCTCACCTTTCCCGTTAAGCAGCCATAGTGTGTTTTCTGCATGTGTGACTCTGTTCTGTTTTGTAATTCAGTTCAAGTGTAACGGTTTTTACATTCCCTCTATCAGTGATACCTTAGGAGAAGTGTCCTTTTCTGTGTGACTTATTTCACTTAGAATCGTCGTACCTAAATCCACTCATCATGCTGCTACTAACCTTACGACATTGATTTCATGGCTGAGTGGTATTCCATTGTACATAAGGACCACAACTTCTTTATCCATTTTTCTCTTTCCTGGGATATTTAAGGTGGAATGAAGTGGAGGTCCTGGTCAACAGAGCAGCCCTAAACTTTGGGGTGCTTGTGTCTTGCTGATTTTTAATTTTCCCAATTTATACCCCCATGAGTGGAAGTGCCCTATGCTCTCTAAGCTGTGTTTTTCAGATGTTTCAGGACTCACCGGACACTTCTCCGGAGTGGCTCTTGGCAATTTACATCCCGCCCATCAGTGTAGCAAGGCTCCCATTTCTCCATGGCCTGTCCTGCATTTCTGGTTTTGACACTTTTTTCAGCATGGCCCTTTTGACCGATGGGAAGCGAGACTTCTTTGTAGTGCTGATTTGCCTTTCCAGGTTGCTTGGTTGGCCAAAAAGGGCGTATGCGTTTTTTCCTGAATATATTCAGGAAAAAACGCATACGCCCTTTTTGGCCAAGGGCATCATTGTCAACGTTTTGCCGCTTCTCATGTGCTTTAAAGGCGATTCGTATCTACCTCCTGAAATCTGTTTCCTGCAATTCTGCCTTGATTTCAAATCCTCTTCTTTGCCTTCCCTCAATATATTTGTGGACGAGAGTTATCATTAATAACTCTGCAGGTTTGTGAATTGCAGTGCCCTGAACCTCCATTTTACAACTCGTTTTTATGGGAGCTGGCCGCAAAATCGCAGAATGGCTTCAGGCCCTGTTCTGGTTCCGGGGGGCAGGCTGAGCCTGTGGTTAATTCTTCTTTCTGATGGGAAAATAGAGTGACCTGTGCCTGTCGCAACACCAAGAGCTAGTCTCTCGTTGGTTCCACGTCTTCCCGTTTATCCTCAGGACAAATTGCAACCTGTATGGAACAGGAGGTTAAAGGTGCTGATGCTCCAAGTAGGGAGCTTGCTAGTAAAGCGGCTGGAATGGCGAACCCGGGCACAAGGAGATGAGAAATGAGGTGCGTTTTAGAAACCTTTCCCCATCACACGGTGTACCATCTTCTGGGTTTCTCATGTATGTTTTTGATGTAGGAAGATGCCCTTGAACCTGGAGATTTGGGACCCATGCGATGGGTACCACGCAGTATTCCTTTAAAGGGTCTGCGTTTGCTCACCCAACCTCACCAAACCTCTCAGCCCCAAGAGTGTCCACCCTTATGTCTCATCCAGCTGTGCGTCTAGATATGGTCAATCCAGGTTGCATCACAGCCCCTGAACGCATTGTGTAAGAATTTCTCTCTCTTTCACTGTCTTTGTTTCATGGGTGTTTCAAAGTAATTTATTTTTATAATGGGGTTTAGCTGCTTTTCACTGCTGTGTTTATGCCGCTTTACACCCACTTGATACACTAACAGAGAGATATCAATACATAGGTTTTACGATTATTATTAGTCAGATATATTCTTGTGTGGTGAATAGGGCGTGTTGAGTCCAGTTCTCTGAGCAAGGAGTAGGTCTTGTCTATTACATATTGAGTTTATGGAACGGTATCTGAGCTAATTTGATACCCTTGTTTTATGTATCACCCCACCTCACCTTTCCCGTTAAGCAGCCATAGTGTGTTTTCTGCATGTGTGACTCTGTTCTGTTTTGTAATTCAGTTCAAGTGTAACGGTTTTTACATTCCCTCTATCAGTGATACCTTATGAGAAGTGTCCTTTTCTGTGTGACTTATTTCACTTAGAATCGTCGTACCTAAATCCACTCATCATGCTGCTACTAACCTTACAACATTGATTTCATGGCTGAGTGGTATTCCATTGTACATAAGGACCACAACTTCTTTATCCATTTTTCTCTTTCCTGGGATATTTAAGGTGGAATGAAGTGGAGGTCCTGGTCAACAGAGCAGCCCTAAACTTTGGGGTGCTTGTGTCTTGCTGATTTTTAATTTTCCCAATTTATACCCCCATGAGTGGAAGTGCCCTATGCTCTCTAAGCTGTGTTTTTCAGATGTTTCAGGACTCACCGGACACTTCTCCGGAGTGGCTCTTGGCAATTTACATCCCGCCCATCAGTGTAGCAAGGCTCCCATTTCTCCATGGCCTGTCCTGCATTTCTGGTTTTGACACTTTTTTCAGCATGGCCCTTTTGACCGATGGGAAGCGAGACTTCTTTGTAGCGCTGATTTGCCTTTCCAGGTTGCTTGGTTGGCCAAAAAGGGCGTATGCGATTTTTCCTGAATATATTCAGGAAAAAACGCATACGCCCTTTTTGGCCAAGGGCATCATTGTCAACGTTTTGCCGCTTCTCATGTGCTTTAAAGGCGATTCGTATCTACCTCCTGAAATCTGTTTCCTGCAATTCTGCCTTGATTTCAAATCCTATTCTTTGCCTTCCCTCAATATATTTGTGGACGAGAGTTATCATTAATAACTCTGCAGGTTTCTGAATTGCAGTGCCCTGAACCTCCATTTTACAACTCGTTTTTATGGGAGCTGGCCGCAAAATCGCAGAATGGCTTCAGGCCCTGTTCTGGTTCCGGGGGGCAGGCTGAGCCTGTGGTTAATTCTTCTTTCTGATGGGAAAATAGAGTGACCTGTGCCTGTCCCAACACCAAGAGCTAGTCTCTCGTTGGTTCCACGTCTTCCCGTTTATCCTCAGGACAAATTGCAACCTGTATGGAACAGGAGGTTAAAGGTGCTGATGCTCCAAGTAGGGAGCTTGCTAGTAAAGCGGCTGGAATGGCGAACCCGGGCACAAGGCGATGAGAAATGAGGTGCGTTTTAGAAACCTTTCCCCATCACACGGTGTACCATCTTCTGGGTTTCTCATGCATGTTTTTGATGTAGGAAGATGCCCTTGAACCTGGAGATTTGGGACCCATGCGATGGGTACCACGCAGTATTCCTTTAAAGGGTCTGCGTTTGCTCACCCAACCTCACCAAACCTCTCAGCCCCAAGAGTGTCCACCCTTATGTCTCATCCAGCTGTGCGTCTAGATATGGTCAATCCAGGTTGCATCACAGCCCCTGAACGCATTGTGTAAGAATTTCTCTCTCTTTCACTGTCTTTGTTTCATGGGTGTTTCAAAGTAATTTATTTTTATAATGGGGTTTAGCTGCTTTTCACTGCTGTGTTTATGCCGCTTTACACCCACTTGACACAATAACAGAGAGATATCAATACATAGGTTTTACGATTATTATTAGTCAGATATATTCTTGTGCGGTGAATAGGGCGTGTTGAGTCCAGTTCTCTGAGCAAGGAGTAGGTCTTGTCTATTACATATTGAGTTTATGGAACGGTATCTGAGCTAATTTGATACCCTTGTTTTATGTATCACCCCACCTCACCTTTCCCGTTAAGCAGCCATAGTGTGTTTTCTGCATGTGTGACTCTGTTCTGTTTTGTAATTCAGTTCAAGTGTAACGGTTTTTACATTCCCTCTATCAGTGATACCTTATGAGAAGTGTCCTTTTCTGTGTGACTTATTTCACTTAGAATCGTCGTACCTAAATCCACTCATCATGCTGCTACTAACCTTACGACATTGATTTCATGGCTGAGTGATATTCCATTGTACATAAGGACCACAACTTCTTTATCCATTTTTCTCTTTCCTGGGATATTTAAGGTGGAATGAAGTGGAGGTCCTGGTCAACAGAGCAGCCCTAAACTTTGGGGTGCTTGTGTCTTGCTGATTTTTAATTTTCCCAATTTATACCCCCATGAGTGGAAGTGCCCTATGCTCTCTAAGCTGTGTTTTTCAGATGTTTCAGGACTCACCGGACAGTTCTCCGGAGTGGCTCTTGGCAATTTACATCCCGCCCATCAGTGTAGCAAGGCTCCCATTTCTCCATGGCCTATCCTGCATTTCTGGTTTTGACACTTTTTTCAGCATGGCCCTTTTGACCGATGGGAAGCGAGACTTCTTTGTAGCGCTGATTTGCCTTTCCAGGTTGCTTGGTTGGCCAAAAAGGGCGTATGCATTTTTTCCTGAATATATTCAGGAAAAAACGCATACGCACTTTTTGGCCAAGGGCATCATTGTCAACGTTTTGCCGCTTCTCATGTGCTTTAAAGGCGATTCGTATCTACCTCCTGAAATCTGTTTCCTGCAATTCTGCCTTGATTTCAAATCCTCTTCTTTGCCTTCCCTCAATATATTTGTGGACGAGAGTTATCATTAATAACTCTGCAGGTTTGTGAATTGCAGTGCCCTGAACCTCCATTTTACAACTCGTTTTTATGGGAGCTGGCCGCAAAATCGCAGAATGGCTTCAGGCCCTGTTCTGGTTCCGGGGGGCAGGCTGAGCCTGTGGTTAATTCTTCTTTCTGATGGGAAAATAGAGTGACCTGTGCCTGTCCCAACACCAAGAGCTAGTCTCTCGTTGGTTCCACGTCTTCCCGTTTATCCTCAGGACAAATTGCAACCTGTATGGAACAGGAGGTTAAAGGTGCTGATGCTCCAAGTAGGGAGCTTGCTAGTAAAGCGGCTGGAATGGCGAACCCGGGCACAAGGAGATGAGAAATGAGGTGCGTTTTAGAAACCTTTCCCCATCACACGGTGTACCATCTTCTGGGTTTCTCATGTATGTTTTTGATGTAGGAAGATGCCCTTGAACCTGGAGATTTGGGACCCATGCGATGGGTACCACGCAGTATTCCTTTAAAGGGTCTGCGTTTGCTCACCCAACCTCACCAAACCTCTCAGCCCCAAGAGTGTCCACCCTTATGTCTCATCCAGCTGTGCGTCTAGATATGGTCAATCCAGGTTGCATCACAGCCCCTGAACGCATTGTGTAAGAATTTCTCTCTCTTTCACTGTCTTTGTTTCATGGGTGTTTCAAAGTAATTTATTTTTATAATGGGGTTTAGCTGCTTTTCACTGCTGTGTTTATGCCGCTTTACACCCACTTGACACACTAACAGAGAGATATCAATACATAGGTTTTACGATTATTATTAGTCAGATATATTCTTGTGCGGTGAATAGGGCGTGTTGAGTCCAGTTCTCTGAGCAAGGAGTAGGTCTTGTCTATTACATATTGGGTTTATGGAACGGTATCTGAGCTAATTTGATACCCTTGTTTTATGTATCACCCCACCTCACCTTTCCCGTTAAGCAGCCATAGTGTGTTTTCTGCATGTGTGACTCTGTTCTGTTTTGTAATTCAGTTCAAGTGTAACGGTTTTTACATTCCCTCTATCAGTGATACCTTATGAGAAGTGTCCTTTTCTGTGTGACTTATTTCACTTAGAATCGTCGTACCTAAATCCACTCATCATGCTGCTACTAACCTTACGACATTGATTTCATGGCTGAGTGATATTCCATTGTACATAAGGACCACAACTTCTTTATCCATTTTTCTCTTTCCTGGGATATTTAAGGTGGAATGAAGTGGAGGTCCTGGTCAAGAGAGCAGCCCTAAACTTTGGGGTGCTTGTGTCTTGCTGATTTTTAATTTTCCCAATTTATACCCCCATGAGTGGAAGTGCCCTATGCTCTCTAAGCTGTGTTTTTCAGATGTTTCAGGACTCACCGGACACTTCTCCGGAGTGGCTCTTGGCAATTTACATCCCGCCCATCAGTGTAGCAAGGCTCCCATTTCTCCATGGCCTGTCCTGCATTTCTGGTTTTGACACTTTTTTCAGCATGGCCCTTTTGACCGATGGGAAGCGAGACTTGTTTGTAGCGCTGATTTGCCTTTCCAGGTTGCTTGGTTGGCCAAAAAGGGCGTATGCGTTTTTTCCTGAATATATTCAGGAAAAAACGCATACGCCCTTTTTGGCCAAGGGCATCATTGTCAACGTTTTGCCGCTTCTCATGTGCTTTAAAGGCGATTCGTATCTACCTCCTGAAATCTGTTTCCTGCAATTCTGCCTTGATTTCAAATCCGCTTCTTTGCCTTCCCTCAATATATTTGTGGACGAGAGTTATCATTTATAACTCTGCAGGTTTCTGAATTGCAGTGCCCTGAACCTCCATTTTACAACTCGTTTTTATGGGAGCTGGCCGCAAAATCGCAGAATGGCTTCAGGCCCTGTTCTGGTTCCGGGGGGCAGGCTGAGCCTGTGGTTAATTCTTCTTTCTGATGGGAAAATAGAGTGACCTGTGCCTGTCCCAACACCAAGAGCTAGTCTCTCGTTGGTTCCACGTCTTCCCGTTTATCCTCAGGACAAATTGCAACCTGTACGGAACAGGAGGTTAAAGGTGCTGATGCTCCAAGTAGGGAGCTTGCTAGTAAAGCGGCTGGAATGGCGAACCCGGGCACAAGGAGATGAGAAATGAGGTGCGTTTTAGAAACCTTTCCCCATCACACGGTGTACCATCTTCTGGGTTTCTCATGCATGTTTTTGATGTAGGAAGATGCCCTTGAACCTGGAGATTTGGGACCCATGCGATGGGTACCACGCAGTATTACTTTAAAGGGTCTGCGTTTGCTCACCCAACCTCAGCAAACCTCTCAGCCCCAAGAGTGTCCACCCTTATGTCTCATCCAGCTGTGCGTCTAGATATGGTCAATCCAGGTTGCATCACAGCCCCTGAACGCATTGTGTAAGAATTTCTCTCTCTTTCACTGTCTTTGTTTCATGGGTGTTTCAAAGTAATTTATTTTTATAATGGGGTTTAGCTGCTTTTCACTGCTGTGTTTATGCCGCTTTACACCCACTTGACACACTAACAGAGAGATATCAATACATAGGTTTTACGATTATTATTAGTCAGATATATTCTTGTGCGGTGAATAGGGCGTGTTGAGTCCAGTTCTCTGAGCAAGGAGTAGGTCTTGTCTATTACATATTGGGTTTATGGAACGGTATCTGAGCTAATTTGATACCCTTGTTTTATGTATCACCCCACCTCACCTTTCCCGTTAAGCAGCCATAGTGTGTTTTCTGCATGTGTGACTCTGTTCTGTTTTGTAATTCAGTTCAAGTGTAACGGTTTTTACATTCCCTCTATCAGTGATACCTTATGAGAAGTGTCCTTTTCTGTGTGACTTATTTCACTTAGAATCGTCGTACCTAAATCCACTCATCATGCTGCTACTAACCTTACGACATTGATTTCATGGCTGAGTGATATTCCATTGTACATAAGGACCACAACTTCTTTATCCATTTTTCTCTTTCCTGGGATATTTAAGGTGGAATGAAGTGGAGGTCCTGGTCAACAGAGCAGCCCTAAACTTTGGGGTGCTTGTGTCTTGCTGATTTTTAATTTTCCCAATTTATACCCCCATGAGTGGAAGTGCCCTATGCTCTCTAAGCTGTGTTTTTCAGATGTTTCAGGACTCACCGGACACTTCTCCGGAGTGGCTCTTGGCAATTTACATCCCGCCCATCAGTGTAGCAAGGCTCCCATTTCTCCATGGCCTGTCCTGCATTTCTGGTTTTGACACTTTTTTCAGCATGGCCCTTTTGACCGATGGGAAGCGAGACTTCTTTGTAGCGCTGATTTGCATTTCCAGGTTGCTTGGTTGGCCAAAAAGGGCGTATGCGTTTTTTCCTGAATATATTCAGGAAAAAACGCATATGCCCTTTTTGGCCAAGGGCATCATTGTCAACGTTTTGCCGCTTTTCATGTGCTTTAAAGGCGATTCGTATCTACCTCCTGAAATCTCTTTCCTGCAATTCTGCCTTGATTTCAAATCCTCTTCTTTGCCTTCCCTCAATATATTTGTGGACGAGAGTTATCATTTATAACTCTGCAGGTTTGTGAATTGCAGTGCCCTGAACCTCCATTTTACAACTCGTTTTTATGGGAGCTGGCCGCAAAATCGCAGAATGGCTTCAGGCCCTGTTCTGGTTCCGGGGGGCAGGCTGAGCCTGTGGTTAATTCTTCTTTCTGATGGGAAAATAGAGTGACCCGTGCCTGTCCCAACACCAAGAGCTAGTCTCTCGTTGGTTCCACGTCTTCCCGTTTATCCTCAGGACAAATTGCAACCTGTATGGAACAGGAGGTTAAAGGTGCTGATGCTCCAAGTAGGGAGCTTGCTAGTAAAGCGGCTGGAATGGCGAACCCGGGCACAAGGAGATGAGAAATGAGGTGCGTTTTAGAAACCTTTCCCCATCACACAGTGTACCATCTTCTGGGTTTCTCATGCATGTTTTTGATGTAGGAAGATGCCCTTGAACCTGGAGATTTGGGACCCATGCGATGGGTACCACGCAGTATTACTTTAAAGGGTCTGCGTTTGCTCACCCAACCTCACCAAACCTCTCAGCCCCAAGAGTGTCCACCCTTATGTCTCATCCAGGTGTGCGTCTAGATATGGTCAATCCAGGTTGCATCACAGCCCCTGAACGCATTGTGTAAGAATTTCTCTCTCTTTCACTGTCTTTGTTTCATGGGTGTTTCAAAGTAATTTATTTTTATAATGGGGTTTAGCTGCTTTTCACTGCTGTGTTTATGCTGCTTTACACCCACTTGACACAATAACAGAGAGATATCAATACATAGGTTTTACGATTATTATTAGTCAGATATATTCTTGTGCGGTGAATAGGGCGTGTTGAGTCCAGTTCTCTGAGCAAGGAGTAGGTCTTGTCTATTACATATTGAGTTTATGGAACGGTATCTGAGCTAATTTGATACCCTTGTTTTATGTATCACCCCACCTCACCTTTCCCGTTAAGCAGCCATAGTGTGTTTTCTGCATGTGTGACTCTGTTCTGTTTTGTAATTCAGTTCAAGTGTAACGGTTTTTACATTCCCTCTATCAGTGATACCTTATGAGAAGTGTCCTTTTCTGTGTGACTTATTTCACTTAGAATCGTCGTACCTAAATCCACTCATCATGCTGCTACTAACCTTACGACATTGATTTCATGGCTGAGTGATATTCCATTGTACATAAGGACCACAACTTCTTTATCCATTTTTCTCTTTCCTGGGATATTTAAGGTGGAATGAAGTGGAGGTCCTGGTCAACAGAGCAGCCCTAAACTTTGGGGTGCTTGTGTCTTGCTGATTCTTAATTTTCCCAATTTATACCCCCATGAGTGGAAGTGCCCTATGCTCTCTAAGCTGTGTTTTTCAGATGTTTCAGGACTCACCGGACAGTTCTCCGGAGTGGCTCTTGGCAATTTACATCCCGCCCATCAGTGTAGCAAGGCTCCCATTTTTCCATGGCCTGTCCTGCATTTCTGGTTTTGACACTTTTTTCAGCATGGCCCTTTTGACCGATGGGAAGCGAGACTTCTTTGTAGCGCTGATTTGCCTTTCCAGGTTGCTTGGTTGGCCAAAAAGGGCGTATGCGTTTTTTCCTGAATATATTCAGGAAAAAACGCATACGCCCTTTTTGGCGAAGGGCATCATTTTCAACGTTTTGCCGCTTCTCATGTGCTTTAAAGGCGATTCGTATCTACCTCCTGAAATCTGTTTCCTGCAATTCTGCCTTGATTTCAAATCCTCTTCTTTGCCTTCCCTCAATATATTTGTGGACGAGAGTTATCATTAATAACTCTGCAGGTTTGTGAATTGCAGTGCCCTGAACCTCCATTTTACAACTCGTTTTTATGGGAGCTGGCCGCAAAATCGCAGAATGGCTTCAGGCCCTGTTCTGGTTCCGGGGGGCAGGCTGAGCCTGTGGTTAATTCTTCTTTCTGATGGGAAAATAGAGTGACCTGTGCCTGTCCCAACACCAAGAGCTAGTCTCTCGTTGGTTCCACGTCTTCCCGTTTATCCTCAGGACAAATTGCAACCTGTATGGAACAGGAGGTTAAAGGTGCTGATGCTCCAAGTAGGGAGCTTGCTAGTAAAGCGGCTGGAATGGCGAACCCGGGCACAAGGAGATGAGAAATGAGGTGCGTTTTAGAAACCTTTCCCCATCACACGGTGTACCATCTTCTGGGTTTCTCATGTATGTTTTTGATGTAGGAAGATGCCCTTGAACCTGGAGATTTGGGACCCATGCGATGGGTACCACGCAGTATTCCTTTAAAGGGTCTGCGTTTGCTCACCCAACCTCACCAAACCTCTCAGCCCCAAGAGTGTCCACCCTTATGTCTCATCCAGCTGTGCGTCTAGATATGGTCAATCCAGGTTGCATCACAGCCCCTGAACGCATTGTGTAAGAATTTCTCTCTCTTTCACTGTCTTTGTTTCATGGGTGTTTCAAAGTAATTTATTTTTATAATGGGGTTTAGCTGCTTTTCACTGCTGTGTTTATGCCGCTTTACACCCACTTGACACACTAACAGAGAGATATCAATACATAGGTTTTACGATTATTATTAGTCAGATATATTCTTGTGTGGTGAATAGGGCGTGTTGAGTCCAGTTCTCTGAGCAAGGAGTAGGTCTTGTCTATTACATATTGAGTTTATGGAACGGTATCTGAGCTAATTTGATACCCTTGTTTTATGTATCACCCCACCTCACCTTTCCCGTTAAGCAGCCATAGTGTGTTTTCTGCATGTGTGACTCTGTTCTGTTTTGTAATTCAGTTCAAGTGTAACGGTTTTTACATTCCCTCTATCAGTGATACCTTATGAGAAGTGTCCTTTTCTGTGTGACTTATTTCACTTAGAATCGTCGTACCTAAATCCACTCATCATGCTGCTACTAACCTTACGACATTGATTTCATGGCTGAGTGATATTCCATTGTACATAAGGACCACAACTTCTTTATCCATTTTTCTCTTTCCTGGGATATTTAAGGTGGAATGAAGTGGAGGTCCTGGTCAACAGAGCAGCCCTAAACTTTGGGGTGCTTGTGTCTTGCTGATTTTTAATTTTCCCAATTTATACCCCCATGAGTGGAAGTGCCCTATGCTCTCTAAGCTGTGTTTTTCAGATGTTTCAGGACTCACCGGACACTTCTCCGGAGTGGCTCTTGGCAATTTACATCCCGCCCATCAGTGTAGCAAGGCTCCCATTTCTCCATGGCCTGTCCTGCATTTCTGGTTTTGACACTTTTTTCAGCATGGCCCTTTTGACCGATGGGAAGCGAGACTTCTTTGTAGCGCTGATTTGCATTTCCAGGTTGCTTGGTTGGCCAAAAAGGGCGTATGCGTTTTTTCCTGAATATATTCAGGAAAAAACGCATATGCCCTTTTTGGCCAAGGGCATCATTGTCAACGTTTTGCCGCTTTTCATGTGCTTTAAAGGCGATTCGTATCTACCTCCTGAAATCTCTTTCCTGCAATTCTGCCTTGATTTCAAATCCTCTTCTTTGCCTTCCCTCAATATATTTGTGGACGAGAGTTATCATTTATAACTCTGCAGGTTTGTGAATTGCAGTGCCCTGAACCTCCATTTTACAACTCGTTTTTATGGGAGCTGGCCGCAAAATCGCAGAATGGCTTCAGGCCCTGTTCTGGTTCCGGGGGGCAGGCTGAGCCTGTGGTTAATTCTTCTTTCTGATGGGAAAATAGAGTGACCCGTGCCTGTCCCAACACCAAGAGCTAGTCTCTCGTTGGTTCCACGTCTTCCCGTTTATCCTCAGGACAAATTGCAACCTGTATGGAACAGGAGGTTAAAGGTGCTGATGCTCCAAGTAGGGAGCTTGCTAGTAAAGCGGCTGGAATGGCGAACCCGGGCACAAGGAGATGAGAAATGAGGTGCGTTTTAGAAACCTTTCCCCATCACACAGTGTACCATCTTCTGGGTTTCTCATGCATGTTTTTGATGTAGGAAGATGCCCTTGAACCTGGAGATTTGGGACCCATGCGATGGGTACCACGCAGTATTACTTTAAAGGGTCTGCGTTTGCTCACCCAACCTCACCAAACCTCTCAGCCCCAAGAGTGTCCACCCTTATGTCTCATCCAGGTGTGCGTCTAGATATGGTCAATCCAGGTTGCATCACAGCCCCTGAACGCATTGTGTAAGAATTTCTCTCTCTTTCACTGTCTTTGTTTCATGGGTGTTTCAAAGTAATTTATTTTTATAATGGGGTTTAGCTGCTTTTCACTGCTGTGTTTATGCTGCTTTACACCCACTTGACACAATAACAGAGAGATATCAATACATAGGTTTTACGATTATTATTAGTCAGATATATTCTTGTGCGGTGAATAGGGCGTGTTGAGTCCAGTTCTCTGAGCAAGGAGTAGGTCTTGTCTATTACATATTGAGTTTATGGAACGGTATCTGAGCTAATTTGATACCCTTGTTTTATGTATCACCCCACCTCACCTTTCCCGTTAAGCAGCCATAGTGTGTTTTCTGCATGTGTGACTCTGTTCTGTTTTGTAATTCAGTTCAAGTGTAACGGTTTTTACATTCCCTCTATCAGTGATACCTTATGAGAAGTGTCCTTTTCTGTGTGACTTATTTCACTTAGAATCGTCGTACCTAAATCCACTCATCATGCTGCTACTAACCTTACGACATTGATTTCATGGCTGAGTGATATTCCATTGTACATAAGGACCACAACTTCTTTATCCATTTTTCTCTTTCCTGGGATATTTAAGGTGGAATGAAGTGGAGGTCCTGGTCAACAGAGCAGCCCTAAACTTTGGGGTGCTTGTGTCTTGCTGATTTTTAATTTTCCCAATTTATACCCCCATGAGTGGAAGTGCCCTATGCTCTCTAAGCTGTGTTTTTCAGATGTTTCAGGACTCACCGGACAGTTCTCCGGAGTGGCTCTTGGCAATTTACATCCCGCCCATCAGTGTAGCAAGGCTCCCATTTTTCCATGGCCTGTCCTGCATTTCTGGTTTTGACACTTTTTTCAGCATGGCCCTTTTGACCGATGGGAAGCGAGACTTCTTTGTAGCGCTGATTTGCCTTTCCAGGTTGCTTGGTTGGCCAAAAAGGGCGTATGCGTTTTTTCCTGAATATATTCAGGAAAAAACGCATACGCCCTTTTTGGCGAAGGGCATCATTTTCAACGTTTTGCCGCTTCTCATGTGCTTTAAAGGCGATTCGTATCTACCTCCTGAAATCTGTTTCCTGCAATTCTGCCTTGATTTCAAATCCTCTTCTTTGCCTTCCCTCAATATATTTGTGGACGAGAGTTATCATTAATAACTCTGCAGGTTTGTGAATTGCAGTGCCCTGAACCTCCATTTTACAACTCGTTTTTATGGGAGCTGGCCGCAAAATCGCAGAATGGCTTCAGGCCCTGTTCTGGTTCCGGGGGGCAGGCTGAGCCTGTGGTTAATTCTTCTTTCTGATGGGAAAATAGAGTGACCTGTGCCTGTCCCAACACCAAGAGCTAGTCTCTCGTTGGTTCCACGTCTTCCCGTTTATCCTCAGGACAAATTGCAACCTGTATGGAACAGGAGGTTAAAGGTGCTGATGCTCCAAGTAGGGAGCTTGCTAGTAAAGCGGCTGGAATGGCGAACCCGGGCACAAGGAGATGAGAAATGAGGTGCGTTTTAGAAACCTTTCCCCATCACACGGTGTACCATCTTCTGGGTTTCTCATGTATGTTTTTGATGTAGGAAGATGCCCTTGAACCTGGAGATTTGGGACCCATGCGATGGGTACCACGCAGTATTCCTTTAAAGGGTCTGCGTTTGCTCACCCAACCTCACCAAACCTCTCAGCCCCAAGAGTGTCCACCCTTATGTCTCATCCAGCTGTGCGTCTAGATATGGTCAATCCAGGTTGCATCACAGCCCCTGAACGCATTGTGTAAGAATTTCTCTCTCTTTCACTGTCTTTGTTTCATGGGTGTTTCAAAGTAATTTATTTTTATAATGGGGTTTAGCTGCTTTTCACTGCTGTGTTTATGCCGCTTTACACCCACTTGACACACTAACAGAGAGATATCAATACATAGGTTTTACGATTATTATTAGTCAGATATATTCTTGTGTGGTGAATAGGGCGTGTTGAGTCCAGTTCTCTGAGCAAGGAGTAGGTCTTGTCTATTACATATTGAGTTTATGGAACGGTATCTGAGCTAATTTGATACCCTTGTTTTATGTATCACCCCACCTCACCTTTCCCGTTAAGCAGCCATAGTGTGTTTTCTGCATGTGTGACTCTGTTCTGTTTTGTAATTCAGTTCAAGTGTAACGGTTTTTACATTCCCTCTATCAGTGATACCTTATGAGAAGTGTCCTTTTCTGTGTGACTTATTTCACTTAGAATCGTCGTACCTAAATCCACTCATCATGCTGCTACTAACCTTACGACATTGATTTCATGGCTGAGTGATATTCCATTGTACATAAGGACCACAACTTCTTTATCCATTTTTCTCTTTCCTGGGATATTTAAGGTGGAATGAAGTGGAGGTCCTGGTCAACAGAGCAGCCCTAAACTTTGGGGTGCTTGTGTCTTGCTGATTTTTAATTTTCCCAATTTATACCCCCATGAGTGGAAGTGCCCTATGCTCTCTAAGCTGTGTTTTTCAGATGTTTCAGGACTCACCGGACACTTCTCCGGAGTGGCTCTTGGCAATTTACATCCCGCCCATCAGTGTAGCAAGGCTCCCATTTCTCCATGGCCTGTCCTGCATTTCTGGTTTTGACACTTTTTTCAGCATGGCCCTTTTGACCGATGGGAAGCGAGACTTCTTTGTAGCGCTGATTTGCCTTTCCAGGTTGCTTGGTTGGCCAAAAAGGGCGTATGCGTTTTTTCCTGAATATATTCAGGAAAAAACGCATACGCCCTTTTTGGCCAAGGGCATCATTGTCAACGTTTTGCCGCTTCTCATGTGCTTTAAAGGCGATTCGTATCTACCTCCTGAAATCTGTTTCCTGCAATTCTGCCTTGATTTCAAATCCGCTTCTTTGCCTTCCCTCAATATATTTGTGGACGAGAGTTATCATTTATAACTCTGCAGGTTTGTGAATTGCAGTGCCCTGAACCTCCATTTTACAACTCGTTTTTATGGGAGCTGGCCGCAAAATTGCAGAATGGCTTCAGGCCCTGTTCTGGTTCCGGGGGGCAGGCTGAGCCTGTGGTTAATTCTTCTTTCTGATGGGAAAATAGAGTGACCTGTGCCTGTCCCAACACCAAGAGCTAGTCTCTCGTTGGTTCCACGTCTTCCCGTTTATCCTCAGGACAAATTGCAACCTGCATGGAACAGGAGGTTAAAGGTGCTGATGCTCCAAGTAGGGAGCTTGCTAGTAAAGCGGCTGGAATGGCGAACCCGGGCACAAGGAGATGAGAAATGAGGTGCGTTTTAGAAACCTTTCCCCATCACACGGTGTACCATCTTCTGGGTTTCTCATGCATGTTTTTGATGTAGGAAGATGCCCTTGAACCTGAAGATTTGGGACCCATGCGATGGGTACCACGCAGTATTCCTTTAAAGGGTCTGCGTTTGCTCACCCAACCTCACCAAACCTCTCAGCCCCAAGAGTGTCCACCCTTATGTCTCATCCAGCTGTGCGTCTAGATATGGTCAATCCAGGTTGCATCACAGCCCCTGAACGCATTGTGTAAGAATTTCTCTCTCTTTCACTGTCTTTGTTTCATGGGTGTTTCAAAGTAATTTATTTTTATAATGGGGTTTAGCTGCTTTTCACTGCTGTGTTTATGCTGCTTTACACCCACTTGACACAATAACAGAGAGATATCAATACATAGGTTTTACGATTATTATTAGTCAGATATATTCTTGTGCGGTGAATAGGGCGTGTTGAGTCCAGTTCTCTGAGCAAGGAGTAGGTCTTGTCTATTACATATTGAGTTTATGGAACGGTATCTGAGCTAATTTGATACCCTTGTTTTATGTATCACCCCACCTCACCTTTCCCGTTAAGCAGCCATAGTGTGTTTTCTGCATGTGTGACTCTGTTCTGTTTTGTAATTCAGTTCAAGTGTAACGGTTTTTACATTCCCTCTATCAGTGATACCTTATGAGAAGTGTCCTTTTCTGTGTGACTTATTTCACTTAGAATCGTCGTACCTAAATCCACTCATCATGCTGCTACTAACCTTACGACATTGATTTCATGGCTGAGTGGTATTCCATTGTACATAAGGACCACAACTTCTTTATCCATTTTTCTCTTTCCTGGGATATTTAAGGTGGAATGAAGTGGAGGTCCTGGTCAACAGAGCAGCCCTAAACTTTGGGGTGCTTGTGTCTTGCTGATTTTTCATTTTCCCAATTTATACCCCCATGAGTGGAAGTGCCCTATGCTCTCTAAGCTGTGTTTTTCAGATGTTTCAGGACTCACCGGACAGTTCTCCGGAGTGGCTCTTGGCAATTTACATCCCGCCCATCAGTGTAGCAAGGCTCCCATTTCTCCATGGCCTGTCCTGCATTTCTGGTTTTGACACTTTTTTCAGCATGGCCCTTTTGACCGATGGGAAGCGAGACTTCTTTGTAGCGCTGATTTGCCTTTCCAGGTTGCTTGGTTGGCCAAAAAGGGCGTATGCGATTTTTCCTGAATATATTCAGGAAAAAACGCATACGCCCTTTTTGGCCAAGGGCATCATTGTCAACGTTTTGCCGCTTCTCATGTGCTTTAAAGGCGATTCGTATCTACCTCCTGAAATCTGTTTCCTGCAATTCTGCCTTGATTTCAAATCCTCTTCTTTGCCTTCCCTCAATATATTTGTGGACGAGAGTTATCATTAATAACTCTGCAGGTTTGTGAATTGCAGTGCCCTGAACCTCCATTTTACAACTCGTTTTTATGGGAGCTGGCCGCAAAATCGCAGAATGGCTTCAGGCCCTGTTCTGGTTCCGGGGGGCAGGCTGAGCCTGTGGTTAATTCTTCTTTCTGATGGGAAAATAGAGTGACCCGTGCCTGTCCCAACACCAAGAGCTAGTCTCTCGTTGGTTCCACGTCTTCCCGTTTATCCTCAGGACAAATTGCAACCTGTATGGAACAGGAGGTTAAAGGTGCTGATGCTCCAAGTAGGGAGCTTGCTAGTAAAGCGGCTGGAATGGCGAACCCGGGCACAAGGAGATGAGAAATGAGGTGCGTTTTAGAAACCTTTCCCCATCACACAGTGTACCATCTTCTGGGTTTCTCATGCATGTTTTTGATGTAGGAAGATGCCCTTGAACCTGGAGATTTGGGACCCATGCGATGGGTACCACGCAGTATTACTTTAAAGGGTCTGCGTTTGCTCACCCAACCTCACCAAACCTCTCAGCCCCAAGAGTGTCCACCCTTATGTCTCATCCAGGTGTGCGTCTAGATATGGTCAATCCAGGTTGCATCACAGCCCCTGAACGCATTGTGTAAGAATTTCTCTCTCTTTCACTGTCTTTGTTTCATGGGTGTTTCAAAGTAATTTATTTTTATAATGGGGTTTAGCTGCTTTTCACTGCTGTGTTTATGCTGCTTTACACCCACTTGACACAATAACAGAGAGATATCAATACATAGGTTTTACGATTATTATTAGTCAGATATATTCTTGTGCGGTGAATAGGGCGTGTTGAGTCCAGTTCTCTGAGCAAGGAGTAGGTCTTGTCTATTACATATTGAGTTTATGGAACGGTATCTGAGCTAATTTGATACCCTTGTTTTATGTATCACCCCACCTCACCTTTCCCGTTAAGCAGCCATAGTGTGTTTTCTGCATGTGTGACTCTGTTCTGTTTTGTAATTCAGTTCAAGTGTAACGGTTTTTACATTCCCTCTATCAGTGATACCTTATGAGAAGTGTCCTTTTCTGTGTGACTTATTTCACTTAGAATCGTCGTACCTAAATCCACTCATCATGCTGCTACTAACCTTACGACATTGATTTCATGGCTGAGTGATATTCCATTGTACATAAGGACCACAACTTCTTTATCCATTTTTCTCTTTCCTGGGATATTTAAGGTGGAATGAAGTGGAGGTCCTGGTCAACAGAGCAGCCCTAAACTTTGGGGTGCTTGTGTCTTGCTGATTTTTAATTTTCCCAATTTATACCCCCATGAGTGGAAGTGCCCTATGCTCTCTAAGCTGTGTTTTTCAGATGTTTCAGGACTCACCGGACAGTTCTCCGGAGTGGCTCTTGGCAATTTACATCCCGCCCATCAGTGTAGCAAGGCTCCCATTTTTCCATGGCCTGTCCTGCATTTCTGGTTTTGACACTTTTTTCAGCATGGCCCTTTTGACCGATGGGAAGCGAGACTTCTTTGTAGCGCTGATTTGCCTTTCCAGGTTGCTTGGTTGGCCAAAAAGGGCGTATGCGTTTTTTCCTGAATATATTCAGGAAAAAACGCATACGCCCTTTTTGGCGAAGGGCATCATTTTCAACGTTTTGCCGCTTCTCATGTGCTTTAAAGGCGATTCGTATCTACCTCCTGAAATCTGTTTCCTGCAATTCTGCCTTGATTTCAAATCCTCTTCTTTGCCTTC
Source organism: Balaenoptera borealis (assembly GCF_965194805.1). Lineage (NCBI taxonomy): Eukaryota > Metazoa > Chordata > Mammalia > Artiodactyla > Balaenopteridae > Balaenoptera > Balaenoptera borealis. The sequence goes on along the minus strand of NW_028123667.1, from coordinate 285,469 downwards.
CCTCAATATATTTGTGGACGAGAGTTATCATTAATAACTCTGCAGGTTTGTGAATTGCAGTGCCCTGAACCTCCATTTTACAACTCGTTTTTATGGGAGCTGGCCGCAAAATCGCAGAATGGCTTCAGGCCCTGTTCTGGTTCCGGGGGGCAGGCTGAGCCTGTGGTTAATTCTTCTTTCTGATGGGAAAATAGAGTGACCTGTGCCTGTCCCAACACCAAGAGCTAGTCTCTCGTTGGTTCCACGTCTTCCCGTTTATCCTCAGGACAAATTGCAACCTGTATGGAACAGGAGGTTAAAGGTGCTGATGCTCCAAGTAGGGAGCTTGCTAGTAAAGCGGCTGGAATGGCGAACCCGGGCACAAGGAGATGAGAAATGAGGTGCGTTTTAGAAACCTTTCCCCATCACACGGTGTACCATCTTCTGGGTTTCTCATGTATGTTTTTGATGTAGGAAGATGCCCTTGAACCTGGAGATTTGGGACCCATGCGATGGGTACCACGCAGTATTCCTTTAAAGGGTCTGCGTTTGCTCACCCAACCTCACCAAACCTCTCAGCCCCAAGAGTGTCCACCCTTATGTCTCATCCAGCTGTGCGTCTAGATATGGTCAATCCAGGTTGCATCACAGCCCCTGAACGCATTGTGTAAGAATTTCTCTCTCTTTCACTGTCTTTGTTTCATGGGTGTTTCAAAGTAATTTATTTTTATAATGGGGTTTAGCTGCTTTTCACTGCTGTGTTTATGCCGCTTTACACCCACTTGACACACTAACAGAGAGATATCAATACATAGGTTTTACGATTATTATTAGTCAGATATATTCTTGTGTGGTGAATAGGGCGTGTTGAGTCCAGTTCTCTGAGCAAGGAGTAGGTCTTGTCTATTACATATTGAGTTTATGGAACGGTATCTGAGCTAATTTGATACCCTTGTTTTATGTATCACCCCACCTCACCTTTCCCGTTAAGCAGCCATAGTGTGTTTTCTGCATGTGTGACTCTGTTCTGTTTTGTAATTCAGTTCAAGTGTAACGGTTTTTACATTCCCTCTATCAGTGATACCTTATGAGAAGTGTCCTTTTCTGTGTGACTTATTTCACTTAGAATCGTCGTACCTAAATCCACTCATCATGCTGCTACTAACCTTACGACATTGATTTCATGGCTGAGTGATATTCCATTGTACATAAGGACCACAACTTCTTTATCCATTTTTCTCTTTCCTGGGATATTTAAGGTGGAATGAAGTGGAGGTCCTGGTCAACAGAGCAGCCCTAAACTTTGGGGTGCTTGTGTCTTGCTGATTTTTCATTTTCCCAATTTATACCCCCATGAGTGGAAGTGCCCTATGCTCTCTAAGCTGTGTTTTTCAGATGTTTCAGGACTCACCGGACAGTTCTCCGGAGTGGCTCTTGGCAATTTACATCCCGCCCATCAGTGTAGCAAGGCTCCCATTTCTCCATGGCCTGTCCTGCATTTCTGGTTTTGACACTTTTTTCAGCATGGCCCTTTTGACCGATGGGAAGCGAGACTTCTTTGTAGCGCTGATTTGCCTTTCCAGGTTGCTTGGTTGGCCAAAAAGGGCGTATGCGATTTTTCCTGAATATATTCAGGAAAAAACGCATACGCCCTTTTTGGCAAAGGGCATCATTGTCAACGTTTTGCCGCTTCTCATGTGCTTTAAAGGCGATTCGTATCTACCTCCTGAAATCTGTTTCCTGCAATTCTGCCTTGATTTCAAATCCTCTTCTTTGCCTTCCCTCAATATATTTGTGGACGAGAGTTATCATTAATAACTCTGCAGGTTTCTGAATTGCAGTGCCCTGAACCTCCATTTTACAACTCGTTTTTATGGGAGCTGGCCGCAAAATCGCAGAATGGCTTCAGGCCCTGTTCTGGTTCCGGGGGGCAGGCTGAGCCTGTGGTTAATTCTTCTTTCTGATGGGAAAATAGAGTGACCTGTGCCTGTCCCAACACCAAGAGCTAGTCTCTCGTTGGTTCCACGTCTTCCCGTTTATCCTCAGGACAAATTGCAACCTGCATGGAACAGGAGGTTAAAGGTGCTGATGCTCCAAGTAGGGAGCTTGCTAGTAAAGCGGCTGGAATGGCGAACCCGGGCACAAGGAGATGAGAAATGAGGTGCGTTTTAGAAACCTTTCCCCATCACACGGTGTACCATCTTCTGGGTTTCTCATGCATGTTTTTGATGTAGGAAGATGCCCTTGAACCTGGAGATTTGGGACCCATGCGATGGGTACCACGCAGTATTCCTTTAAAGGGTCTGTGTTTGCTCACCCAACCTCACCAAACCTCTCAGCCCCAAGAGTGTCCACCCTTATGTCTCATCCAGCTGTGCGTCTAGATATGGTCAATCCAGGTTGCATCACAGCCCCTGAACGCATTGTGTAAGAATTTCTCTCTCTTTCACTGTCTTTGTTTCATGGGTGTTTCAAAGTAATTTATTTTTATAATGGGGTTTAGCTGCTTTTCACTGCTGTGTTTATGCCGCTTTACACCCACTTGATACACTAACAGAGAGATATCAATACATAGGTTTTACGATTATTATTAGTCAGATATATTCTTGTGTGGTGAATAGGGCGTGTTGAGTCCAGTTCTCTGAGCAAGGAGTAGGTCTTGTCTATTACATATTGAGTTTATGGAACGGTATCTGAGCTAATTTGATACCCTTGTTTTATGTATCACCCCACCTCACCTTTCCCGTTAAGCAGCCATAGTGTGTTTTCTGCATGTGTGACTCTGTTCTGTTTTGTAATTCAGTTCAAGTGTAACGGTTTTTACATTCCCTCTATCAGTGATACCTTATGAGAAGTGTCCTTTTCTGTGTGACTTATTTCACTTAGAATCGTCGTACCTAAATCCACTCATCATGCTGCTACTAACCTTACGACATTGATTTCATGGCTGAGTGATATTCCATTGTACATAAGGACCACAACTTCTTTATCCATTTTTCTCTTTCCTGGGATATTTAAGGTGGAATGAAGTGGAGGTCCTGGTCAACAGAGCAGCCCTAAACTTTGGGGTGCTTGTGTCTTGCTGATTTTTCATTTTCCCAATTTATACCCCCATGAGTGGAAGTGCCCTATGCTCTCTAAGCTGTGTTTTTCAGATGTTTCAGGACTCACCGGACACTTCTCCGGAGTGGCTCTTGGCAATTTACATCCCGCCCATCAGTGTAGCAAGGCTCCCATTTCTCCATGGCCTGTCCTGCATTTCTGGTTTTGACACTTTTTTCAGCATGGCCCTTTTGACTGATGGGAAGCGAGACTTCTTTGTAGCGCTGATTTGCCTTTCCAGGTGGCTTGGTTGGCCAAAAAGGGCGTATGCGTTTTTTCCTGAATATATTCAGGAAAAAACGCATACGCCCTTTTTGGCCAAGGGCATCATTTTCAACGTTTTGCCGCTTCTCATGTGCTTTAAAGGCGATTCGTATCTACCTCCTGAAATCTGTTTCCTGCAATTCTGCCTTGATTTCAAATCCTCTTCTTTGCCTTCCCTCAATATATTTGTGGACGGGAGTTATCATTTATAACTCTGCAGGTTTGTGAATTGCAGTGCCCTGAACCTCCATTTTACAACTCGTTTTTATGGGAGCTGGCCGCAAAATCGCAGAATGGCTTCAGGCCCTGTTCTGGTTCCGGGGGGCAGGCTGAGCCTGTGGTTATTTCTTCTTTCTGATGGAAAAATAGAGTGACCTGTGCCTGTCCCAACACCAAGAGCTAGTCTCTCGTTGGTTCCACGTCTTCCCGTTTATCCTCAGGACAAATTGCAACCTGCATGGAACAGGAGGTTAAAGGTGCTGATGCTCCAAGTAGGGAGCTTGCTAGTAAAGCGGCTGGAATGGCGAACCCGGGCACAAGGAGATGAGAAATGAGGTGCGTTTTAGAAACCTTTCCCCATCACACGGTGTACCATCTTCTGGGTTTCTCATGCATGTTTTTGATGTAGGAAGATGCCCTTGAACCTGGAGATTTGGGACCCATGCGATGGGTACCACGCAGTATTCCTTTAAAGGGTCTGCGTTTGCTCACCCAACCTCACCAAACCTCTCAGCCCCAAGAGTGTCCACCCTTATGTCTCATCCAGCTGTGCGTCTAGATATGGTCAATCCAGGTTGCATCACAGCCCCTGAACGCATTGTGTAAGAATTTCTCTCTCTTTCACTGTCTTTGTTTCATGGGTGTTTCAAAGTAATTTATTTTTATAATGGGGTTTAGCTGCTTTTCACTGCTGTGTTTATGCCGCTTTACACCCACTTGATACACTAACAGAGAGATATCAATACATAGGTTTTACGATTATTATTAGTCAGATATATTCTTGTGTGGTGAATAGGGCGTGTTGAGTCCAGTTCTCTGAGCAAGGAGTAGGTCTTGTCTATTACATATTGAGTTTATGGAACGGTATCTGAGCTAATTTGATACCCTTGTTTTATGTATCACCCCACCTCACCTTTCCCGTTAAGCAGCCATAGTGTGTTTTCTGCATGTGTGACTCTGTTCTGTTTTGTAATTCAGTTCAAGTGTAACGGTTTTTACATTCCCTCTATCAGTGATACCTTATGAGAAGTGTCCTTTTCTGTGTGACTTATTTCACTTAGAATCGTCGTACCTAAATCCACTCATCATGCTGCTACTAACCTTACGACATTGATTTCATGGCTGAGTGGTATTCCATTGTACATAAGGACCACAACTTCTTTATCCATTTTTCTCTTTCCTGGGATATTTAAGGTGGAATGAAGTGGAGGTCCTGGTCAACAGAGCAGCCCTAAACTTTGGGGTGCTTGTGTCTTGCTGATTTTTAATTTTCCCAATTTATACCCCCATGAGTGGAAGTGCCCTATGCTCTCTAAGCTGTGTTTTTCAGATGTTTCAGGACTCACCGGACACTTCTCCGGAGTGGCTCTTGGCAATTTACATCCCGCCCATCAGTGTAGCAAGGCTCCCATTTCTCCATGGCCTGTCCTGCATTTCTGGTTTTGACACTTTTTTCAGCATGGCCCTTTTGACCGATGGGAAGCGAGACTTCTTTGTAGCGCTGATTTGCCTTTCCAGGTTGCTTGGTTGGCCAAAAAGGGCGTATGCGATTTTTCCTGAATATATTCAGGAAAAAACGCATACGCCCTTTTTGGCCAAGGGCATCATTGTCAACGTTTTGCCGCTTCTCATGTGCTTTAAAGGCGATTCGTATCTACCTCCTGAAATCTGTTTCCTGCAATTCTGCCTTGATTTCAAATCCTATTCTTTGCCTTCCCTCAATATATTTGTGGACGAGAGTTATCATTAATAACTCTGCAGGTTTCTGAATTGCAGTGCCCTGAACCTCCATTTTACAACTCGTTTTTATGGGAGCTGGCCGCAAAATCGCAGAATGGCTTCAGGCCCTGTTCTGGTTCCGGGGGGCAGGCTGAGCCTGTGGTTAATTCTTCTTTCTGATGGGAAAATAGAGTGACCTGTGCCTGTCCCAACACCAAGAGCTAGTCTCTCGTTGGTTCCACGTCTTCCCGTTTATCCTCAGGACAAATTGCAACCTGTATGGAACAGGAGGTTAAAGGTGCTGATGCTCCAAGTAGGGAGCTTGCTAGTAAAGCGGCTGGAATGGCGAACCCGGGCACAAGGCGATGAGAAATGAGGTGCGTTTTAGAAACCTTTCCCCATCACACGGTGTACCATCTTCTGGGTTTCTCATGCATGTTTTTGATGTAGGAAGATGCCCTTGAACCTGGAGATTTGGGACCCATGCGATGGGTACCACGCAGTATTCCTTTAAAGGGTCTGCGTTTGCTCACCCAACCTCACCAAACCTCTCAGCCCCAAGAGTGTCCACCCTTATGTCTCATCCAGCTGTGCGTCTAGATATGGTCAATCCAGGTTGCATCACAGCCCCTGAACGCATTGTGTAAGAATTTCTCTCTCTTTCACTGTCTTTGTTTCATGGGTGTTTCAAAGTAATTTATTTTTATAATGGGGTTTAGCTGCTTTTCACTGCTGTGTTTATGCCGCTTTACACCCACTTGACACACTAACAGAGAGATATCAATACATAGGTTTTACGATTATTATTAGTCAGATATATTCTTGTGCGGTGAATAGGGCGTGTTGAGTCCAGTTCTCTGAGCAAGGAGTAGGTCTTGTCTATTACATATTGGGTTTATGGAACGGTATCTGAGCTAATTTGATACCCTTGTTTTATGTATCACCCCACCTCACCTTTCCCGTTAAGCAGCCATAGTGTGTTTTCTGCATGTGTGACTCTGTTCTGTTTTGTAATTCAGTTCAAGTGTAACGGTTTTTACATTCCCTCTATCAGTGATACCTTATGAGAAGTGTCCTTTTCTGTGTGACTTATTTCACTTAGAATCGTCGTACCTAAATCCACTCATCATGCTGCTACTAACCTTACGACATTGATTTCATGGCTGAGTGATATTCCATTGTACATAAGGACCACAACTTCTTTATCCATTTTTCTCTTTCCTGGGATATTTAAGGTGGAATGAAGTGGAGGTCCTGGTCAACAGAGCAGCCCTAAACTTTGGGGTGCTTGTGTCTTGCTGATTTTTCATTTTCCCAATTTATACCCCCATGAGTGGAAGTGCCCTATGCTCTCTAAGCTGTGTTTTTCAGATGTTTCAGGACTCACCGGACACTTCTCCGGAGTGGCTCTTGGCAATTTACATCCCGCCCATCAGTGTAGCAAGGCTCCCATTTCTCCATGGCCTGTCCTGCATTTCTGGTTTTGACACTTTTTTCAGCATGGCCCTTTTGACCGATGGGAAGCGAGACTTCTTTGTAGCGCTGATTTGCATTTCCAGGTTGCTTGGTTGGCCAAAAAGGGCGTATGCGTTTTTTCCTGAATATATTCAGGAAAAAACGCATATGCCCTTTTTGGCCAAGGGCATCATTGTCAACGTTTTGCCGCTTTTCATGTGCTTTAAAGGCGATTCGTATCTACCTCCTGAAATCTCTTTCCTGCAATTCTGCCTTGATTTCAAATCCTCTTCTTTGCCTTCCCTCAATATATTTGTGGACGAGAGTTATCATTTATAACTCTGCAGGTTTGTGAATTGCAGTGCCCTGAACCTCCATTTTACAACTCGTTTTTATGGGAGCTGGCCGCAAAATCGCAGAATGGCTTCAGGCCCTGTTCTGGTTCCGGGGGGCAGGCTGAGCCTGTGGTTAATTCTTCTTTCTGATGGGAAAATAGAGTGACCCGTGCCTGTCCCAACACCAAGAGCTAGTCTCTCGTTGGTTCCACGTCTTCCCGTTTATCCTCAGGACAAATTGCAACCTGTATGGAACAGGAGGTTAAAGGTGCTGATGCTCCAAGTAGGGAGCTTGCTAGTAAAGCGGCTGGAATGGCGAACCCGGGCACAAGGAGATGAGAAATGAGGTGCGTTTTAGAAACCTTTCCCCATCACACAGTGTACCATCTTCTGGGTTTCTCATGCATGTTTTTGATGTAGGAAGATGCCCTTGAACCTGGAGATTTGGGACCCATGCGATGGGTACCACGCAGTATTACTTTAAAGGGTCTGCGTTTGCTCACCCAACCTCACCAAACCTCTCAGCCCCAAGAGTGTCCACCCTTATGTCTCATCCAGGTGTGCGTCTAGATATGGTCAATCCAGGTTGCATCACAGCCCCTGAACGCATTGTGTAAGAATTTCTCTCTCTTTCACTGTCTTTGTTTCATGGGTGTTTCAAAGTAATTTATTTTTATAATGGGGTTTAGCTGCTTTTCACTGCTGTGTTTATGCTGCTTTACACCCACTTGACACAATAACAGAGAGATATCAATACATAGGTTTTACGATTATTATTAGTCAGATATATTCTTGTGCGGTGAATAGGGCGTGTTGAGTCCAGTTCTCTGAGCAAGGAGTAGGTCTTGTCTATTACATATTGAGTTTATGGAACGGTATCTGAGCTAATTTGATACCCTTGTTTTATGTATCACCCCACCTCACCTTTCCCGTTAAGCAGCCATAGTGTGTTTTCTGCATGTGTGACTCTGTTCTGTTTTGTAATTCAGTTCAAGTGTAACGGTTTTTACATTCCCTCTATCAGTGATACCTTATGAGAAGTGTCCTTTTCTGTGTGACTTATTTCACTTAGAATCGTCGTACCTAAATCCACTCATCATGCTGCTACTAACCTTACGACATTGATTTCATGGCTGAGTGATATTCCATTGTACATAAGGACCACAACTTCTTTATCCATTTTTCTCTTTCCTGGGATATTTAAGGTGGAATGAAGTGGAGGTCCTGGTCAACAGAGCAGCCCTAAACTTTGGGGTGCTTGTGTCTTGCTGATTTTTAATTTTCCCAATTTATACCCCCATGAGTGGAAGTGCCCTATGCTCTCTAAGCTGTGTTTTTCAGATGTTTCAGGACTCACCGGACACTTCTCCGGAGTGGCTCTTGGCAATTTACATCCCGCCCATCAGTGTAGCAAGGCTCCCATTTTTCCATGGCCTGTCCTGCATTTCTGGTTTTGACACTTTTTTCAGCATGGCCCTTTTGACCGATGGGAAGCGAGACTTCTTTGTAGCGCTGATTTGCCTTTCCAGGTTCCTTGGTTGGCCAAAAAGGGCGTATGCGTTTTTTCCTGAATATATTCAGGAAAAAACGCATACGCCCTTTTTGGCGAAGGGCATCATTTTCAACGTTTTGCCGCTTCTCATGTGCTTTAAAGGCGATTCGTATCTACCTCCTGAAATCTGTTTCCTGCAATTCTGCCTTGATTTCAAATCCTCTTCTTTGCCTTCCCTCAATATATTTGTGGACGAGAGTTATCATTAATAACTCTGCAGGTTTGTGAATTGCAGTGCCCTGAACCTCCATTTTACAACTCGTTTTTATGGGAGCTGGCCGCAAAATCGCAGAATGGCTTCAGGCCCTGTTCTGGTTCCGGGGGGCAGGCTGAGCCTGTGGTTAATTCTTCTTTCTGATGGGAAAATAGAGTGACCTGTGCCTGTCCCAACACCAAGAGCTAGTCTCTCGTTGGTTCCACGTCTTCCCGTTTATCCTCAGGACAAATTGCAACCTGTATGGAACAGGAGGTTAAAGGTGCTGATGCTCCAAGTAGGGAGCTTGCTAGTAAAGCGGCTGGAATGGCGAACCCAGGCACAAGGAGATGAGAAATGAGGTGCGTTTTAGAAACCTTTCCCCATCACACGGTGTACCATCTTCTGGGTTTCTCATGTATGTTTTTGATGTAGGAAGATGCCCTTGAACCTGGAGATTTGGGACCCATGCGATGGGTACCACGCAGTATTCCTTTAAAGGGTCTGCGTTTGCTCACCCAACCTCACCAAACCTCTCAGCCCCAAGAGTGTCCACCCTTATGTCTCATCCAGCTGTGCGTCTAGATATGGTCAATCCAGGTTGCATCACAGCCCCTGAACGCATTGTGTAAGAATTTCTCTCTCTTTCACTGTCTTTGTTTCATGGGTGTTTCAAAGTAATTTATTTTTATAATGGGGTTTAGCTGCTTTTCACTGCTGTGTTTATGCCGCTTTACACCCACTTGACACACTAACAGAGAGATATCAATACATAGGTTTTACGATTATTATTAGTCAGATATATTCTTGTGTGGTGAATAGGGCGTGTTGAGTCCAGTTCTCTGAGCAAGGAGTAGGTCTTGTCTATTACATATTGAGTTTATGGAACGGTATCTGAGCTAATTTGATACCCTTGTTTTATGTATCACCCCACCTCACCTTTCCCGTTAAGCAGCCATAGTGTGTTTTCTGCATGTGTGACTCTGTTCTGTTTTGTAATTCAGTTCAAGTGTAACGGTTTTTACATTCCCTCTATCAGTGATACCTTATGAGAAGTGTCCTTTTCTGTGTGACTTATTTCACTTAGAATCGTCGTACCTAAATCCACTCATCATGCTGCTACTAACCTTACGACATTGATTTCATGGCTGAGTGATATTCCATTGTACATAAGGACCACAACTTCTTTATCCATTTTTCTCTTTCCTGGGATATTTAAGGTGGAATGAAGTGGAGGTCCTGGTCAACAGAGCAGCCCTAAACTTTGGGGTGCTTGTGTCTTGCTGATTTTTAATTTTCCCAATTTATACCCCCATGAGTGGAAGTGCCCTATGCTCTCTAAGCTGTGTTTTTCAGATGTTTCAGGACTCACCGGACACTTCTCCGGAGTGGCTCTTGGCAATTTACATCCCGCCCATCAGTGTAGCAAGGCTCCCATTTCTCCATGGCCTGTCCTGCATTTCTGGTTTTGACACTTTTTTCAGCATGGCCCTTTTGACCGATGGGAAGCGAGACTTCTTTGTAGCGCTGATTTGCCTTTCCAGGTTGCTTGGTTGGCCAAAAAGGGCGTATGCGTTTTTTCCTGAATATATTCAGGAAAAAACGCATACGCCCTTTTTGGCCAAGGGCATCATTGTCAACGTTTTGCCGCTTCTCATGTGCTTTAAAGGCGATTCGTATCTACCTCCTGAAATCTGTTTCCTGCAATTCTGCCTTGATTTCAAATCCGCTTCTTTGCCTTCCCTCAATATATTTGTGGACGAGAGTTATCATTTATAACTCTGCAGGTTTGTGAATTGCAGTGCCCTGAACCTCCATTTTACAACTCGTTTTTATGGGAGCTGGCCGCAAAATGGCAGAATGGCTTCAGGCCCTGTTCTGGTTCCGGGGGGCAGGCTGAGCCTGTGGTTAATTCTTCTTTCTGATGGGAAAATAGAGTGACCTGTGCCTGTCCCAACACCAAGAGCTAGTCTCTCGTTGGTTCCACGTCTTCCCGTTTATCCTCAGGACAAATTGCAACCTGCATGGAACAGGAGGTTAAAGGTGCTGATGCTCCAAGTAGGGAGCTTGCTAGTAAAGCGGCTGGAATGGCGAACCCGGGCACAAGGAGATGAGAAATGAGGTGCGTTTTAGAAACCTTTCCCCATCACACGGTGTACCATCTTCTGGGTTTCTCATGCATGTTTTTGATGTAGGAAGATGCCCTTGAACCTGGAGATTTGGGACCCATGCGATGGGTACCACGCAGTATTCCTTTAAAGGGTCTGCGTTTGCTCACCCAACCTCACCAAACCTCTCAGCCCCAAGAGTGTCCACCCTTATGTCTCATCCAGCTGTGCGTCTAGATATGGTCAATCCAGGTTGCATCACAGCCCCTGAACGCATTGTGTAAGAATTTCTCTCTCTTTCACTGTCTTTGTTTCATGGGTGTTTCAAAGTAATTTATTTTTATAATGGGGTTTAGCTGCTTTTCACTGCTGTGTTTATGCTGCTTTACACCCACTTGACACAATAACAGAGAGATATCAATACATAGGTTTTACGATTATTATTAGTCAGATATATTCTTGTGCGGTGAATAGGGCGTGTTGAGTCCAGTTCTCTGAGCAAGGAGTAGGTCTTGTCTATTACATATTGAGTTTATGGAACGGTATCTGAGCTAATTTGATACCCTTGTTTTATGTATCACCCCACCTCACCTTTCCCGTTAAGCAGCCATAGTGTGTTTTCTGCATGTGTGACTCTGTTCTGTTTTGTAATTCAGTTCAAGTGTAACGGTTTTTACATTCCCTCTATCAGTGATACCTTATGAGAAGTGTCCTTTTCTGTGTGACTTATTTCACTTAGAATCGTCGTACCTAAATCCACTCATCATGCTGCTACTAACCTTACGACATTGATTTCATGGCTGAGTGGTATTCCATTGTACATAAGGACCACAACTTCTTTATCCATTTTTCTCTTTCCTGGGATATTTAAGGTGGAATGAAGTGGAGGTCCTGGTCAACAGAGCAGCCCTAAACTTTGGGGTGCTTGTGTCTTGCTGATTTTTAATTTTCCCAATTTATACCCCCATGAGTGGAAGTGCCCTATGCTCTCTAAGCTGTGTTTTTCAGATGTTTCAGGACTCACCGGACACTTCTCCGGAGTGGCTCTTGGCAATTTACATCCCGCCCATCAGTGTAGCAAGGCTCCCATTTCTCCATGGCCTGTCCTGCATTTCTGGTTTTGACACTTTTTTCAGCATGGCCCTTTTGACCGATGGGAAGCGAGACTTCTTTGTAGCGCTGATTTGCCTTTCCAGGTTGCTTGGTTGGCCAAAAAGGGCGTATGCGATTTTTCCTGAATATATTCAGGAAAAAACGCATACGCCCTTTTTGGCCAAGGGCATCATTGTCAACGTTTTGCCGCTTTTCATGTGCTTTAAAGGCGATTCGTATCTACCTCCTGAAATCTGTTTCCTGCAATTCTGCCTTGATTTCAAATCCTATTCTTTGCCTTCCCTCAATATATTTGTGGACGAGAGTTATCATTAATAACTCTGCAGGTTTGTGAATTGCAGTGCCCTGAACCTCCATTTTACAACTCGTTTTTATGGGAGCTGGCCGCAAAATGGCAGAATGGCTTCAGGCCCTGTTCTGGTTCCGGGGGGCAGGCTGAGCCTGTGGTTAATTCTTCTTTCTGATGGGAAAATAGAGTGACCTGTGCCTGTCCCAACACCAAGAGCTAGTCTCTCGTTGGTTCCACGTCTTCCCGTTTATCCTCAGGACAAATTGCAACCTGTATGGAACAGGAGGTTAAAGGTGCTGATGCTCCAAGTAGGGAGCTTGCTAGTAAAGCGGCTGGAATGGCGAACCCGGGCACAAGGAGATGAGAAATGAGGTGCGTTTTAGAAACCTTTCCCCATCACACGGTGTACCATCTTCTGGGTTTCTCATGCATGTTTTTGATGTAGGAAGATGCCCTTGAACCTGGAGATTTGGGACCCATGCGATGGGTACCACGCAGTATTCCTTTAAAGGGTCTGCGTTTGCTCACCCAACCTCACCAAACCTCTCAGCCCCAAGAGTGTCCACCCTTATGTCTCATCCAGCTGTGCGTCTAGATATGGTCAATCCAGGTTGCATCACAGCCCCTGAACGCATTGTGTTAAGAATTTCTCTCTCTTTCACTGTCTTTGTTTCATGGGTGTTTCAAAGTAATTTATTTTTATAATGGGGTTTAGCTGCTTTTCACTGCTGTGTTTATGCCGCTTTACACCCACTTGACACACTAACAGAGAGATATCAATACATAGGTTTTACGATTATTATTAGTCAGATATATTCTTGTGCGGTGAATAGGGCGTGTTGAGTCCAGTTCTCTGAGCAAGGAGTAGGTCTTGTCTATTACATATTGGGTTTATGGAACGGTATCTGAGCTAATTTGATACCCTTGTTTTATGTATCACCCCACCTCACCTTTCCCGTTAAGCAGCCATAGTGTGTTTTCTGCATGTGTGACTCTGTTCTGTTTTGTAATTCAGTTCAAGTGTAACGGTTTTTACATTCCCTCTATCAGTGATACCTTATGAGAAGTGTCCTTTTCTGTGTGACTTATTTCACTTAGAATCGTCGTACCTAAATCCACTCATCATGCTGCTACTAACCTTACGACATTGATTTCATGGCTGAGTGATATTCCATTGTACATAAGGACCACAACTTCTTTATCCATTTTTCTCTTTCCTGGGATATTTAAGGTGGAATGAAGTGGAGGTCCTGGTCAACAGAGCAGCCCTAAACTTTGGGGTGCTTGTGTCTTGCTGATTTTTCATTTTCCCAATTTATACCCCCATGAGTGGAAGTGCCCTATGCTCTCTAAGCTGTGTTTTTCAGATGTTTCAGGACTCACCGGACAGTTCTCCGGAGTGGCTCTTGGCAATTTACATCCCGCCCATCAGTGTAGCAAGGCTCCCATTTCTCCATGGCCTGTCCTGCATTTCTGGTTTTGACACTTTTTTCAGCATGGCCCTTTTGACCGATGGGAAGCGAGACTTCTTTGTAGCGCTGATTTGCCTTTCCAGGTGGCTTGGTTGGCCAAAAAGGGCGTATGCGTTTTTTCCTGAATATATTCAGGAAAAAACGCATACGCCCTTTTTGGCCAAGGGCATCATTGTCAACGTTTTGCCGCTTTTCATGTGCTTTAAAGGCGATTCGTATCTACCTCCTGAAATCTGTTTCCTGCAATTCTGCCTTGATTTCAAATCCTCTTCTTTGCCTTCCCTCAATATATTTGTGGACGGGAGTTATCATTTATAACTCTGCAGGTTTGTGAATTGCAGTGCCCTGAACCTCCATTTTACAACTCGTTTTTATGGGAGCTGGCCGCAAAAGCGCAGGATGGCTTCAGGCCCTGTTCTGGTTCCGGGGGGCAGGCTGAGCCTGTGGTTATTTCTTCTTTCTGATGGAAAAATAGAGTGACCTGTGCCTGTCCCAACACCAAGAGCTAGTCTCTCGTTGGTTCCACGTCTTCCCGTTTATCCTCAGGACAAATTGCAACCTGCATGGAACAGGAGGTTAAAGGTGCTGATGCTCCAAGTAGGGAGCTTGCTAGTAAAGCGGCTGGAATGGCGAACCCGGGCACAAGGAGATGAGAAATGAGGTGCGTTTTAGAAACCTTTCCCCATCACACGGTGTACCATCTTCTGGGTTTCTCATGCATGTTTTTGATGTAGGAAGATGCCCTTGAACCTGGAGATTTGGGACCCATGCGATGGGTACCACGCAGTATTCCTTTAAAGGGTCTGCGTTTGCTCACCCAACCTCACCAAACCTCTCAGCCCCAAGAGTGTCCACCCTTATGTCTCATCCAGCTGTGCGTCTAGATATGGTCAATCCAGGTTGCATCACAGCCCCTGAACGCATTGTGTAAGAATTTCTCTCTCTTTCACTGTCTTTGTTTCATGGGTGTTTCAAAGTAATTTATTTTTATAATGGGGTTTAGCTGCTTTTCACTGCTGTGTTTATGCCGCTTTACACCCACTTGATACACTAACAGAGAGATATCAATACATAGGTTTTACGATTATTATTAGTCAGATATATTCTTGTGTGGTGAATAGGGCGTGTTGAGTCCAGTTCTCTGAGCAAGGAGTAGGTCTTGTCTATTACATATTGAGTTTATGGAACGGTATCTGAGCTAATTTGATACCCTTGTTTTATGTATCACCCCACCTCACCTTTCCCGTTAAGCAGCCATAGTGTGTTTTCTGCATGTGTGACTCTGTTCTGTTTTGTAATTCAGTTCAAGTGTAACGGTTTTTACATTCCCTCTATCAGTGATACCTTATGAGAAGTGTCCTTTTCTGTGTGACTTATTTCACTTAGAATCGTCGTACCTAAATCCACTCATCATGCTGCTACTAACCTTACGACATTGATTTCATGGCTGAGTGGTATTCCATTGTACATAAGGACCACAACTTCTTTATCCATTTTTCTCTTTCCTGGGATATTTAAGGTGGAATGAAGTGGAGGTCCTGGTCAACAGAGCAGCCCTAAACTTTGGGGTGCTTGTGTCTTGCTGATTTTTAATTTTCCCAATTTATACCCCCATGAGTGGAAGTGCCCTATGCTCTCTAAGCTGTGTTTTTCAGATGTTTCAGGACTCACCGGACACTTCTCCGGAGTGGCTCTTGGCAATTTACATCCCGCCCATCAGTGTAGCAAGGCTCCCATTTCTCCATGGCCTGTCCTGCATTTCTGGTTTTGACACTTTTTTCAGCATGGCCCTTTTGACCGATGGGAAGCGAGACTTCTTTGTAGCGCTGATTTGCCTTTCCAGGTTGCTTGGTTGGCCAAAAAGGGCGTATGCGATTTTTCCTGAATATATTCAGGAAAAAACGCATACGCCCTTTTTGGCCAAGGGCATCATTGTCAACGTTTTGCCGCTTCTCATGTGCTTTAAAGGCGATTCGTATCTACCTCCTGAAATCTGTTTCCTGCAATTCTGCCTTGATTTCAAATCCTCTTCTTTGCCTTCCCTCAATATATTTGTGGACGAGAGTTATCATTAATAACTCTGCAGGTTTCTGAATTGCAGTGCCCTGAACCTCCATTTTACAACTCGTTTTTATGGGAGCTGGCCGCAAAATCGCAGAATGGCTTCAGGCCCTGTTCTGGTTCCGGGGGGCAGGCTGAGCCTGTGGTTAATTCTTCTTTCTGATAGGAAAATAGAGTGACCTGTGCCTGTCCCAACACCAAGAGCTAGTCTCTCGTTGGTTCCACGTCTTCCCGTTTATCCTCAGGACAAATTGCAACCTGTATGGAACAGGAGGTTAAAGGTGCTGATGCTCCAAGTAGGGAGCTTGCTAGTAAAGCGGCTGGAATGGCGAACCCGGGCACAAGGCGATGAGAAATGAGGTGCGTTTTAGAAACCTTTCCCCATCACACGGTGTACCATCTTCTGGGTTTCTCATGCATGTTTTTGATGTAGGAAGATGCCCTTGAACCTGGAGATTTGGGACCCATGCGATGGGTACCACGCAGTATTCCTTTAAAGGGTCTGCGTTTGCTCACCCAACCTCACCAAACCTCTCAGCCCCAAGAGTGTCCACCCTTATGTCTCATCCAGCTGTGCGTCTAGATATGGTCAATCCAGGTTGCATCACAGCCCCTGAACGCATTGTGTAAGAATTTCTCTCTCTTTCACTGTCTTTGTTTCATGGGTGTTTCAAAGTAATTTATTTTTATAATGGGGTTTAGCTGCTTTTCACTGCTGTGTTTATGCCGCTTTACACCCACTTGACACACTAACAGAGAGATATCAATACATAGGTTTTACGATTATTATTAGTCAGATATATTCTTGTGCGGTGAATAGGGCGTGTTGAGTCCAGTTCTCTGAGCAAGGAGTAGGTCTTGTCTATTACATATTGGGTTTATGGAACGGTATCTGAGCTAATTTGATACCCTTGTTTTATGTATCACCCCACCTCACCTTTCCCGTTAAGCAGCCATAGTGTGTTTTCTGCATGTGTGACTCTGTTCTGTTTTGTAATTCAGTTCAAGTGTAACGGTTTTTACATTCCCTCTATCAGTGATACCTTATGAGAAGTGTCCTTTTCTGTGTGACTTATTTCACTTAGAATCGTCGTACCTAAATCCACTCATCATGCTGCTACTAACCTTACGACATTGATTTCATGGCTGAGTGATATTCCATTGTACATAAGGACCACAACTTCTTTATCCATTTTTCTCTTTCCTGGGATATTTAAGGTGGAATGAAGTGGAGGTCCTGGTCAACAGAGCAGCCCTAAACTTTGGGGTGCTTGTGTCTTGCTGATTTTTAATTTTCCCAATTTATACCCCCATGAGTGGAAGTGCCCTATGCTCTCTAAGCTGTGTTTTTCAGATGTTTCAGGACTCACCGGACACTTCTCCGGAGTGGCTCTTGGCAATTTACATCCCGCCCATCAGTGTAGCAAGGCTCCCATTTCTCCATGGCCTGTCCTGCATTTCTGGTTTTGACACTTTTTTCAGCATGGCCCTTTTGACCGATGGGAAGCGAGACTTCTTTGTAGCGCTGATTTGCATTTCCAGGTTGCTTGGTTGGCCAAAAAGGGCGTATGCGTTTTTTCCTGAATATATTCAGGAAAAAACGCATACGCCCTTTTTGGCCAAGGGCATCATTGTCAACGTTTTGCCGCTTTTCATGTGCTTTAAAGGCGATTCGTATCTACCTCCTGAAATCTCTTTCCTGCAATTCTGCCTTGATTTCAAATCCTCTTCTTTGCCTTCCCTCAATATATTTGTGGACGAGAGTTATCATTTATAACTCTGCAGGTTTGTGAATTGCAGTGCCCTGAACCTCCATTTTACAACTCGTTTTTATGGGAGCTGGCCGCAAAATCGCAGAATGGCTTCAGGCCCTGTTCTGGTTCCGGGGGGCAGGCTGAGCCTGTGGTTAATTCTTCTTTCTGATGGGAAAATAGAGTGACCCGTGCCTGTCCCAACACCAAGAGCTAGTCTCTCGTTGGTTCCACGTCTTCCCGTTTATCCTCAGGACAAATTGCAACCTGTATGGAACAGGAGGTTAAAGGTGCTGATGCTCCAAGTAGGGAGCTTGCTAGTAAAGCGGCTGGAATGGCGAACCCGGGCACAAGGAGATGAGAAATGAGGTGCGTTTTAGAAACCTTTCCCCATCACACAGTGTACCATCTTCTGGGTTTCTCATGCATGTTTTTGATGTAGGAAGATGCCCTTGAACCTGGAGATTTGGGACCCATGCGATGGGTACCACGCAGTATTACTTTAAAGGGTCTGCGTTTGCTCACCCAACCTCACCAAACCTCTCAGCCCCAAGAGTGTCCACCCTTATGTCTCATCCAGGTGTGCGTCTAGATATGGTCAATCCAGGTTGCATCACAGCCCCTGAACGCATTGTGTAAGAATTTCTCTCTCTTTCACTGTCTTTGTTTCATGGGTGTTTCAAAGTAATTTATTTTTATAATGGGGTTTAGCTGCTTTTCACTGCTGTGTTTATGCTGCTTTACACCCACTTGACACAATAACAGAGAGATATCAATACATAGGTTTTACGATTATTATTAGTCAGATATATTCTTGTGCGGTGAATAGGGCGTGTTGAGTCCAGTTCTCTGAGCAAGGAGTAGGTCTTGTCTATTACATATTGAGTTTATGGAACGGTATCTGAGCTAATTTGATACCCTTGTTTTATGTATCACCCCACCTCACCTTTCCCGTTAAGCAGCCATAGTGTGTTTTCTGCATGTGTGACTCTGTTCTGTTTTGTAATTCAGTTCAAGTGTAACGGTTTTTACATTCCCTCTATCAGTGATACCTTATGAGAAGTGTCCTTTTCTGTGTGACTTATTTCACTTAGAATCGTCGTACCTAAATCCACTCATCATGCTGCTACTAACCTTACGACATTGATTTCATGGCTGAGTGATATTCCATTGTACATAAGGACCACAACTTCTTTATCCATTTTTCTCTTTCCTGGGATATTTAAGGTGGAATGAAGTGGAGGTCCTGGTCAACAGAGCAGCCCTAAACTTTGGGGTGCTTGTGTCTTGCTGATTTTTAATTTTCCCAATTTATACCCCCATGAGTGGAAGTGCCCTATGCTCTCTAAGCTGTGTTTTTCAGATGTTTCAGGACTCACCGGACAGTTCTCCGGAGTGGCTCTTGGCAATTTACATCCCGCCCATCAGTGTAACAAGGCTCCCATTTTTCCATGGCCTGTCCTGCATTTCTGGTTTTGACACTTTTTTCAGCATGGCCCTTTTGACCGATGGGAAGCGAGACTTCTTTGTAGCGCTGATTTGCCTTTCCAGGTTGCTTGGTTGGCCAAAAAGGGCGTATGCGTTTTTTCCTGAATATATTCAGGAAAAAACGCATACGCCCTTTTTGGCGAAGGGCATCATTTTCAACGTTTTGCCGCTTCTCATGTGCTTTAAAGGCGATTCGTGTCTACCTCCTGAAATCTGTTTCCTGCAATTCTGCCTTGATTTCAAATCCTCTTCTTTGCCTTCCCTCAATATATTTGTGGACGAGAGTTATCATTAATAACTCTGCAGGTTTGTGAATTGCAGTGCCCTGAACCTCCATTTTACAACTCGTTTTTATGGGAGCTGGCCGCAAAATCGCAGAATGGCTTCAGGCCCTGTTCTGGTTCCGGGGGGCAGGCTGAGCCTGTGGTTAATTCTTCTTTCTGATGGGAAAATAGAGTGACCTGTGCCTGTCCCAACACCAAGAGCTAGTCTCTCGTTGGTTCCACGTCTTCCCGTTTATCCTCAGGACAAATTGCAACCTGTATGGAACAGGAGGTTAAAGGTGCTGATGCTCCAAGTAGGGAGCTTGCTAGTAAAGCGGCTGGAATGGCGAACCCAGGCACAAGGAGATGAGAAATGAGGTGCGTTTTAGAAACCTTTCCCCATCACACGGTGTACCATCTTCTGGGTTTCTCATGTATGTTTTTGATGTAGGAAGATGCCCTTGAACCTGGAGATTTGGGACCCATGCGATGGGTACCACGCAGTATTCCTTTAAAGGGTCTGCGTTTGCTCACCCAACCTCACCAAACCTCTCAGCCCCAAGAGTGTCCACCCTTATGTCTCATCCAGCTGTGCGTCTAGATATGGTCAATCCAGGTTGCATCACAGCCCCTGAACGCATTGTGTAAGAATTTCTCTCTCTTTCACTGTCTTTGTTTCATGGGTGTTTCAAAGTAATTTATTTTTATAATGGGGTTTAGCTGCTTTTCACTGCTGTGTTTATGCCGCTTTACACCCACTTGACACACTAACAGAGAGATATCAATACATAGGTTTTACGATTATTATTAGTCAGATATATTCTTGTGTGGTGAATAGGGCGTGTTGAGTCCAGTTCTCTGAGCAAGGAGTAGGTCTTGTCTATTACATATTGAGTTTATGGAACGGTATCTGAGCTAATTTGATACCCTTGTTTTATGTATCACCCCACCTCACCTTTCCCGTTAAGCAGCCATAGTGTGTTTTCTGCATGTGTGACTCTGTTCTGTTTTGTAATTCAGTTCAAGTGTAACGGTTTTTACATTCCCTCTATCAGTGATACCTTATGAGAAGTGTCCTTTTCTGTGTGACTTATTTCACTTAGAATCGTCGTACCTAAATCCACTCATCATGCTGCTACTAACCTTACGACATTGATTTCATGGCTGAGTGATATTCCATTGTACATAAGGACCACAACTTCTTTATCCATTTTTCTCTTTCCTGGGATATTTAAGGTGGAATGAAGTGGAGGTCCTGGTCAACAGAGCAGCCCTAAACTTTGGGGTGCTTGTGTCTTGCTGATTTTTAATTTTCCCAATTTATACCCCCATGAGTGGAAGTGCCCTATGCTCTCTAAGCTGTGTTTTTCAGATGTTTCAGGACTCACCGGACACTTCTCCGGAGTGGCTCTTGGCAATTTACATCCCGCCCATCAGTGTAGCAAGGCTCCCATTTCTCCATGGCCTGTCCTGCATTTCTGGTTTTGACACTTTTTTCAGCATGGCCCTTTTGACCGATGGGAAGCGAGACTTCTTTGTAGCGCTGATTTGCCTTTCCAGGTTGCTTGGTTGGCCAAAAAGGGCGTATGCGTTTTTTCCTGAATATATTCAGGAAAAAACGCATACGCCCTTTTTGGCCAAGGGCATCATTGTCAACGTTTTGCCGCTTCTCATGTGCTTTAAAGGCGATTCGTATCTACCTCCTGAAATCTGTTTCCTGCAATTCTGCCTTGATTTCAAATCCGCTTCTTTGCCTTCCCTCAATATATTTGTGGACGAGAGTTATCATTTATAACTCTGCAGGTTTGTGAATTGCAGTGCCCTGAACCTCCATTTTACAACTCGTTTTTATGGGAGCTGGCCGCAAAATTGCAGAATGGCTTCAGGCCCTGTTCTGGTTCCGGGGGGCAGGCTGAGCCTGTGGTTAATTCTTCTTTCTGATGGGAAAATAGAGTGACCTGTGCCTGTCCCAACACCAAGAGCTAGTCTCTCGTTGGTTCCACGTCTTCCCGTTTATCCTCAGGACAAATTGCAACCTGCATGGAACAGGAGGTTAAAGGTGCTGATGCTCCAAGTAGGGAGCTTGCTAGTAAAGCGGCTGGAATGGCGAACCCGGGCACAAGGAGATGAGAAATGAGGTGCGTTTTAGAAACCTTTCCCCATCACACGGTGTACCATCTTCTGGGTTTCTCATGCATGTTTTTGATGTAGGAAGATGCCCTTGAACCTGGAGATTTGGGACCCATGCGATGGGTACCACGCAGTATTCCTTTAAAGGGTCTGCGTTTGCTCACCCAACCTCACCAAACCTCTCAGCCCCAAGAGTGTCCACCCTTATGTCTCATCCAGCTGTGCGTCTAGATATGGTCAATCCAGGTTGCATCACAGCCCCTGAACGCATTGTGTAAGAATTTCTCTCTCTTTCACTGTCTTTGTTTCATGGGTGTTTCAAAGTAATTTATTTTTATAATGGGGTTTAGCTGCTTTTCACTGCTGTGTTTATGCTGCTTTACACCCACTTGACACAATAACAGAGAGATATCAATACATAGGTTTTACGATTATTATTAGTCAGATATATTCTTGTGCGGTGAATAGGGCGTGTTGAGTCCAGTTCTCTGAGCAAGGAGTAGGTCTTGTCTATTACATATTGAGTTTATGGAACGGTATCTGAGCTAATTTGATACCCTTGTTTTATGTATCACCCCACCTCACCTTTCCCGTTAAGCAGCCATAGTGTGTTTTCTGCATGTGTGACTCTGTTCTGTTTTGTAATTCAGTTCAAGTGTAACGGTTTTTACATTCCCTCTATCAGTGATACCTTATGAGAAGTGTCCTTTTCTGTGTGACTTATTTCACTTAGAATCGTCGTACCTAAATCCACTCATCATGCTGCTACTAACCTTACGACATTGATTTCATGGCTGAGTGGTATTCCATTGTACATAAGGACCACAACTTCTTTATCCATTTTTCTCTTTCCTGGGATATTTAAGGTGGAATGAAGTGGAGGTCCTGGTCAACAGAGCAGCCCTAAACTTTGGGGTGCTTGTGTCTTGCTGATTTTTAATTTTCCCAATTTATACCCCCATGAGTGGAAGTGCCCTATGCTCTCTAAGCTGTGTTTTTCAGATGTTTCAGGACTCACCGGACAGTTCTCCGGAGTGGCTCTTGGCAATTTACATCCCGCCCATCAGTGTAGCAAGGCTCCCATTTCTCCATGGCCTGTCCTGCATTTCTGGTTTTGACACTTTTTTCAGCATGGCCCTTTTGACCGATGGGAAGCGAGACTTCTTTGTAGCGCTGATTTGCCTTTCCAGGTTGCTTGGTTGGCCAAAAAGGGCGTATGCGATTTTTCCTGAATATATTCAGGAAAAAACGCATACGCCCTTTTTGGCCAAGGGCATCATTGTCAACGTTTTGCCGCTTCTCATGTGCTTTAAAGGCGATTCGTATCTACCTCCTGAAATCTGTTTCCTGCAATTCTGCCTTGATTTCAAATCCTCTTCTTTGCCTTCCCTCAATATATTTGTGGACGAGAGTTATCATTTATAACTCTGCAGGTTTGTGAATTGCAGTGCCCTGAACCTCCGTTTTACAACTCGTTTTTATGGGAGCTGGCCGCAAAATGGCAGAATGGCTTCAGGCCCTGTTCTGGTTCCGGGGGGCAGGCTGAGCCTGTGGTTAATTCTTCTTTCTGATGGGAAAATAGAGTGACCTGTGCCTGTCCCAACACCAAGAGCTAGTCTCTCGTTGGTTCCACGTCTTCCCGTTTATCCTCAGGACAAATTGCAACCTGTATGGAACAGGAGGTTAAAGGTGCTGATGCTCCAAGTAGGGAGCTTGCTAGTAAAGCGGCTGGAATGGCGAACCCGGGCACAAGGCGATGAGAAATGAGGTGCGTTTTAGAAACCTTTCCCCATCACACGGTGTACCATCTTCTGGGTTTCTCATGCATGTTTTTGATGTAGGAAGATGCCCTTGAACCTGGAGATTTGGGACCCATGCGATGGGTACCACGCAGTATTCCTTTAAAGGGTCTGCGTTTGCTCACCCAACCTCACCAAACCTCTCAGCCCCAAGAGTGTCCACCCTTATGTCTCATCCAGCTGTGCGTCTAGATATGGTCAATCCAGGTTGCATCACAGCCCCTGAACGCATTGTGTTAAGAATTTCTCTCTCTTTCACTGTCTTTGTTTCATGGGTGTTTCAAAGTAATTTATTTTTATAATGGGGTTTAGCTGCTTTTCACTGCTGTGTTTATGCCGCTTTACACCCACTTGACACACTAACAGAGAGATATCAATACATAGGTTTTACGATTATTATTAGTCAGATATATTCTTGTGCGGTGAATAGGGCGTGTTGAGTCCAGTTCTCTGAGCAAGGAGTAGGTCTTGTCTATTACATATTGGGTTTATGGAACGGTATCTGAGCTAATTTGATACCCTTGTTTTATGTATCACCCCACCTCACCTTTCCCGTTAAGCAGCCATAGTGTGTTTTCTGCATGTGTGACTCTGTTCTGTTTTGTAATTCAGTTCAAGTGTAACGGTTTTTACATTCCCTCTATCAGTGATACCTTATGAGAAGTGTCCTTTTCTGTGTGACTTATTTCACTTAGAATCGTCGTACCTAAATCCACTCATCATGCTGCTACTAACCTTACGACATTGATTTCATGGCTGAGTGATATTCCATTGTACATAAGGACCACAACTTCTTTATCCATTTTTCTCTTTCCTGGGATATTTAAGGTGGAATGAAGTGGAGGTCCTGGTCAACAGAGCAGCCCTAAACTTTGGGGTGCTTGTGTCTTGCTGATTTTTCATTTTCCCAATTTATACCCCCATGAGTGGAAGTGCCCTATGCTCTCTAAGCTGTGTTTTTCAGATGTTTCAGGACTCACCGGACAGTTCTCCGGAGTGGCTCTTGGCAATTTACATCCCGCCCATCAGTGTAGCAAGGCTCCCATTTCTCCATGGCCTGTCCTGCATTTCTGGTTTTGACACTTTTTTCAGCATGGCCCTTTTGACCGATGGGAAGCGAGACTTCTTTGTAGCGCTGATTTGCCTTTCCAGGTGGCTTGGTTGGCCAAAAAGGGCGTATGCGTTTTTTCCTGAATATATTCAGGAAAAAACGCATACGCCCTTTTTGGCCAAGGGCATCATTGTCAACGTTTTGCCACTTTTCATGTGCTTTAAAGGCGATTCGTATCTACCTCCTGAAATCTGTTTCCTGCAATTCTGCCTTGATTTCAAATCCTCTTCTTTGCCTTCCCTCAATATATTTGTGGACGGGAGTTATCATTTATAACTCTGCAGGTTTGTGAATTGCAGTGCCCTGAACCTCCATTTTACAACTCGTTTTTATGGGAGCTGGCCGCAAAAGCGCAGGATGGCTTCAGGCCCTGTTCTGGTTCCGGGGGGCAGGCTGAGCCTGTGGTTATTTCTTCTTTCTGATGGAAAAATAGAGTGACCTGTGCCTGTCCCAACACCAAGAGCTAGTCTCTCGTTGGTTCCACGTCTTCCCGTTTATCCTCAGGACAAATTGCAACCTGCATGGAACAGGAGGTTAAAGGTGCTGATGCTCCAAGTAGGGAGCTTGCTAGTAAAGCGGCTGGAATGGCGAACCCGGGCACAAGGAGATGAGAAATGAGGTGCGTTTTAGAAACCTTTCCCCATCACACGGTGTACCATCTTCTGGGTTTCTCATGCATGTTTTTGATGTAGGAAGATGCCCTTGAACCTGGAGATTTGGGACCCATGCGATGGGTACCACGCAGTATTCCTTTAAAGGGTCTGCGTTTGCTCACCCAACCTCACCAAACCTCTCAGCCCCAAGAGTGTCCACCCTTATGTCTCATCCAGCTGTGCGTCTAGATATGGTCAATCCAGGTTGCATCACAGCCCCTGAACGCATTGTGTAAGAATTTCTCTCTCTTTCACTGTCTTTGTTTCATGGGTGTTTCAAAGTAATTTATTTTTATAATGGGGTTTAGCTGCTTTTCACTGCTGTGTTTATGCCGCTTTACACCCACTTGATACACTAACAGAGAGATATCAATACATAGGTTTTACGATTATTATTAGTCAGATATATTCTTGTGTGGTGAATAGGGCGTGTTGAGTCCAGTTCTCTGAGCAAGGAGTAGGTCTTGTCTATTACATATTGAGTTTATGGAACGGTATCTGAGCTAATTTGATACCCTTGTTTTATGTATCACCCCACCTCACCTTTCCCGTTAAGCAGCCATAGTGTGTTTTCTGCATGTGTGACTCTGTTCTGTTTTGTAATTCAGTTCAAGTGTAACGGTTTTTACATTCCCTCTATCAGTGATACCTTATGAGAAGTGTCCTTTTCTGTGTGACTTATTTCACTTAGAATCGTCGTACCTAAATCCACTCATCATGCTGCTACTAACCTTACAACATTGATTTCATGGCTGAGTGGTATTCCATTGTACATAAGGACCACAACTTCTTTATCCATTTTTCTCTTTCCTGGGATATTTAAGGTGGAATGAAGTGGAGGTCCTGGTCAACAGAGCAGCCCTAAACTTTGGGGTGCTTGTGTCTTGCTGATTTTTAATTTTCCCAATTTATACCCCCATGAGTGGAAGTGCCCTATGCTCTCTAAGCTGTGTTTTTCAGATGTTTCAGGACTCACCGGACACTTCTCCGGAGTGGCTCTTGGCAATTTACATCCCGCCCATCAGTGTAGCAAGGCTCCCATTTCTCCATGGCCTGTCCTGCATTTCTGGTTTTGACACTTTTTTCAGCATGGCCCTTTTGACCGATGGGAAGCGAGACTTCTTTGTAGCGCTGATTTGCCTTTCCAGGTTGCTTGGTTGGCCAAAAAGGGCGTATGCGATTTTTCCTGAATATATTCAGGAAAAAACGCATACGCCCTTTTTGGCCAAGGGCATCATTGTCAACGTTTTGCCGCTTCTCATGTGCTTTAAAGGCGATTCGTATCTACCTCCTGAAATCTGTTTCCTGCAATTCTGCCTTGATTTCAAATCCTATTCTTTGCCTTCCCTCAATATATTTGTGGACGAGAGTTATCATTAATAACTCTGCAGGTTTCTGAATTGCAGTGCCCTGAACCTCCATTTTACAACTCGTTTTTATGGGAGCTGGCCGCAAAATCGCAGAATGGCTTCAGGCCCTGTTCTGGTTCCGGGGGGCAGGCTGAGCCTGTGGTTAATTCTTCTTTCTGATGGGAAAATAGAGTGACCTGTGCCTGTCCCAACACCAAGAGCTAGTCTCTCGTTGGTTCCACGTCTTCCCGTTTATCCTCAGGACAAATTGCAACCTGTATGGAACAGGAGGTTAAAGGTGCTGATGCTCCAAGTAGGGAGCTTGCTAGTAAAGCGGCTGGAATGGCGAACCCGGGCACAAGGCGATGAGAAATGAGGTGCGTTTTAGAAACCTTTCCCCATCACACGGTGTACCATCTTCTGGGTTTCTCATGCATGTTTTTGATGTAGGAAGATGCCCTTGAACCTGGAGATTTGGGACCCATGCGATGGGTACCACGCAGTATTCCTTTAAAGGGTCTGCGTTTGCTCACCCAACCTCACCAAACCTCTCAGCCCCAAGAGTGTCCACCCTTATGTCTCATCCAGCTGTGCGTCTAGATATGGTCAATCCAGGTTGCATCACAGCCCCTGAACGCATTGTGTAAGAATTTCTCTCTCTTTCACTGTCTTTGTTTCATGGGTGTTTCAAAGTAATTTATTTTTATAATGGGGTTTAGCTGCTTTTCACTGCTGTGTTTATGCCGCTTTACACCCACTTGACACAATAACAGAGAGATATCAATACATAGGTTTTACGATTATTATTAGTCAGATATATTCTTGTGCGGTGAATAGGGCGTGTTGAGTCCAGTTCTCTGAGCAAGGAGTAGGTCTTGTCTATTACATATTGAGTTTATGGAACGGTATCTGAGCTAATTTGATACCCTTGTTTTATGTATCACCCCACCTCACCTTTCCCGTTAAGCAGCCATAGTGTGTTTTCTGCATGTGTGACTCTGTTCTGTTTTGTAATTCAGTTCAAGTGTAACGGTTTTTACATTCCCTCTATCAGTGATACCTTATGAGAAGTGTCCTTTTCTGTGTGACTTATTTCACTTAGAATCGTCGTACCTAAATCCACTCATCATGCTGCTACTAACCTTACGACGTTGATTTCATGGCTGAGTGATATTCCATTGTACATAAGGACCACAACTTCTTTATCCATTTTTCTCTTTCCTGGGATATTTAAGGTGGAATGAAGTGGAGGTCCTGGTCAACAGAGCAGCCCTAAACTTTGGGGTGCTTGTGTCTTGCTGATTTTTAATTTTCCCAATTTATACCCCCATGAGTGGAAGTGCCCTATGCTCTCTAAGCTGTGTTTTTCAGATGTTTCAGGACTCACCGGACAGTTCTCCGGAGTGGCTCTTGGCAATTTACATCCCGCCCATCAGTGTAGCAAGGCTCCCATTTCTCCATGGCCTGTCCTGCATTTCTGGTTTTGACACTTTTTTCAGCATGGCCCTTTTGACCGATGGGAAGCGAGACTTGTTTGTAGCGCTGATTTGCCTTTCCAGGTTGCTTGGTTGGCCAAAAAGGGCGTATGCGTTTTTTCCTGAATATATTCAGGAAAAAACGCATACGCCCTTTTTGGCCAAGGGCATCATTGTCAACGTTTTGCCGCTTCTCATGTGCTTTAAAGGCGATTCGTATCTACCTCCTGAAATCTGTTTCCTGCAATTCTGCCTTGATTTCAAATCCGCTTCTTTGCCTTCCCTCAATATATTTGTGGACGAGAGTTATCATTTATAACTCTGCAGGTTTGTGAATTGCAGTGCCCTGAACCTCCATTTTACAACTCGTTTTTATGGGAGCTGGCCGCAAAATCGCAGAATGGCTTCAGGCCCTGTTCTGGTTCCGGGGGGCAGGCTGAGCCTGTGGTTAATTCTTCTTTCTGATGGGAAAATAGAGTGACCTGTGCCTGTCCCAACACCAAGAGCTAGTCTCTCGTTGGTTCCACGTCTTCCCGTTTATCCTCAGGACAAATTGCAACCTGTACGGAACAGGAGGTTAAAGGTGCTGATGCTCCAAGTAGGGAGCTTGCTAGTAAAGCGGCTGGAATGGCGAACCCGGGCACAAGGAGATGAGAAATGAGGTGCGTTTTAGAAACCTTTCCCCATCACACGGTGTACCATCTTCTGGGTTTCTCATGTATGTTTTTGATGTAGGAAGATGCCCTTGAACCTGGAGATTTGGGACCCATGCGATGGGTACCACGCAGTATTCCTTTAAAGGGTCTGCGTTTGCTCACCCAACCTCACCAAACCTCTCAGCCCCAAGAGTGTCCACCCTTATGTCTCATCCAGCTGTGCGTCTAGATATGGTCAATCCAGGTTGCATCACAGCCCCTGAACGCATTGTGTAAGAATTTCTCTCTCTTTCACTGTCTTTGTTTCATGGGTGTTTCAAAGTAATTTATTTTTATAATGGGGTTTAGCTGCTTTTCACTGCTGTGTTTATGCCGCTTTACACCCACTTGACACACTAACAGAGAGATATCAATACATAGGTTTTACGATTATTATTAGTCAGATATATTCTTGTGCGGTGAATAGGGCGTGTTGAGTCCAGTTCTCTGAGCAAGGAGTAGGTCTTGTCTATTACATATTGGGTTTATGGAACGGTATCTGAGCTAATTTGATACCCTTGTTTTATGTATCACCCCACCTCACCTTTCCCGTTAAGCAGCCATAGTGTGTTTTCTGCATGTGTGACTCTGTTCTGTTTTGTAATTCAGTTCAAGTGTAACGGTTTTTACATTCCCTCTATCAGTGATACCTTAGGAGAAGTGTCCTTTTCTGTGTGACTTATTTCACTTAGAATCGTCGTACCTAAATCCACTCATCATGCTGCTACTAACCTTACGACATTGATTTCATGGCTGAGTGATATTCCATTGTACATAAGGACCACAACTTCTTTATCCATTTTTCTCTTTCCTGGGATATTTAAGGTGGAATGAAGTGGAGGTCCTGGTCAACAGAGCAGCCCTAAACTTTGGGGTGCTTGTGTCTTGCTGATTTTTCATTTTCCCAATTTATACCCCCATGAGTGGAAGTGCCCTATGCTCTCTAAGCTGTGTTTTTCAGATGTTTCAGGACTCACCGGACAGTTCTCCGGAGTGGCTCTTGGCAATTTACATCCCGCCCATCAGTGTAGCAAGGCTCCCATTTCTCCATGGCCTGTCCTGCATTTCTGGTTTTGACACTTTTTTCAGCATGGCCCTTTTGACCGATGGGAAGCGAGACTTCTTTGTAGCGCTGATTTGCCTTTCCAGGTGGCTTGGTTGGCCAAAAAGGGCGTATGCGTTTTTTCCTGAATATATTCAGGAAAAAACGCATACGCCCTTTTTGGCCAAGGGCATCATTGTCACCGTTTTGCCGCTTTTCATGTGCTTTAAAGGCGATTCGTATCTACCTCCTGAAATCTGTTTCCTGCAATTCTGCCTTGATTTCAAATCCTCTTCTTTGCCTTCCCTCAATATATTTGTGGACGGGAGTTATCATTTATAACTCTGCAGGTTTGTGAATTGCAGTGCCCTGAACCTCCATTTTACAACTCGTTTTTATGGGAGCTGGCCGCAAAATCGCAGAATGGCTTCAGGCCCTGTTCTGGTTCCGGGGGGCAGGCTGAGCCTGTGGTTATTTCTTCTTTCTGATGGAAAAATAGAGTGACCTGTGCCTGTCCCAACACCAAGAGCTAGTCTCTCGTTGGTTCCACGTCTTCCCGTTTATCCTCAGGACAAATTGCAACCTGCATGGAACAGGAGGTTAAAGGTGCTGATGCTCCAAGTAGGGAGCTTGCTAGTAAAGCGGCTGGAATGGCGAACCCGGGCACAAGGAGATGAGAAATGAGGTGCGTTTTAGAAACCTTTCCCCATCACACGGTGTACCATCTTCTGGGTTTCTCATGCATGTTTTTGATGTAGGAAGATGCCCTTGAACCTGGAGATTTGGGACCCATGCGATGGGTACCACGCAGTATTCCTTTAAAGGGTCTGCGTTTGCTCACCCAACCTCACCAAACCTCTCAGCCCCAAGAGTGTCCACCCTTATGTCTCATCCAGCTGTGCGTCTAGATATGGTCAATCCAGGTTGCATCACAGCCCCTGAACGCATTGTGTAAGAATTTCTCTCTCTTTCACTGTCTTTGTTTCATGGGTGTTTCAAAGTAATTTATTTTTATAATGGGGTTTAGCTGCTTTTCACTGCTGTGTTTATGCCGCTTTACACCCACTTGACACACTAACAGAGAGATATCAATACATAGGTTTTACGATTATTATTAGTCAGATATATTCTTGTGCGGTGAATAGGGCGTGTTGAGTCCAGTTCTCTGAGCAAGGAGTAGGTCTTGTCTATTACATATTGGGTTTATGGAACGGTATCTGAGCTAATTTGATACCCTTGTTTTATGTATCACCCCACCTCACCTTTCCCGTTAAGCAGCCATAGTGTGTTTTCTGCATGTGTGACTCTGTTCTGTTTTGTAATTCAGTTCAAGTGTAACGGTTTTTACATTCCCTCTATCAGTGATACCTTAGGAGAAGTGTCCTTTTCTGTGTGACTTATTTCACTTAGAATCGTCGTACCTAAATCCACTCATCATGCTGCTACTAACCTTACGACATTGATTTCATGGCTGAGTGGTATTCCATTGTACATAAGGACCACAACTTCTTTATCCATTTTTCTCTTTCCTGGGATATTTAAGGTGGAATGAAGTGGAGGTCCTGGTCAACAGAGCAGCCCTAAACTTTGGGGTGCTTGTGTCTTGCTGATTTTTAATTTTCCCAATTTATACCCCCATGAGTGGAAGTGCCCTATGCTCTCTAAGCTGTGTTTTTCAGATGTTTCAGGACTCACCGGACACTTCTCCGGAGTGGCTCTTGGCAATTTACATCCCGCCCATCAGTGTAGCAAGGCTCCCATTTCTCCATGGCCTGTCCTGCATTTCTGGTTTTGACACTTTTTTCAGCATGGCCCTTTTGACCGATGGGAAGCGAGACTTCTTTGTAGTGCTGATTTGCCTTTCCAGGTTGCTTGGTTGGCCAAAAAGGGCGTATGCGTTTTTTCCTGAATATATTCAGGAAAAAACGCATACGCCCTTTTTGGCCAAGGGCATCATTGTCAACGTTTTGCCGCTTTTCATGTGCTTTAAAGGCGATTCGTATCTACCTCCTGAAATCTGTTTCCTGCAATTCTGCCTTGATTTCAAATCCTCTTCTTTGCCTTCCCTCAATATATTTGTGGACGGGAGTTATCATTTATAACTCTGCAGGTTTGTGAATTGCAGTGCCCTGAACCTCCATTTTACAACTCGTTTTTATGGGAGCTGGCCGCAAAATCGCAGAATGGCTTCAGGCCCTGTTCTGGTTCCGGGGGGCAGGCTGAGCCTGTGGTTAATTCTTCTTTCTGATGGGAAAATAGAGTGACCTGTGCCTGTCCCAACACCAAGAGCTAGTCTCTCGTTGGTTCCACGTCTTCCCGTTTATCCTCAGGACAAATTGCAACCTGTATGGAACAGGAGGTTAAAGGTGCTGATGCTCCAAGTAGGGAGCTTGCTAGTAAAGCGGCTGGAATGGCGAACCCGGGCACAAGGAGATGAGAAATGAGGTGCGTTTTAGAAACCTTTCCCCATCACACGGTGTACCATCTTCTGGGTTTCTCATGCATGTTTTTGATGTAGGAAGATGCCCTTGAACCTGGAGATTTGGGACCCATGCGATGGGTACCACGCAGTATTCCTTTAAAGGGTCTGCGTTTGCTCACCCAACCTCACCAAACCTCTCAGCCCCAAGAGTGTCCACCCTTATGTCTCATCCAGCTGTGCGTCTAGATATGGTCAATCCAGGTTGCATCACAGCCCCTGAACGCATTGTGTAAGAATTTCTCTCTCTTTCACTGTCTTTGTTTCATGGGTGTTTCAAAGTAATTTATTTTTATAATGGGGTTTAGCTGCTTTTCACTGCTGTGTTTATGCCGCTTTACACCCACTTGACACACTAACAGAGAGATATCAATACATAGGTTTTACGATTATTATTAGTCAGATATATTCTTGTGCGGTGAATAGGGCGTGTTGAGTCCAGTTCTCTGAGCAAGGAGTAGGTCTTGTCTATTACATATTGGGTTTATGGAACGGTATCTGAGCTAATTTGATACCCTTGTTTTATGTATCACCCCACCTCACCTTTCCCGTTAAGCAGCCATAGTGTGTTTTCTGCATGTGTGACTCTGTTCTGTTTTGTAATTCAGTTCAAGTGTAACGGTTTTTACATTCCCTCTATCAGTGATACCTTAGGAGAAGTGTCCTTTTCTGTGTGACTTATTTCACTTAGAATCGTCGTACCTAAATCCACTCATCCTGCTGCTACTAACCTTACGACATTGATTTCATGGCTGAGTGGTATTCCATTGTACATAAGGACCACAACTTCTTTATCCATTTTTCTCTTTCCTGGGATATTTAAGGTGGAATGAAGTGGAGGTCCTGGTCAACAGAGCAGCCCTAAACTTTGGGGTGCTTGTGTCTTGCTGATTTTTAATTTTCCCAATTTATACCCCCATGAGTGGAAGTGCCCTATGCTCTCTAAGCTGTGTTTTTCAGATGTTTCAGGACTCACCGGACACTTCTCCGGAGTGGCTCTTGGCAATTTACATCCCGCCCATCAGTGTAGCAAGGCTCCCATTTCTCCATGGCCTGTCCTGCATTTCTGGTTTTGACACTTTTTTCAGCATGGCCCTTTTGACCGATGGGAAGCGAGACTTCTTTGTAGCGCTGATTTGCCTTTCCAGGTTGCTTGGTTGGCCAAAAAGGGCGTATGCGATTTTTCCTGAATATATTCAGGAAAAAACGCATACGCCCTTTTTGGCCAAGGGCATCATTGTCAACGTTTTGCCGCTTTTCATGTGCTTTAAAGGCGATTCGTATCTACCTCCTGAAATCTGTTTCCTGCAATTCTGCCTTGATTTCAAATCCTCTTCTTTGCCTTCCCTCAATATATTTGTGGACGGGAGTTATCATTTATAACTCTGCAGGTTTGTGAATTGCAGTGCCCTGAACCTCCATTTTACAACTCGTTTTTATGGGAGCTGGCCGCAAAATCGCAGAATGGCTTCAGGCCCTGTTCTGGTTCCGGGGGGCAGGCTGAGCCTGTGGTTAATTCTTCTTTCTGATGGGAAAATAGAGTGACCTGTGCCTGTCCCAACACCAAGAGCTAGTCTCTCGTTGGTTCCACGTCTTCCCGTTTATCCTCAGGACAAATTGCAACCTGTATGGAACAGGAGGTTAAAGGTGCTGATGCTCCAAGTAGGGAGCTTGCTAGTAAAGCGGCTGGAATGGCGAACCCGGGCACAAGGAGATGAGAAATGAGGTGCGTTTTAGAAACCTTTCCCCATCACACGGTGTACCATCTTCTGGGTTTCTCATGCATGTTTTTGATGTAGGAAGATGCCCTTGAACCTGGAGATTTGGGACCCATGCGATGGGTACCACGCAGTATTCCTTTAAAGGGTCTGCGTTTGCTCACCCAACCTCACCAAACCTCTCAGCCCCAAGAGTGTCCACCCTTATGTCTCATCCAGCTGTGCGTCTAGATATGGTCAATCCAGGTTGCATCACAGCCCCTGAACGCATTGTGTTAAGAATTTCTCTCTCTTTCACTGTCTTTGTTTCATGGGTGTTTCAAAGTAATTTATTTTTATAATGGGGTTTAGCTGCTTTTCACTGCTGTGTTTATGCCGCTTTACACCCACTTGACACACTAACAGAGAGATATCAATACATAGGTTTTACGATTATTATTAGTCAGATATATTCTTGTGCGGTGAATAGGGCGTGTTGAGTCCAGTTCTCTGAGCAAGGAGTAGGTCTTGTCTATTACATATTGGGTTTATGGAACGGTATCTGAGCTAATTTGATACCCTTGTTTTATGTATCACCCCACCTCACCTTTCCCGTTAAGCAGCCATAGTGTGTTTTCTGCATGTGTGACTCTGTCCTGTTTTGTAATTCAGTTCAAGTGTAACGGTTTTTACATTCCCTCTATCAGTGATACCTTATGAGAAGTGTCCTTTTCTGTGTGACTTATTTCACTTAGAATCGTCGTACCTAAATCCACTCATCATGCTGCTACTAACCTTACGACATTGATTTCATGGCTGAGTGATATTCCATTGTACATAAGGACCACAACTTCTTTATCCATTTTTCTCTTTCCTGGGATATTTAAGGTGGAATGAAGTGGAGGTCCTGGTCAACAGAGCAGCCCTAAACTTTGGGGTGCTTGTGTCTTGCTGATTTTTCATTTTCCCAATTTATACCCCCATGAGTGGAAGTGCCCTATGCTCTCTAAGCTGTGTTTTTCAGATGTTTCAGGACTCACCGGACAGTTCTCCGGAGTGGCTCTTGGCAATTTACATCCCGCCCATCAGTGTAGCAAGGCTCCCATTTCTCCATGGCCTGTCCTGCATTTCTGGTTTTGACACTTTTTTCAGCATGGCCCTTTTGACCGATGGGAAGCGAGACTTCTTTGTAGCGCTGATTTGCCTTTCCAGGTGGCTTGGTTGGCCAAAAAGGGCGTATGCGTTTTTTCCTGAATATATTCAGGAAAAAACGCATACGCCCTTTTTGGCCAAGGGCATCATTGTCACCGTTTTGCCGCTTTTCATGTGCTTTAAAGGCGATTCGTATCTACCTCCTGAAATCTGTTTCCTGCAATTCTGCCTTGATTTCAAATCCTCTTCTTTGCCTTCCCTCAATATATTTGTGGACGGGAGTTATCATTTATAACTCTGCAGGTTTGTGAATTGCAGTGCCCTGAACCTCCATTTTACAACTCGTTTTTATGGGAGCTGGCCGCAAAATCGCAGAATGGCTTCAGGCCCTGTTCTGGTTCCGGGGGGCAGGCTGAGCCTGTGGTTATTTCTTCTTTCTGATGGAAAAATAGAGTGACCTGTGCCTGTCCCAACACCAAGAGCTAGTCTCTCGTTGGTTCCACGTCTTCCCGTTTATCCTCAGGACAAATTGCAACCTGTATGGAACAGGAGGTTAAAGGTGCTGATGCTCCAAGTAGGGAGCTTGCTAGTAAAGCGGCTGGAATGGCGAACCCGGGCACAAGGAGATGAGAAATGAGGTGCGTTTTAGAAACCTTTCCCCATCACACGGTGTACCATCTTCTGGGTTTCTCATGCATGTTTTTGATGTAGGAAGATGCCCTTGAACCTGGAGATTTGGGACCCATGCGATGGGTACCACGCAGTATTCCTTTAAAGGGTCTGCGTTTGCTCACCCAACCTCACCAAACCTCTCAGCCCCAAGAGTGTCCACCCTTATGTCTCATCCAGCTGTGCGTCTAGATATGGTCAATCCAGGTTGCATCACAGCCCCTGAACGCATTGTGTAAGAATTTCTCTCTCTTTCACTGTCTTTGTTTCATGGGTGTTTCAAAGTAATTTATTTTTATAATGGGGTTTAGCTGCTTTTCACTGCTGTGTTTATGCCGCTTTACACCCACTTGACACACTAACAGAGAGATATCAATACATAGGTTTTACGATTATTATTAGTCAGATATATTCTTGTGCGGTGAATAGGGCGTGTTGAGTCCAGTTCTCTGAGCAAGGAGTAGGTCTTGTCTATTACATATTGGGTTTATGGAACGGTATCTGAGCTAATTTGATACCCTTGTTTTATGTATCACCCCACCTCACCTTTCCCGTTAAGCAGCCATAGTGTGTTTTCTGCATGTGTGACTCTGTTCTGTTTTGTAATTCAGTTCAAGTGTAACGGTTTTTACATTCCCTCTATCAGTGATACCTTAGGAGAAGTGTCCTTTTCTGTGTGACTTATTTCACTTAGAATCGTCGTACCTAAATCCACTCATCATGCTGCTACTAACCTTACGACATTGATTTCATGGCTGAGTGGTATTCCATTGTACATAAGGACCACAACTTCTTTATCCATTTTTCTCTTTCCTGGGATATTTAAGGTGGAATGAAGTGGAGGTCCTGGTCAACAGAGCAGCCCTAAACTTTGGGGTGCTTGTGTCTTGCTGATTTTTAATTTTCCCAATTTATACCCCCATGAGTGGAAGTGCCCTATGCTCTCTAAGCTGTGTTTTTCAGATGTTTCAGGACTCACCGGACACATCTCCGGAGTGGCTCTTGGCAATTTACATCCCGCCCATCAGTGTAGCAAGGCTCCCATTTCTCCATGGCCTGTCCTGCATTTCTGGTTTTGACACTTTTTTCAGCATGGCCCTTTTGACCGATGGGAAGCGAGACTTCTTTGTAGTGCTGATTTGCCTTTCCAGGTTGCTTGGTTGGCCAAAAAGGGCGTATGCGTTTTTTCCTGAATATATTCAGGAAAAAACGCATACGCCCTTTTTGGCCAAGGGCATCATTGTCAACGTTTTGCCGCTTTTCATGTGCTTTAAAGGCGATTCGTATCTACCTCCTGAAATCTGTTTCCTGCAATTCTGCCTTGATTTCAAATCCTCTTCTTTGCCTTCCCTCAATATATTTGTGGACGGGAGTTATCATTTATAACTCTGCAGGTTTGTGAATTGCAGTGCCCTGAACCTCCATTTTACAACTCGTTTTTATGGGAGCTGGCCGCAAAATCCCAGAATGGCTTCAGGCCCTGTTCTGGTTCCGGGGGGCAGGCTGAGCCTGTGGTTAATTCTTCTTTCTGATGGGAAAATAGAGTGACCTGTGCCTGTCCCAACACCAAGAGCTAGTCTCTCGTTGGTTCCACGTCTTCCCGTTTATCCTCAGGACAAATTGCAACCTGTATGGAACAGGAGGTTAAAGGTGCTGATGCTCCAAGTAGGGAGCTTGCTAGTAAAGCGGCTGGAATGGCGAACCCGGGCACAAGGAGATGAGAAATGAGGTGCGTTTTAGAAACCTTTCCCCATCACACGGTGTACCATCTTCTGGGTTTCTCATGCATGTTTTTGATGTAGGAAGATGCCCTTGAACCTGGAGATTTGGGACCCATGCGATGGGTACCACGCAGTATTCCTTTAAAGGGTCTGCGTTTGCTCACCCAACCTCACCAAACCTCTCAGCCCCAAGAGTGTCCACCCTTATGTCTCATCCAGCTGTGCGTCTAGATATGGTCAATCCAGGTTGCATCACAGCCCCTGAACGCATTGTGTAAGAATTTCTCTCTCTTTCACTGTCTTTGTTTCATGGGTGTTTCAAAGTAATTTATTTTTATAATGGGGTTTAGCTGCTTTTCACTGCTGTGTTTATGCCGCTTTACACCCACTTGACACACTAACAGAGAGATATCAATACATAGGTTTTACGATTATTATTAGTCAGATATATTCTTGTGCGGTGAATAGGGCGTGTTGAGTCCAGTTCTCTGAGCAAGGAGTAGGTCTTGTCTATTACATATTGGGTTTATGGAACGGTATCTGAGCTAATTTGATACCCTTGTTTTATGTATCACCCCACCTCACCTTTCCCGTTAAGCAGCCATAGTGTGTTTTCTGCATGTGTGACTCTGTTCTGTTTTGTAATTCAGTTCAAGTGTAACGGTTTTTACATTCCCTCTATCAGTGATACCTTATGAGAAGTGTCCTTTTCTGTGTGACTTATTTCACTTAGAATCGTCCTACCTAAATCCACTCATCATGCTGCTACTAACCTTACGACATTGATTTCATGGCTGAGTGGTATTCCATTGTACATAAGGACCACAACTTCTTTATCCATTTTTCTCGTTCCTGGGATATTTAAGGTGGAATGAAGTGGAGGTCCTGGTCAACAGAGCAGCCCTAAACTTTGGGGTGCTTGTGTCTTGCTGATTTTTAATTTTCCCAATTTATACCCCCATGAGTGGAAGTGCCCTATGCTCTCTAAGCTGTGTTTTTCAGATGTTTCAGGACTCACCGGACACTTCTCCGGAGTGGCTCTTGGCAATTTACATCCCGCCCATCAGTGTAGCAAGGCTCCCATTTCTCCATGGCCTGTCCTGCATTTCTGGTTTTGACACTTTTTTCAGCATGGCCCTTTTGACCGATGGGAAGCGAGACTTCTTTGTAGCGCTGATTTGCCTTTCCAGGTTGCTTGGTTGGCCAAAAAGGGCGTATGCGATTTTTCCTGAATATATTCAGGAAAAAACGCATACGCCCTTTTTGGCCAAGGGCATCATTGTCAACGTTTTGCCGCTTTTCATGTGCTTTAAAGGCGATTCGTATCTACCTCCTGAAATCTGTTTCCTGCAATTCTGCCTTGATTTCAAATCCTCTTCTTTGCCTTCCCTCAATATATTTGTGGACGGGAGTTATCATTTATAACTCTGCAGGTTTGTGAATTGCAGTGCCCTGAACCTCCATTTTACAACTCGTTTTTATGGGAGCTGGCCGCAAAATCGCAGAATGGCTTCAGGCCCTGTTCTGGTTCCGGGGGGCAGGCTGAGCCTGTGGTTAATTCTTCTTTCTGATGGGAAAATAGAGTGACCTGTGCCTGTCCCAACACCAAGAGCTAGTCTCTCGTTGGTTCCACGTCTTCCCGTTTATCCTCAGGACAAATTGCAACCTGTATGGAACAGGAGGTTAAAGGTGCTGATGCTCCAAGTAGGGAGCTTGCTAGTAAAGCGGCTGGAATGGCGAACCCGGGCACAAGGAGATGAGAAATGAGGTGCGTTTTAGAAACCTTTCCCCATCACACGGTGTACCATCTTCTGGGTTTCTCATGCATGTTTTTGATGTAGGAAGATGCCCTTGAACCTGGAGATTTGGGACCCATGCGATGGGTACCACGCAGTATTCCTTTAAAGGGTCTGCGTTTGCTCACCCAACCTCACCAAACCTCTCAGCCCCAAGAGTGTCCACCCTTATGTCTCATCCAGCTGTGCGTCTA
Organism: Balaenoptera borealis; assembly: GCF_965194805.1. NCBI lineage: Eukaryota > Metazoa > Chordata > Mammalia > Artiodactyla > Balaenopteridae > Balaenoptera > Balaenoptera borealis. Next base: position 246,144 of record NW_028123667.1, on the reverse strand, counting down.
GATATGGTCAATCCAGGTTGCATCACAGCCCCTGAACGCATTGTGTTAAGAATTTCTCTCTCTTTCACTGTCTTTGTTTCATGGGTGTTTCAAAGTAATTTATTTTTATAATGGGGTTTAGCTGCTTTTCACTGCTGTGTTTATGCCGCTTTACACCCACTTGACACACTAACAGAGAGATATCAATACATAGGTTTTACGATTATTATTAGTCAGATATATTCTTGTGCGGTGAATAGGGCGTGTTGAGTCCAGTTCTCTGAGCAAGGAGTAGGTCTTGTCTATTACATATTGGGTTTATGGAACGGTATCTGAGCTAATTTGATACCCTTGTTTTATGTATCACCCCACCTCACCTTTCCCGTTAAGCAGCCATAGTGTGTTTTCTGCATGTGTGACTCTGTCCTGTTTTGTAATTCAGTTCAAGTGTAACGGTTTTTACATTCCCTCTATCAGTGATACCTTATGAGAAGTGTCCTTTTCTGTGTGACTTATTTCACTTAGAATCGTCGTACCTAAATCCACTCATCATGCTGCTACTAACCTTACGACATTGATTTCATGGCTGAGTGATATTCCATTGTACATAAGGACCACAACTTCTTTATCCATTTTTCTCTTTCCTGGGATATTTAAGGTGGAATGAAGTGGAGGTCCTGGTCAACAGAGCAGCCCTAAACTTTGGGGTGCTTGTGTCTTGCTGATTTTTCATTTTCCCAATTTATACCCCCATGAGTGGAAGTGCCCTATGCTCTCTAAGCTGTGTTTTTCAGATGTTTCAGGACTCACCGGACAGTTCTCCGGAGTGGCTCTTGGCAATTTACATCCCGCCCATCAGTGTAGCAAGGCTCCCATTTCTCCATGGCCTGTCCTGCATTTCTGGTTTTGACACTTTTTTCAGCATGGCCCTTTTGACCGATGGGAAGCGAGACTTCTTTGTAGCGCTGATTTGCCTTTCCAGGTGGCTTGGTTGGCCAAAAAGGGCGTATGCGTTTTTTCCTGAATATATTCAGGAAAAAACGCATACGCCCTTTTTGGCCAAGGGCATCATTGTCACCGTTTTGCCGCTTTTCATGTGCTTTAAAGGCGATTCGTATCTACCTCCTGAAATCTGTTTCCTGCAATTCTGCCTTGATTTCAAATCCTCTTCTTTGCCTTCCCTCAATATATTTGTGGACGGGAGTTATCATTTATAACTCTGCAGGTTTGTGAATTGCAGTGCCCTGAACCTCCATTTTACAACTCGTTTTTATGGGAGCTGGCCGCAAAATCGCAGAATGGCTTCAGGCCCTGTTCTGGTTCCGGGGGGCAGGCTGAGCCTGTGGTTATTTCTTCTTTCTGATGGAAAAATAGAGTGACCTGTGCCTGTCCCAACACCAAGAGCTAGTCTCTCGTTGGTTCCACGTCTTCCCGTTTATCCTCAGGACAAATTGCAACCTGTATGGAACAGGAGGTTAAAGGTGCTGATGCTCCAAGTAGGGAGCTTGCTAGTAAAGCGGCTGGAATGGCGAACCCGGGCACAAGGAGATGAGAAATGAGGTGCGTTTTAGAAACCTTTCCCCATCACACGGTGTACCATCTTCTGGGTTTCTCATGCATGTTTTTGATGTAGGAAGATGCCCTTGAACCTGGAGATTTGGGACCCATGCGATGGGTACCACGCAGTATTCCTTTAAAGGGTCTGCGTTTGCTCACCCAACCTCACCAAACCTCTCAGCCCCAAGAGTGTCCACCCTTATGTCTCATCCAGCTGTGCGTCTAGATATGGTCAATCCAGGTTGCATCACAGCCCCTGAACGCATTGTGTAAGAATTTCTCTCTCTTTCACTGTCTTTGTTTCATGGGTGTTTCAAAGTAATTTATTTTTATAATGGGGTTTAGCTGCTTTTCACTGCTGTGTTTATGCCGCTTTACACCCACTTGACACACTAACAGAGAGATATCAATACATAGGTTTTACGATTATTATTAGTCAGATATATTCTTGTGCGGTGAATAGGGCGTGTTGAGTCCAGTTCTCTGAGCAAGGAGTAGGTCTTGTCTATTACATATTGGGTTTATGGAACGGTATCTGAGCTAATTTGATACCCTTGTTTTATGTATCACCCCACCTCACCTTTCCCGTTAAGCAGCCATAGTGTGTTTTCTGCATGTGTGACTCTGTTCTGTTTTGTAATTCAGTTCAAGTGTAACGGTTTTTACATTCCCTCTATCAGTGATACCTTAGGAGAAGTGTCCTTTTCTGTGTGACTTATTTCACTTAGAATCGTCGTACCTAAATCCACTCATCATGCTGCTACTAACCTTACGACATTGATTTCATGGCTGAGTGGTATTCCATTGTACATAAGGACCACAACTTCTTTATCCATTTTTCTCTTTCCTGGGATATTTAAGGTGGAATGAAGTGGAGGTCCTGGTCAACAGAGCAGCCCTAAACTTTGGGGTGCTTGTGTCTTGCTGATTTTTAATTTTCCCAATTTATACCCCCATGAGTGGAAGTGCCCTATGCTCTCTAAGCTGTGTTTTTCAGATGTTTCAGGACTCACCGGACACATCTCCGGAGTGGCTCTTGGCAATTTACATCCCGCCCATCAGTGTAGCAAGGCTCCCATTTCTCCATGGCCTGTCCTGCATTTCTGGTTTTGACACTTTTTTCAGCATGGCCCTTTTGACCGATGGGAAGCGAGACTTCTTTGTAGTGCTGATTTGCCTTTCCAGGTTGCTTGGTTGGCCAAAAAGGGCGTATGCGTTTTTTCCTGAATATATTCAGGAAAAAACGCATACGCCCTTTTTGGCCAAGGGCATCATTGTCAACGTTTTGCCGCTTTTCATGTGCTTTAAAGGCGATTCGTATCTACCTCCTGAAATCTGTTTCCTGCAATTCTGCCTTGATTTCAAATCCTCTTCTTTGCCTTCCCTCAATATATTTGTGGACGGGAGTTATCATTTATAACTCTGCAGGTTTGTGAATTGCAGTGCCCTGAACCTCCATTTTACAACTCGTTTTTATGGGAGCTGGCCGCAAAATCCCAGAATGGCTTCAGGCCCTGTTCTGGTTCCGGGGGGCAGGCTGAGCCTGTGGTTAATTCTTCTTTCTGATGGGAAAATAGAGTGACCTGTGCCTGTCCCAACACCAAGAGCTAGTCTCTCGTTGGTTCCACGTCTTCCCGTTTATCCTCAGGACAAATTGCAACCTGTATGGAACAGGAGGTTAAAGGTGCTGATGCTCCAAGTAGGGAGCTTGCTAGTAAAGCGGCTGGAATGGCGAACCCGGGCACAAGGAGATGAGAAATGAGGTGCGTTTTAGAAACCTTTCCCCATCACACGGTGTACCATCTTCTGGGTTTCTCATGCATGTTTTTGATGTAGGAAGATGCCCTTGAACCTGGAGATTTGGGACCCATGCGATGGGTACCACGCAGTATTCCTTTAAAGGGTCTGCGTTTGCTCACCCAACCTCACCAAACCTCTCAGCCCCAAGAGTGTCCACCCTTATGTCTCATCCAGCTGTGCGTCTAGATATGGTCAATCCAGGTTGCATCACAGCCCCTGAACGCATTGTGTAAGAATTTCTCTCTCTTTCACTGTCTTTGTTTCATGGGTGTTTCAAAGTAATTTATTTTTATAATGGGGTTTAGCTGCTTTTCACTGCTGTGTTTATGCCGCTTTACACCCACTTGACACACTAACAGAGAGATATCAATACATAGGTTTTACGATTATTATTAGTCAGATATATTCTTGTGCGGTGAATAGGGCGTGTTGAGTCCAGTTCTCTGAGCAAGGAGTAGGTCTTGTCTATTACATATTGGGTTTATGGAACGGTATCTGAGCTAATTTGATACCCTTGTTTTATGTATCACCCCACCTCACCTTTCCCGTTAAGCAGCCATAGTGTGTTTTCTGCATGTGTGACTCTGTTCTGTTTTGTAATTCAGTTCAAGTGTAACGGTTTGTACATTCCCTCTATCAGTGATACCTTATGAGAAGTGTCCTTTTCTGTGTGACTTATTTCACTTAGAATCGTCCTACCTAAATCCACTCATCATGCTGCTACTAACCTTACGACATTGATTTCATGGCTGAGTGGTATTCCATTGTACATAAGGACCACAACTTCTTTATCCATTTTTCTCTTTCCTGGGATATTTAAGGTGGAATGAAGTGGAGGTCCTGGTCAACAGAGCAGCCCTAAACTTTGGGGTGCTTGTGTCTTGCTGATTTTTAATTTTCCCAATTTATACCCCCATGAGTGGAAGTGCCCTATGCTCTCTAAGCTGTGTTTTTCAGATGTTTCAGGACTCACCGGACACTTCTCCGGAGTGGCTCTTGGCAATTTACATCCCGCCCATCAGTGTAGCAAGGCTCCCATTTCTCCATGGCCTGTCCTGCATTTCTGGTTTTGACACTTTTTTCAGCATGGCCCTTTTGACCGATGGGAAGCGAGACTTCTTTGTAGCGCTGATTTGCCTTTCCAGGTTGCTTGGTTGGCCAAAAAGGGCGTATGCGATTTTTCCTGAATATATTCAGGAAAAAACGCATACGCCCTTTTTGGCCAAGGGCATCATTGTCAACGTTTTGCCGCTTTTCATGTGCTTTAAAGGCGATTCGTATCTACCTCCTGAAATCTGTTTCCTGCAATTCTGCCTTGATTTCAAATCCTCTTCTTTGCCTTCCCTCAATATATTTGTGGACGGGAGTTATCATTTATAACTCTGCAGGTTTGTGAATTGCAGTGCCCTGAACCTCCATTTTACAACTCGTTTTTATGGGAGCTGGCCGCAAAATCGCAGAATGGCTTCAGGCCCTGTTCTGGTTCCGGGGGGCAGGCTGAGCCTGTGGTTAATTCTTCTTTCTGATGGGAAAATAGAGTGACCTGTGCCTGTCCCAACACCAAGAGCTAGTCTCTCGTTGGTTCCACGTCTTCCCGTTTATCCTCAGGACAAATTGCAACCTGTATGGAACAGGAGGTTAAAGGTGCTGATGCTCCAAGTAGGGAGCTTGCTAGTAAAGCGGCTGGAATGGCGAACCCGGGCACAAGGAGATGAGAAATGAGGTGCGTTTTAGAAACCTTTCCCCATCACACGGTGTACCATCTTCTGGGTTTCTCATGCATGTTTTTGATGTAGGAAGATGCCCTTGAACCTGGAGATTTGGGACCCATGCGATGGGTACCACGCAGTATTCCTTTAAAGGGTCTGCGTTTGCTCACCCAACCTCACCAAACCTCTCAGCCCCAAGAGTGTCCACCCTTATGTCTCATCCAGCTGTGCGTCTAGATATGGTCAATCCAGGTTGCATCACAGCCCCTGAACGCATTGTGTTAAGAATTTCTCTCTCTTTCACTGTCTTTGTTTCATGGGTGTTTCAAAGTAATTTATTTTTATAATGGGGTTTAGCTGCTTTTCACTGCTGTGTTTATGCCGCTTTACACCCACTTGACACACTAACAGAGAGATATCAATACATAGGTTTTACGATTATTATTAGTCAGATATATTCTTGTGCGGTGAATAGGGCGTGTTGAGTCCAGTTCTCTGAGCAAGGAGTAGGTCTTGTCTATTACATATTGGGTTTATGGAACGGTATCTGAGCTAATTTGATACCCTTGTTTTATGTATCACCCCACCTCACCTTTCCCGTTAAGCAGCCATAGTGTGTTTTCTGCATGTGTGACTCTGTTCTGTTTTGTAATTCAGTTCAAGTGTAACGGTTTTTACATTCCCTCTATCAGTGATACCTTATGAGAAGTGTCCTTTTCTGTGTGACTTATTTCACTTAGAATCGTCCTACCTAAATCCACTCATCATGCTGCTACTAACCTTACGACATTGATTTCATGGCTGAGTGGTATTCCATTGTACATAAGGACCACAACTTCTTTATCCATTTTTCTCTTTCCTGGGATATTTAAGGTGGAATGAAGTGGAGGTCCTGGTCAACAGAGCAGCCCTAAACTTTGGGGTGCTTGTGTCTTGCTGATTTTTAATTTTCCCAATTTATACCCCCATGAGTGGAAGTGCCCTATGCTCTCTAAGCTGTGTTTTTCAGATGTTTCAGGACTCACCGGACACTTCTCCGGAGTGGCTCTTGGCAATTTACATCCCGCCCATCAGTGTAGCAAGGCTCCCATTTCTCCATGGCCTGTCCTGCATTTCTGGTTTTGACACTTTTTTCAGCATGGCCCTTTTGACCGATGGGAAGCGAGACTTCTTTGTAGTGCTGATTTGCCTTTCCAGGTTGCTTGGTTGGCCAAAAAGGGCGTATGCGTTTTTTCCTGAATATATTCAGGAAAAAACGCATACGCCCTTTTTGGCCAAGGGCATCATTGTCAACGTTTTGCCGCTTTTCATGTGCTTTAAAGGCGATTCGTATCTACCTCCTGAAATCTGTTTCCTGCAATTCTGCCTTGATTTCAAATCCTCTTCTTTGCCTTCCCTCAATATATTTGTGGACGGGAGTTATCATTTATAACTCTGCAGGTTTGTGAATTGCAGTGCCCTGAACCTCCATTTTACAACTCGTTTTTATGGGAGCTGGCCGCAAAATCGCAGAATGGCTTCAGGCCCTGTTCTGGTTCCGGGGGGCAGGCTGAGCCTGTGGTTATTTCTTCTTTCTGATGGAAAAATAGAGTGACCTGTGCCTGTCCCAACACCAAGAGCTAGTCTCTCGTTGGTTCCACGTCTTCCCGTTTATCCTCAGGACAAATTGCAACCTGCATGGAACAGGAGGTTAAAGGTGCTGATGCTCCAAGTAGGGAGCTTGCTAGTAAAGCGGCTGGAATGGCGAACCCGGGCACAAGGAGATGAGAAATGAGGTGCGTTTTAGAAACCTTTCCCCATCACACGGTGTACCATCTTCTGGGTTTCTCATGCATGTTTTTGATGTAGGAAGATGCCCTTGAACCTGGAGATTTGGGACCCATGCGATGGGTACCACGCAGTATTCCTTTAAAGGGTCTGCGTTTGCTCACCCAACCTCACCAAACCTCTCAGCCCCAAGAGTGTCCACCCTTATGTCTCATCCAGCTGTGCGTCTAGATATGGTCAATCCAGGTTGCATCACAGCCCCTGAACGCATTGTGTAAGAATTTCTCTCTCTTTCACTGTCTTTGTTTCATGGGTGTTTCAAAGTAATTTATTTTTATAATGGGGTTTAGCTGCTTTTCACTGCTGTGTTTATGCCGCTTTACACCCACTTGACACACTAACAGAGAGATATCAATACATAGGTTTTACGATTATTATTAGTCAGATATATTCTTGTGCGGTGAATAGGGCGTGTTGAGTCCAGTTCTCTGAGCAAGGAGTAGGTCTTGTCTATTACATATTGGGTTTATGGAACGGTATCTGAGCTAATTTGATACCCTTGTTTTATGTATCACCCCACCTCACCTTTCCCGTTAAGCAGCCATAGTGTGTTTTCTGCATGTGTGACTCTGTTCTGTTTTGTAATTCAGTTCAAGTGTAACGGTTTTTACATTCCCTCTATCAGTGATACCTTAGGAGAAGTGTCCTTTTCTGTGTGACTTATTTCACTTAGAATCGTCCTACCTAAATCCACTCATCATGCTGCTACTAACCTTACGACATTGATTTCATGGCTGAGTGGTATTCCATTGTACATAAGGACCACAACTTCTTTATCCATTTTTCTCTTTCCTGGGATATTTAAGGTGGAATGAAGTGGAGGTCCTGGTCAACAGAGCAGCCCTAAACTTTGGGGTGCTTGTGTCTTGCTGATTTTTAATTTTCCCAATTTATACCCCCATGAGTGGAAGTGCCCTATGCTCTCTAAGCTGTGTTTTTCAGATGTTTCAGGACTCACCGGACACTTCTCCGGAGTGGCTCTTGGCAATTTACATCCCGCCCATCAGTGTAGCAAGGCTCCCATTTCTCCATGGCCTGTCCTGCATTTCTGGTTTTGACACTTTTTTCAGCATGGCCCTTTTGACCGATGGGAAGCGAGACTTCTTTGTAGTGCTGATTTGCCTTTCCAGGTTGCTTGGTTGGCCAAAAAGGGCGTATGCGTTTTTTCCTGAATATATTCAGGAAAAAACGCATACGCCCTTTTTGGCCAAGGGCATCATTGTCAACGTTTTGCCGCTTTTCATGTGCTTTAAAGGCGATTCGTATCTACCTCCTGAAATCTGTTTCCTGCAATTCTGCCTTGATTTCAAATCCTCTTCTTTGCCTTCCCTCAATATATTTGTGGACGGGAGTTATCATTTATAACTCTGCAGGTTTGTGAATTGCAGTGCCCTGAACCTCCATTTTACAACTCGTTTTTATGGGAGCTGGCCGCAAAATCGCAGAATGGCTTCAGGCCCTGTTCTGGTTCCGGGGGGCAGGCTGAGCCTGTGGTTAATTCTTCTTTCTGATGGGAAAATAGAGTGACCTGTGCCTGTCCCAACACCAAGAGCTAGTCTCTCGTTGGTTCCACGTCTTCCCGTTTATCCTCAGGACAAATTGCAACCTGTATGGAACAGGAGGTTAAAGGTGCTGATGCTCCAAGTAGGGAGCTTGCTAGTAAAGCGGCTGGAATGGCGAACCCGGGCACAAGGAGATGAGAAATGAGGTGCGTTTTAGAAACCTTTCCCCATCACACGGTGTACCATCTTCTGGGTTTCTCATGCATGTTTTTGATGTAGGAAGATGCCCTTGAACCTGGAGATTTGGGACCCATGCGATGGGTACCACGCAGTATTCCTTTAAAGGGTCTGCGTTTGCTCACCCAACCTCACCAAACCTCTCAGCCCCAAGAGTGTCCACCCTTATGTCTCATCCAGCTGTGCGTCTAGATATGGTCAATCCAGGTTGCATCACAGCCCCTGAACGCATTGTGTAAGAATTTCTCTCTCTTTCACTGTCTTTGTTTCATGGGTGTTTCAAAGTAATTTATTTTTATAATGGGGTTTAGCTGCTTTTCACTGCTGTGTTTATGCCGCTTTACACCCACTTGACACACTAACAGAGAGATATCAATACATAGGTTTTACGATTATTATTAGTCAGATATATTCTTGTGCGGTGAATAGGGCGTGTTGAGTCCAGTTCTCTGAGCAAGGAGTAGGTCTTGTCTATTACATATTGGGTTTATGGAACGGTATCTGAGCTAATTTGATACCCTTGTTTTATGTATCACCCCACCTCACCTTTCCCGTTAAGCAGCCATAGTGTGTTTTCTGCATGTGTGACTCTGTTCTGTTTTGTAATTCAGTTCAAGTGTAACGGTTTTTACATTCCCTCTATCAGTGATACCTTATGAGAAGTGTCCTTTTCTGTGTGACTTATTTCACTTAGAATCGTCCTACCTAAATCCACTCATCATGCTGCTACTAACCTTACGACATTGATTTCATGGCTGAGTGGTATTCCATTGTACATAAGGACCACAACTTCTTTATCCATTTTTCTCTTTCCTGGGATATTTAAGGTGGAATGAAGTGGAGGTCCTGGTCAACAGAGCAGCCCTAAACTTTGGGGTGCTTGTGTCTTGCTGATTTTTAATTTTCCCAATTTATACCCCCATGAGTGGAAGTGCCCTATGCTCTCTAAGCTGTGTTTTTCAGATGTTTCAGGACTCACCGGACACTTCTCCGGAGTGGCTCTTGGCAATTTACATCCCGCCCATCAGTGTAGCAAGGCTCCCATTTCTCCATGGCCTGTCCTGCATTTCTGGTTTTGACACTTTTTTCAGCATGGCCCTTTTGACCGATGGGAAGCGAGACTTCTTTGTAGTGCTGATTTGCCTTTCCAGGTTGCTTGGTTGGCCAAAAAGGGCGTATGCGTTTTTTCCTGAATATATTCAGGAAAAAACGCATACGCCCTTTTTGGCCAAGGGCATCATTGTCAACGTTTTGCCGCTTTTCATGTGCTTTAAAGGCGATTCGTATCTACCTCCTGAAATCTGTTTCCTGCAATTCTGCCTTGATTTCAAATCCTCTTCTTTGCCTTCCCTCAATATATTTGTGGACGGGAGTTATCATTTATAACTCTGCAGGTTTGTGAATTGCAGTGCCCTGAACCTCCATTTTACAACTCGTTTTTATGGGAGCTGGCCGCAAAATCGCAGAATGGCTTCAGGCCCTGTTCTGGTTCCGGGGGGCAGGCTGAGCCTGTGGTTAATTCTTCTTTCTGATGGGAAAATAGAGTGACCTGTGCCTGTCCCAACACCAAGAGCTAGTCTCTCGTTGGTTCCACGTCTTCCCGTTTATCCTCAGGACAAATTGCAACCTGTATGGAACAGGAGGTTAAAGGTGCTGATGCTCCAAGTAGGGAGCTTGCTAGTAAAGCGGCTGGAATGGCGAACCCGGGCACAAGGAGATGAGAAATGAGGTGCGTTTTAGAAACCTTTCCCCATCACACGGTGTACCATCTTCTGGGTTTCTCATGCATGTTTTTGATGTAGGAAGATGCCCTTGAACCTGGAGATTTGGGACCCATGCGATGGGTACCACGCAGTATTCCTTTAAAGGGTCTGCGTTTGCTCACCCAACCTCACCAAACCTCTCAGCCCCAAGAGTGTCCACCCTTATGTCTCATCCAGCTGTGCGTCTAGATATGGTCAATCCAGGTTGCATCACAGCCCCTGAACGCATTGTGTAAGAATTTCTCTCTCTTTCACTGTCTTTGTTTCATGGGTGTTTCAAAGTAATTTATTTTTATAATGGGGTTTAGCTGCTTTTCACTGCTGTGTTTATGCCGCTTTACACCCACTTGACACACTAACAGAGAGATATCAATACATAGGTTTTACGATTATTATTAGTCAGATATATTCTTGTGCGGTGAATAGGGCGTGTTGAGTCCAGTTCTCTGAGCAAGGAGTAGGTCTTGTCTATTACATATTGGGTTTATGGAACGGTATCTGAGCTAATTTGATACCCTTGTTTTATGTATCACCCCACCTCACCTTTCCCGTTAAGCAGCCATAGTGTGTTTTCTGCATGTGTGACTCTGTTCTGTTTTGTAATTCAGTTCAAGTGTAACGGTTTTTACATTCCCTCTATCAGTGATACCTTATGAGAAGTGTCCTTTTCTGTGTGACTTATTTCACTTAGAATCGTCCTACCTAAATCCACTCATCATGCTGCTACTAACCTTACGACATTGATTTCATGGCTGAGTGGTATTCCATTGTACATAAGGACCACAACTTCTTTATCCATTTTTCTCTTTCCTGGGATATTTAAGGTGGAATGAAGTGGAGGTCCTGGTCAACAGAGCAGCCCTAAACTTTGGGGTGCTTGTGTCTTGCTGATTTTTAATTTTCCCAATTTATACCCCCATGAGTGGAAGTGCCCTATGCTCTCTAAGCTGTGTTTTTCAGATGTTTCAGGACTCACCGGACACTTCTCCGGAGTGGCTCTTGGCAATTTACATCCCGCCCATCAGTGTAGCAAGGCTCCCATTTCTCCATGGCCTGTCCTGCATTTCTGGTTTTGACACTTTTTTCAGCATGGCCCTTTTGACCGATGGGAAGCGAGACTTCTTTGTAGCGCTGATTTGCCTTTCCAGGTTGCTTGGTTGGCCAAAAAGGGCGTATGCGATTTTTCCTGAATATATTCAGGAAAAAACGCATACGCCCTTTTTGGCCAAGGGCATCATTGTCAACGTTTTGCCGCTTTTCATGTGCTTTAAAGGCGATTCGTATCTACCTCCTGAAATCTGTTTCCTGCAATTCTGCCTTGATTTCAAATCCTCTTCTTTGCCTTCCCTCAATATATTTGTGGACGGGAGTTATCATTTATAACTCTGCAGGTTTGTGAATTGCAGTGCCCTGAACCTCCATTTTACAACTCGTTTTTATGGGAGCTGGCCGCAAAATCGCAGAATGGCTTCAGGCCCTGTTCTGGTTCCGGGGGGCAGGCTGAGCCTGTGGTTAATTCTTCTTTCTGATGGGAAAATAGAGTGACCTGTGCCTGTCCCAACACCAAGAGCTAGTCTCTCGTTGGTTCCACGTCTTCCCGTTTATCCTCAGGACAAATTGCAACCTGTATGGAACAGGAGGTTAAAGGTGCTGATGCTCCAAGTAGGGAGCTTGCTAGTAAAGCGGCTGGAATGGCGAACCCGGGCACAAGGAGATGAGAAATGAGGTGCGTTTTAGAAACCTTTCCCCATCACACGGTGTACCATCTTCTGGGTTTCTCATGCATGTTTTTGATGTAGGAAGATGCCCTTGAACCTGGAGATTTGGGACCCATGCGATGGGTACCACGCAGTATTCCTTTAAAGGGTCTGCGTTTGCTCACCCAACCTCACCAAACCTCTCAGCCCCAAGAGTGTCCACCCTTATGTCTCATCCAGCTGTGCGTCTAGATATGGTCAATCCAGGTTGCATCACAGCCCCTGAACGCATTGTGTTAAGAATTTCTCTCTCTTTCACTGTCTTTGTTTCATGGGTGTTTCAAAGTAATTTATTTTTATAATGGGGTTTAGCTGCTTTTCACTGCTGTGTTTATGCCGCTTTACACCCACTTGACACACTAACAGAGAGATATCAATACATAGGTTTTACGATTATTATTAGTCAGATATATTCTTGTGCGGTGAATAGGGCGTGTTGAGTCCAGTTCTCTGAGCAAGGAGTAGGTCTTGTCTATTACATATTGGGTTTATGGAACGGTATCTGAGCTAATTTGATACCCTTGTTTTATGTATCACCCCACCTCACCTTTCCCGTTAAGCAGCCATAGTGTGTTTTCTGCATGTGTGACTCTGTTCTGTTTTGTAATTCAGTTCAAGTGTAACGGTTTTTACATTCCCTCTATCAGTGATACCTTATGAGAAGTGTCCTTTTCTGTGTGACTTATTTCACTTAGAATCGTCGTACCTAAATCCACTCATCATGCTGCTACTAACCTTACGACATTGATTTCATGGCTGAGTGATATTCCATTGTACATAAGGACCACAACTTCTTTATCCATTTTTCTCTTTCCTGGGATATTTAAGGTGGAATGAAGTGGAGGTCCTGGTCAACAGAGCAGCCCTAAACTTTGGGGTGCTTGTGTCTTGCTGATTTTTCATTTTCCCAATTTATACCCCCATGAGTGGAAGTGCCCTATGCTCTCTAAGCTGTGTTTTTCAGATGTTTCAGGACTCACCGGACAGTTCTCCGGAGTGGCTCTTGGCAATTTACATCCCGCCCATCAGTGTAGCAAGGCTCCCATTTCTCCATGGCCTGTCCTGCATTTCTGGTTTTGACACTTTTTTCAGCATGGCCCTTTTGACCGATGGGAAGCGAGACTTCTTTGTAGCGCTGATTTGCCTTTCCAGGTGGCTTGGTTGGCCAAAAAGGGCGTATGCGTTTTTTCCTGAATATATTCAGGAAAAAACGCATACGCCCTTTTTGGCCAAGGGCATCATTGTCACCGTTTTGCCGCTTTTCATGTGCTTTAAAGGCGATTCGTATCTACCTCCTGAAATCTGTTTCCTGCAATTCTGCCTTGATTTCAAATCCTCTTCTTTGCCTTCCCTCAATATATTTGTGGACGGGAGTTATCATTTATAACTCTGCAGGTTTGTGAATTGCAGTGCCCTGAACCTCCATTTTACAACTCGTTTTTATGGGAGCTGGCCGCAAAATCGCAGAATGGCTTCAGGCCCTGTTCTGGTTCCGGGGGGCAGGCTGAGCCTGTGGTTATTTCTTCTTTCTGATGGAAAAATAGAGTGACCTGTGCCTGTCCCAACACCAAGAGCTAGTCTCTCGTTGGTTCCACGTCTTCCCGTTTATCCTCAGGACAAATTGCAACCTGCATGGAACAGGAGGTTAAAGGTGCTGATGCTCCAAGTAGGGAGCTTGCTAGTAAAGCGGCTGGAATGGCGAACCCGGGCACAAGGAGATGAGAAATGAGGTGCGTTTTAGAAACCTTTCCCCATCACACGGTGTACCATCTTCTGGGTTTCTCATGCATGTTTTTGATGTAGGAAGATGCCCTTGAACCTGGAGATTTGGGACCCATGCGATGGGTACCACGCAGTATTCCTGTAAAGGGTCTGCGTTTGCTCACCCAACCTCACCAAACCTCTCAGCCCCAAGAGTGTCCACCCTTATGTCTCATCCAGCTGTGCGTCTAGATATGGTCAATCCAGGTTGCATCACAGCCCCTGAACGCATTGTGTAAGAATTTCTCTCTCTTTCACTGTCTTTGTTTCATGGGTGTTTCAAAGTAATTTATTTTTATAATGGGGTTTAGCTGCTTTTCACTGCTGTGTTTATGCCGCTTTACACCCACTTGACACACTAACAGAGAGATATCAATACATAGGTTTTACGATTATTATTAGTCAGATATATTCTTGTGCGGTGAATAGGGCGTGTTGAGTCCAGTTCTCTGAGCAAGGAGTAGGTCTTGTCTATTACATATTGGGTTTATGGAACGGTATCTGAGCTAATTTGATACCCTTGTTTTATGTATCACCCCACCTCACCTTTCCCGTTAAGCAGCCATAGTGTGTTTTCTGCATGTGTGACTCTGTTCTGTTTTGTAATTCAGTTCAAGTGTAACGGTTTTTACATTCCCTCTATCAGTGATACCTTAGGAGAAGTGTCCTTTTCTGTGTGACTTATTTCACTTAGAATCGTCGTACCTAAATCCACTCATCATGCTGCTACTAACCTTACGACATTGATTTCATGGCTGAGTGGTATTCCATTGTACATAAGGACCACAACTTCTTTATCCATTTTTCTCTTTCCTGGGATATTTAAGGTGGAATGAAGTGGAGGTCCTGGTCAACAGAGCAGCCCTAAACTTTGGGGTGCTTGTGTCTTGCTGATTTTTCATTTTCCCAATTTATACCCCCATGAGTGGAAGTGCCCTATGCTCTCTAAGCTGTGTTTTTCAGATGTTTCAGGACTCACCGGACACTTCTCCGGAGTGGCTCTTGGCAATTTACATCCCGCCCATCAGTGTAGCAAGGCTCCCATTTCTCCATGGCCTGTCCTGCATTTCTGGTTTTGACACTTTTTTCAGCATGGCCCTTTTGACCGATGGGAAGCGAGACTTCTTTGTAGTGCTGATTTGCCTTTCCAGGTTGCTTGGTTGGCCAAAAAGGGCGTATGCGTTTTTTCCTGAATATATTCAGGAAAAAACGCATACGCCCTTTTTGGCCAAGGGCATCATTGTCAACGTTTTGCCGCTTTTCATGTGCTTTAAAGGCGATTCGTATCTACCTCCTGAAATCTGTTTCCTGCAATTCTGCCTTGATTTCAAATCCTCTTCTTTGCCTTCCCTCAATATATTTGTGGACGGGAGTTATCATTTATAACTCTGCAGGTTTGTGAATTGCAGTGCCCTGAACCTCCATTTTACAACTCGTTTTTATGGGAGCTGGCCGCAAAATCGCAGAATGGCTTCAGGCCCTGTTCTGGTTCCGGGGGGCAGGCTGAGCCTGTGGTTAATTCTTCTTTCTGATGGGAAAATAGAGTGACCTGTGCCTGTCCCAACACCAAGAGCTAGTCTCTCGTTGGTTCCACGTCTTCCCGTTTATCCTCAGGACAAATTGCAACCTGTATGGAACAGGAGGTTAAAGGTGCTGATGCTCCAAGTAGGGAGCTTGCTAGTAAAGCGGCTGGAATGGCGAACCCGGGCACAAGGAGATGAGAAATGAGGTGCGTTTTAGAAACCTTTCCCCATCACACGGTGTACCATCTTCTGGGTTTCTCATGCATGTTTTTGATGTAGGAAGATGCCCTTGAACCTGGAGATTTGGGACCCATGCGATGGGTACCACGCAGTATTCCTTTAAAGGGTCTGCGTTTGCTCACCCAACCTCACCAAACCTCTCAGCCCCAAGAGTGTCCACCCTTATGTCTCATCCAGCTGTGCGTCTAGATATGGTCAATCCAGGTTGCATCACAGCCCCTGAACGCATTGTGTAAGAATTTCTCTCTCTTTCACTGTCTTTGTTTCATGGGTGTTTCAAAGTAATTTATTTTTATAATGGGGTTTAGCTGCTTTTCACTGCTGTGTTTATGCCGCTTTACACCCACTTGACACACTAACAGAGAGATATCAATACATAGGTTTTACGATTATTATTAGTCAGATATATTCTTGTGCGGTGAATAGGGCGTGTTGAGTCCAGTTCTCTGAGCAAGGAGTAGGTCTTGTCTATTACATATTGGGTTTATGGAACGGTATCTGAGCTAATTTGATACCCTTGTTTTATGTATCACCCCACCTCACCTTTCCCGTTAAGCAGCCATAGTGTGTTTTCTGCATGTGTGACTCTGTTCTGTTTTGTAATTCAGTTCAAGTGTAACGGTTTTTACATTCCCTCTATCAGTGATACCTTATGAGAAGTGTCCTTTTCTGTGTGACTTATTTCACTTAGAATCGTCCTACCTAAATCCACTCATCATGCTGCTACTAACCTTACGACATTGATTTCATGGCTGAGTGGTATTCCATTGTACATAAGGACCACAACTTCTTTATCCATTTTTCTCTTTCCTGGGATATTTAAGGTGGAATGAAGTGGAGGTCCTGGTCAACAGAGCAGCCCTAAACTTTGGGGTGCTTGTGTCTTGCTGATTTTTAATTTTCCCAATTTATACCCCCATGAGTGGAAGTGCCCTATGCTCTCTAAGCTGTGTTTTTCAGATGTTTCAGGACTCACCGGACACTTCTCCGGAGTGGCTCTTGGCAATTTACATCCCGCCCATCAGTGTAGCAAGGCTCCCATTTCTCCATGGCCTGTCCTGCATTTCTGGTTTTGACACTTTTTTCAGCATGGCCCTTTTGACCGATGGGAAGCGAGACTTCTTTGTAGCGCTGATTTGCCTTTCCAGGTTGCTTGGTTGGCCAAAAAGGGCGTATGCGTTTTTTTCCTGAATATATTCAGGAAAAAACGCATACGCCCTTTTTGGCCAAGGGCATCATTGTCAACGTTTTGCCGCTTTTCATGTGCTTTAAAGGCGATTCGTATCTACCTCCTGAAATCTGTTTCCTGCAATTCTGCCTTGATTTCAAATCCTCTTCTTTGCCTTCCCTCAATATATTTGTGGACGGGAGTTATCATTTATAACTCTGCAGGTTTGTGAATTGCAGTGCCCTGAACCTCCATTTTACAACTCGTTTTTATGGGAGCTGGCCGCAAAATCGCAGAATGGCTTCAGGCCCTGTTCTGGTTCCGGGGGGCAGGCTGAGCCTGTGGTTAATTCTTCTTTCTGATGGGAAAATAGAGTGACCTGTGCCTGTCCCAACACCAAGAGCTAGTCTCTCGTTGGTTCCACGTCTTCCCGTTTATCCTCAGGACAAATTGCAACCTGTATGGAACAGGAGGTTAAAGGTGCTGATGCTCCAAGTAGGGAGCTTGCTAGTAAAGCGGCTGGAATGGCGAACCCGGGCACAAGGAGATGAGAAATGAGGTGCGTTTTAGAAACCTTTCCCCATCACACGGTGTACCATCTTCTGGGTTTCTCATGTATGTTTTTGATGTAGGAAGATGCCCTTGAACCTGGAGATTTGGGACCCATGCGATGGGTACCACGCAGTATTCCTTTAAAGGGTCTGCGTTTGCTCACCCAACCTCACCAAACCTCTCAGCCCCAAGAGTGTCCACCCTTATGTCTCATCCAGCTGTGCGTCTAGATATGGTCAATCCAGGTTGCATCACAGCCCCTGAACGCATTGTGTTAAGAATTTCTCTCTCTTTCACTGTCTTTGTTTCATGGGTGTTTCAAAGTAATTTATTTTTATAATGGGGTTTAGCTGCTTTTCACTGCTGTGTTTATGCCGCTTTACACCCACTTGACACACTAACAGAGAGATATCAATACATAGGTTTTACGATTATTATTAGTCAGATATATTCTTGTGCGGTGAATAGGGCGTGTTGAGTCCAGTTCTCTGAGCAAGGAGTAGGTCTTGTCTATTACATATTGGGTTTATGGAACGGTATCTGAGCTAATTTGATACCCTTGTTTTATGTATCACCCCACCTCACCTTTCCCGTTAAGCAGCCATAGTGTGTTTTCTGCATGTGTGACTCTGTTCTGTTTTGTAATTCAGTTCAAGTGTAACGGTTTTTACATTCCCTCTATCAGTGATACCTTATGAGAAGTGTCCTTTTCTGTGTGACTTATTTCACTTAGAATCGTCGTACCTAAATCCACTCATCATGCTGCTACTAACCTTACGACATTGATTTCATGGCTGAGTGATATTCCATTGTACATAAGGACCACAACTTCTTTATCCATTTTTCTCTTTCCTGGGATATTTAAGGTGGAATGAAGTGGAGGTCCTGGTCAACAGAGCAGCCCTAAACTTTGGGGTGCTTGTGTCTTGCTGATTTTTCATTTTCCCAATTTATACCCCCATGAGTGGAAGTGCCCTATGCTCTCTAAGCTGTGTTTTTCAGATGTTTCAGGACTCACCGGACAGTTCTCCGGAGTGGCTCTTGGCAATTTACATCCCGCCCATCAGTGTAGCAAGGCTCCCATTTCTCCATGGCCTGTCCTGCATTTCTGGTTTTGACACTTTTTTCAGCATGGCCCTTTTGACCGATGGGAAGCGAGACTTCTTTGTAGCGCTGATTTGCCTTTCCAGGTGGCTTGGTTGGCCAAAAAGGGCGTATGCGTTTTTTCCTGAATATATTCAGGAAAAAACGCATACGCCCTTTTTGGCCAAGGGCATCATTGTCACCGTTTTGCCGCTTTTCATGTGCTTTAAAGGCGATTCGTATCTACCTCCTGAAATCTGTTTCCTGCAATTCTGCCTTGATTTCAAATCCTCTTCTTTGCCTTCCCTCAATATATTTGTGGACGGGAGTTATCATTTATAACTCTGCAGGTTTGTGAATTGCAGTGCCCTGAACCTCCATTTTACAACTCGTTTTTATGGGAGCTGGCCGCAAAATCGCAGAATGGCTTCAGGCCCTGTTCTGGTTCCGGGGGGCAGGCTGAGCCTGTGGTTATTTCTTCTTTCTGATGGAAAAATAGAGTGACCTGTGCCTGTCCCAACACCAAGAGCTAGTCTCTCGTTGGTTCCACGTCTTCCCGTTTATCCTCAGGACAAATTGCAACCTGCATGGAACAGGAGGTTAAAGGTGCTGATGCTCCAAGTAGGGAGCTTGCTAGTAAAGCGGCTGGAATGGCGAACCCGGGCACAAGGAGATGAGAAATGAGGTGCGTTTTAGAAACCTTTCCCCATCACACGGTGTACCATCTTCTGGGTTTCTCATGCATGTTTTTGATGTAGGAAGATGCCCTTGAACCTGGAGATTTGGGACCCATGCGATGGGTACCACGCAGTATTCCTTTAAAGGGTCTGCGTTTGCTCACCCAACCTCACCAAACCTCTCAGCCCCAAGAGTGTCCACCCTTATGTCTCATCCAGCTGTGCGTCTAGATATGGTCAATCCAGGTTGCATCACAGCCCCTGAACGCATTGTGTAAGAATTTCTCTCTCTTTCACTGTCTTTGTTTCATGGGTGTTTCAAAGTAATTTATTTTTATAATGGGGTTTAGCTGCTTTTCACTGCTGTGTTTATGCCGCTTTACACCCACTTGACACACTAACAGAGAGATATCAATACATAGGTTTTACGATTATTATTAGTCAGATATATTCTTGTGCGGTGAATAGGGCGTGTTGAGTCCAGTTCTCTGAGCAAGGAGTAGGTCTTGTCTATTACATATTGGGTTTATGGAACGGTATCTGAGCTAATTTGATACCCTTGTTTTATGTATCACCCCACCTCACCTTTCCCGTTAAGCAGCCATAGTGTGTTTTCTGCATGTGTGACTCTGTTCTGTTTTGTAATTCAGTTCAAGTGTAACGGTTTTTACATTCCCTCTATCAGTGATACCTTAGGAGAAGTGTCCTTTTCTGTGTGACTTATTTCACTTAGAATCGTCGTACCTAAATCCACTCATCATGCTGCTACTAACCTTACGACATTGATTTCATGGCTGAGTGGTATTCCATTGTACATAAGGACCACAACTTCTTTATCCATTTTTCTCTTTCCTGGGATATTTAAGGTGGAATGAAGTGGAGGTCCTGGTCAACAGAGCAGCCCTAAACTTTGGGGTGCTTGTGTCTTGCTGATTTTTAATTTTCCCAATTTATACCCCCATGAGTGGAAGTGCCCTATGCTCTCTAAGCTGTGTTTTTCAGATGTTTCAGGACTCACCGGACACTTCTCCGGAGTGGCTCTTGGCAATTTACATCCCGCCCATCAGTGTAGCAAGGCTCCCATTTCTCCATGGCCTGTCCTGCATTTCTGGTTTTGACACTTTTTTCAGCATGGCCCTTTTGACCGATGGGAAGCGAGACTTCTTTGTAGTGCTGATTTGCCTTTCCAGGTTGCTTGGTTGGCCAAAAAGGGCGTATGCGTTTTTTCCTGAATATATTCAGGAAAAAACGCATACGCCCTTTTTGGCCAAGGGCATCATTGTCAACGTTTTGCCGCTTTTCATGTGCTTTAAAGGCGATTCGTATCTACCTCCTGAAATCTGTTTCCTGCAATTCTGCCTTGATTTCAAATCCTCTTCTTTGCCTTCCCTCAATATATTTGTGGACGGGAGTTATCATTTATAACTCTGCAGGTTTGTGAATTGCAGTGCCCTGAACCTCCATTTTACAACTCGTTTTTATGGGAGCTGGCCGCAAAATCGCAGAATGGCTTCAGGCCCTGTTCTGGTTCCGGGGGGCAGGCTGAGCCTGTGGTTAATTCTTCTTTCTGATGGGAAAATAGAGTGACCTGTGCCTGTCCCAACACCAAGAGCTAGTCTCTCGTTGGTTCCACGTCTTCCCGTTTATCCTCAGGACAAATTGCAACCTGTATGGAACAGGAGGTTAAAGGTGCTGATGCTCCAAGTAGGGAGCTTGCTAGTAAAGCGGCTGGAATGGCGAACCCGGGCACAAGGAGATGAGAAATGAGGTGCGTTTTAGAAACCTTTCCCCATCACACGGTGTACCATCTTCTGGGTTTCTCATGCATGTTTTTGATGTAGGAAGATGCCCTTGAACCTGGAGATTTGGGACCCATGCGATGGGTACCACGCAGTATTCCTTTAAAGGGTCTGCGTTTGCTCACCCAACCTCACCAAACCTCTCAGCCCCAAGAGTGTCCACCCTTATGTCTCATCCAGCTGTGCGTCTAGATATGGTCAATCCAGGTTGCATCACAGCCCCTGAACGCATTGTGTAAGAATTTCTCTCTCTTTCACTGTCTTTGTTTCATGGGTGTTTCAAAGTAATTTATTTTTATAATGGGGTTTAGCTGCTTTTCACTGCTGTGTTTATGCCGCTTTACACCCACTTGACACACTAACAGAGAGATATCAATACATAGGTTTTACGATTATTATTAGTCAGATATATTCTTGTGCGGTGAATAGGGCGTGTTGAGTCCAGTTCTCTGAGCAAGGAGTAGGTCTTGTCTATTACATATTGGGTTTATGGAACGGTATCTGAGCTAATTTGATACCCTTGTTTTATGTATCACCCCACCTCACCTTTCCCGTTAAGCAGCCATAGTGTGTTTTCTGCATGTGTGACTCTGTTCTGTTTTGTAATTCAGTTCAAGTGTAACGGTTTTTACATTCCCTCTATCAGTGATACCTTATGAGAAGTGTCCTTTTCTGTGTGACTTATTTCACTTAGAATCGTCCTACCTAAATCCACTCATCATGCTGCTACTAACCTTACGACATTGATTTCATGGCTGAGTGGTATTCCATTGTACATAAGGACCACAACTTCTTTATCCATTTTTCTCTTTCCTGGGATATTTAAGGTGGAATGAAGTGGAGGTCCTGGTCAACAGAGCAGCCCTAAACTTTGGGGTGCTTGTGTCTTGCTGATTTTTAATTTTCCCAATTTATACCCCCATGAGTGGAAGTGCCCTATGCTCTCTAAGCTGTGTTTTTCAGATGTTTCAGGACTCACCGGACACTTCTCCGGAGTGGCTCTTGGCAATTTACATCCCGCCCATCAGTGTAGCAAGGCTCCCATTTCTCCATGGCCTGTCCTGCATTTCTGGTTTTGACACTTTTTTCAGCATGGCCCTTTTGACCGATGGGAAGCGAGACTTCTTTGTAGCGCTGATTTGCCTTTCCAGGTTGCTTGGTTGGCCAAAAAGGGCGTATGCGTTTTTTTCCTGAATATATTCAGGAAAAAACGCATACGCCCTTTTTGGCCAAGGGCATCATTATCAACGTTTTGCCGCTTTTCATGTGCTTTAAAGGCGATTCGTATCTACCTCCTGAAATCTGTTTCCTGCAATTCTGCCTTGATTTCAAATCCTCTTCTTTGCCTTCCCTCAATATATTTGTGGATGGGAGTTATCATTTATAACTCTGCAGGTTTGTGAATTGCAGTGCCCTGAACCTCCATTTTACAACTCGTTTTTATGGGAGCTGGCCGCAAAATCGCAGAATGGCTTCAGGCCCTGTTCTGGTTCCGGGGGGCAGGCTGAGCCTGTGGTTAATTCTTCTTTCTGATGGGAAAATAGAGTGACCTGTGCCTGTCCCAACACCAAGAGCTAGTCTCTCGTTGGTTCCACGTCTTCCCGTTTATCCTCAGGACAAATTGCAACCTGTATGGAACAGGAGGTTAAAGGTGCTGATGCTCCAAGTAGGGAGCTTGCTAGTAAAGCGGCTGGAATGGCGAACCCGGGCACAAGGAGATGAGAAATGAGGTGCGTTTTAGAAACCTTTCCCCATCACACGGTGTACCATCTTCTGGGTTTCTCATGTATGTTTTTGATGTAGGAAGATGCCCTTGAACCTGGAGATTTGGGACCCATGCGATGGGTACCACGCAGTATTCCTTTAAAGGGTCTGCGTTTGCTCACCCAACCTCACCAAACCTCTCAGCCCCAAGAGTGTCCACCCTTATGTCTCATCCAGCTGTGCGTCTAGATATGGTCAATCCAGGTTGCATCACAGCCCCTGAACGCATTGTGTAAGAATTTCTCTCTCTTTCACTGTCTTTGTTTCATGGGTGTTTCAAAGTAATTTATTTTTATAATGGGGTTTAGCTGCTTTTCACTGCTGTGTTTATGCCGCTTTACACCCACTTGATACACTAACAGAGAGATATCAATACATAGGTTTTACGATTATTATTAGTCAGATATATTCTTGTGTGGTGAATAGGGCGTGTTGAGTCCAGTTCTCTGAGCAAGGAGTAGGTCTTGTCTATTACATATTGAGTTTATGGAACGGTATCTGAGCTAATTTGATACCCTTGTTTTATGTATCACCCCACCTCACCTTTCCCGTTAAGCAGCCATAGTGTGTTTTCTGCATGTGTGACTCTGTTCTGTTTTGTAATTCAGTTCAAGTGTAACGGTTTTTACATTCCCTCTATCAGTGATACCTTATGAGAAGTGTCCTTTTCTGTGTGACTTATTTCATTTAGAATCGTCGTACCTAAATCCACTCATCATGCTGCTACTAACCTTACAACATTGATTTCATGGCTGAGTGGTATTCCATTGTACATAAGGACCACAACTTCTTTATCCATTTTTCTCTTTCCTGGGATATTTAAGGTGGAATGAAGTGGAGGTCCTGGTCAACAGAGCAGCCCTAAACTTTGGGGTGCTTGTGTCTTGCTGATTTTTAATTTTCCCAATTTATACCCCCATGAGTGGAAGTGCCCTATGCTCTCTAAGCTGTGTTTTTCAGATGTTTCAGGACTCACCGGACACTTCTCCGGAGTGGCTCTTGGCAATTTACATCCCGCCCATCAGTGTAGCAAGGCTCCCATTTCTCCATGGCCTGTCCTGCATTTCTGGTTTTGACACTTTTTTCAGCATGGCCCTTTTGACCGATGGGAAGCGAGACTTCTTTGTAGCGCTGATTTGCCTTTCCAGGTTGCTTGGTTGGCCAAAAAGGGCGTATGCGATTTTTCCTGAATATATTCAGGAAAAAACGCATACGCCCTTTTTGGCCAAGGGCATCATTGTCAACGTTTTGCCGCTTCTCATGTGCTTTAAAGGCGATTCGTATCTACCTCCTGAAATCTGTTTCCTGCAATTCTGCCTTGATTTCAAATCCTATTCTTTGCCTTCCCTCAATATATTTGTGGACGAGAGTTATCATTAATAACTCTGCAGGTTTCTGAATTGCAGTGCCCTGAACCTCCATTTTACAACTCGTTTTTATGGGAGCTGGCCGCAAAATCGCAGAATGGCTTCAGGCCCTGTTCTGGTTCCGGGGGGCAGGCTGAGCCTGTGGTTAATTCTTCTTTCTGATGGGAAAATAGAGTGACCTGTGCCTGTCCCAACACCAAGAGCTAGTCTCTCGTTGGTTCCACGTCTTCCCGTTTATCCTCAGGACAAATTGCAACCTGTATGGAACAGGAGGTTAAAGGTGCTGATGCTCCAAGTAGGGAGCTTGCTAGTAAAGCGGCTGGAATGGCGAACCCGGGCACAAGGCGATGAGAAATGAGGTGCGTTTTAGAAACCTTTCCCCATCACACGGTGTACCATCTTCTGGGTTTCTCATGCATGTTTTTGATGTAGGAAGATGCCCTTGAACCTGGAGATTTGGGACCCATGCGATGGGTACCACGCAGTATTCCTTTAAAGGGTCTGCGTTTGCTCACCCAACCTCACCAAACCTCTCAGCCCCAAGAGTGTCCACCCTTATGTCTCATCCAGCTGTGCGTCTAGATATGGTCAATCCAGGTTGCATCACAGCCCCTGAACGCATTGTGTTAAGAATTTCTCTCTCTTTCACTGTCTTTGTTTCATGGGTGTTTCAAAGTAATTTATTTTTATAATGGGGTTTAGCTGCTTTTCACTGCTGTGTTTATGCCGCTTTACACCCACTTGACACACTAACAGAGAGATATCAATACATAGGTTTTACGATTATTATTAGTCAGATATATTCTTGTGCGGTGAATAGGGCGTGTTGAGTCCAGTTCTCTGAGCAAGGAGTAGGTCTTGTCTATTACATATTGGGTTTATGGAACGGTATCTGAGCTAATTTGATACCCTTGTTTTATGTATCACCCCACCTCACCTTTCCCGTTAAGCAGCCATAGTGTGTTTTCTGCATGTGTGACTCTGTTCTGTTTTGTAATTCAGTTCAAGTGTAACGGTTTTTACATTCCCTCTATCAGTGATACCTTATGAGAAGTGTCCTTTTCTGTGTGACTTATTTCACTTAGAATCGTCGTACCTAAATCCACTCATCATGCTGCTACTAACCTTACGACATTGATTTCATGGCTGAGTGATATTCCATTGTACATAAGGACCACAACTTCTTTATCCATTTTTCTCTTTCCTGGGATATTTAAGGTGGAATGAAGTGGAGGTCCTGGTCAACAGAGCAGCCCTAAACTTTGGGGTGCTTGTGTCTTGCTGATTTTTCATTTTCCCAATTTATACCCCCATGAGTGGAAGTGCCCTATGCTCTCTAAGCTGTGTTTTTCAGATGTTTCAGGACTCACCGGACAGTTCTCCGGAGTGGCTCTTGGCAATTTACATCCCGCCCATCAGTGTAGCAAGGCTCCCATTTCTCCATGGCCTGTCCTGCATTTCTGGTTTTGACACTTTTTTCAGCATGGCCCTTTTGACCGATGGGAAGCGAGACTTCTTTGTAGCGCTGATTTGCCTTTCCAGGTGGCTTGGTTGGCCAAAAAGGGCGTATGCGTTTTTTCCTGAATATATTCAGGAAAAAACGCATACGCCCTTTTTGGCCAAGGGCATCATTGTCACCGTTTTGCCGCTTTTCATGTGCTTTAAAGGCGATTCGTATCTACCTCCTGAAATCTGTTTCCTGCAATTCTGCCTTGATTTCAAATCCTCTTCTTTGCCTTCCCTCAATATATTTGTGGACGGGAGTTATCATTTATAACTCTGCAGGTTTGTGAATTGCAGTGCCCTGAACCTCCATTTTACAACTCGTTTTTATGGGAGCTGGCCGCAAAATCGCAGAATGGCTTCAGGCCCTGTTCTGGTTCCGGGGGGCAGGCTGAGCCTGTGGTTATTTCTTCTTTCTGATGGAAAAATAGAGTGACCTGTGCCTGTCCCAACACCAAGAGCTAGTCTCTCGTTGGTTCCACGTCTTCCCGTTTATCCTCAGGACAAATTGCAACCTGCATGGAACAGGAGGTTAAAGGTGCTGATGCTCCAAGTAGGGAGCTTGCTAGTAAAGCGGCTGGAATGGCGAACCCGGGCACAAGGAGATGAGAAATGAGGTGCGTTTTAGAAACCTTTCCCCATCACACGGTGTACCATCTTCTGGGTTTCTCATGCATGTTTTTGATGTAGGAAGATGCCCTTGAACCTGGAGATTTGGGACCCATGCGATGGGTACCACGCAGTATTCCTTTAAAGGGTCTGCGTTTGCTCACCCAACCTCACCAAACCTCTCAGCCCCAAGAGTGTCCACCCTTATGTCTCATCCAGCTGTGCGTCTAGATATGGTCAATCCAGGTTGCATCACAGCCCCTGAACGCATTGTGTAAGAATTTCTCTCTCTTTCACTGTCTTTGTTTCATGGGTGTTTCAAAGTAATTTATTTTTATAATGGGGTTTAGCTGCTTTTCACTGCTGTGTTTATGCCGCTTTACACCCACTTGACACACTAACAGAGAGATATCAATACATAGGTTTTACGATTATTATTAGTCAGATATATTCTTGTGCGGTGAATAGGGCGTGTTGAGTCCAGTTCTCTGAGCAAGGAGTAGGTCTTGTCTATTACATATTGGGTTTATGGAACGGTATCTGAGCTAATTTGATACCCTTGTTTTATGTATCACCCCACCTCACCTTTCCCGTTAAGCAGCCATAGTGTGTTTTCTGCATGTGTGACTCTGTTCTGTTTTGTAATTCAGTTCAAGTGTAACGGTTTTTACATTCCCTCTATCAGTGATACCTTAGGAGAAGTGTCCTTTTCTGTGTGACTTATTTCACTTAGAATCGTCGTACCTAAATCCACTCATCATGCTGCTACTAACCTTACGACATTGATTTCATGGCTGAGTGGTATTCCATTGTACATAAGGACCACAACTTCTTTATCCATTTTTCTCTTTCCTGGGATATTTAAGGTGGAATGAAGTGGAGGTCCTGGTCAACAGAGCAGCCCTAAACTTTGGGGTGCTTGTGTCTTGCTGATTTTTAATTTTCCCAATTTATACCCCCATGAGTGGAAGTGCCCTATGCTCTCTAAGCTGTGTTTTTCAGATGTTTCAGGACTCACCGGACACTTCTCCGGAGTGGCTCTTGGCAATTTACATCCCGCCCATCAGTGTAGCAAGGCTCCCATTTCTCCATGGCCTGTCCTGCATTTCTGGTTTTGACACTTTTTTCAGCATGGCCCTTTTGACCGATGGGAAGCGAGACTTCTTTGTAGTGCTGATTTGCCTTTCCAGGTTGCTTGGTTGGCCAAAAAGGGCGTATGCGTTTTTTCCTGAATATATTCAGGAAAAAACGCATACGCCCTTTTTGGCCAAGGGCATCATTGTCAACGTTTTGCCGCTTTTCATGTGCTTTAAAGGCGATTCGTATCTACCTCCTGAAATCTGTTTCCTGCAATTCTGCCTTGATTTCAAATCCTCTTCTTTGCCTTCCCTCAATATATTTGTGGACGGGAGTTATCATTTATAACTCTGCAGGTTTGTGAATTGCAGTGCCCTGAACCTCCATTTTACAACTCGTTTTTATGGGAGCTGGCCGCAAAATCGCAGAATGGCTTCAGGCCCTGTTCTGGTTCCGGGGGGCAGGCTGAGCCTGTGGTTAATTCTTCTTTCTGATGGGAAAATAGAGTGACCTGTGCCTGTCCCAACACCAAGAGCTAGTCTCTCGTTGGTTCCACGTCTTCCCGTTTATCCTCAGGACAAATTGCAACCTGTATGGAACAGGAGGTTAAAGGTGCTGATGCTCCAAGTAGGGAGCTTGCTAGTAAAGCGGCTGGAATGGCGAACCCGGGCACAAGGAGATGAGAAATGAGGTGCGTTTTAGAAACCTTTCCCCATCACACGGTGTACCATCTTCTGGGTTTCTCATGCATGTTTTTGATGTAGGAAGATGCCCTTGAACCTGGAGATTTGGGACCCATGCGATGGGTACCACGCAGTATTCCTTTAAAGGGTCTGCGTTTGCTCACCCAACCTCACCAAACCTCTCAGCCCCAAGAGTGTCCACCCTTATGTCTCATCCAGCTGTGCGTCTAGATATGGTCAATCCAGGTTGCATCACAGCCCCTGAACGCATTGTGTAAGAATTTCTCTCTCTTTCACTGTCTTTGTTTCATGGGTGTTTCAAAGTAATTTATTTTTATAATGGGGTTTAGCTGCTTTTCACTGCTGTGTTTATGCCGCTTTACACCCACTTGACACACTAACAGAGAGATATCAATACATAGGTTTTACGATTATTATTAGTCAGATATATTCTTGTGCGGTGAATAGGGCGTGTTGAGTCCAGTTCTCTGAGCAAGGAGTAGGTCTTGTCTATTACATATTGGGTTTATGGAACGGTATCTGAGCTAATTTGATACCCTTGTTTTATGTATCACCCCACCTCACCTTTCCCGTTAAGCAGCCATAGTGTGTTTTCTGCATGTGTGACTCTGTTCTGTTTTGTAATTCAGTTCAAGTGTAACGGTTTTTACATTCCCTCTATCAGTGATACCTTATGAGAAGTGTCCTTTTCTGTGTGACTTATTTCACTTAGAATCGTCCTACCTAAATCCACTCATCATGCTGCTACTAACCTTACGACATTGATTTCATGGCTGAGTGGTATTCCATTGTACATAAGGACCACAACTTCTTTATCCATTTTTCTCTTTCCTGGGATATTTAAGGTGGAATGAAGTGGAGGTCCTGGTCAACAGAGCAGCCCTAAACTTTGGGGTGCTTGTGTCTTGCTGATTTTTCATTTTCCCAATTTATACCCCCATGAGTGGAAGTGCCCTATGCTCTCTAAGCTGTGTTTTTCAGATGTTTCAGGACTCACCGGACACTTCTCCGGAGTGGCTCTTGGCAATTTACATCCCGCCCATCAGTGTAGCAAGGCTCCCATTTCTCCATGGCCTGTCCTGCATTTCTGGTTTTGACACTTTTTTCAGCATGGCCCTTTTGACCGATGGGAAGCGAGACTTCTTTGTAGCGCTGATTTGCCTTTCCAGGTTGCTTGGTTGGCCAAAAAGGGCGTATGCGATTTTTCCTGAATATATTCAGGAAAAAACGCATACGCCCTTTTTGGCCAAGGGCATCATTGTCAACGTTTTGCCGCTTTTCATGTGCTTTAAAGGCGATTCGTATCTACCTCCTGAAATCTGTTTCCTGCAATTCTGCCTTGATTTCAAATCCTCTTCTTTGCCTTCCCTCAATATATTTGTGGACGGGAGTTATCATTTATAACTCTGCAGGTTTGTGAATTGCAGTGCCCTGAACCTCCATTTTACAACTCGTTTTTATGGGAGCTGGCCGCAAAATCGCAGAATGGCTTCAGGCCCTGTTCTGGTTCCGGGGGGCAGGCTGAGCCTGTGGTTAATTCTTCTTTCTGATGGGAAAATAGAGTGACCTGTGCCTGTCCCAACACCAAGAGCTAGTCTCTCGTTGGTTCCACGTCTTCCCGTTTATCCTCAGGACAAATTGCAACCTGTATGGAACAGGAGGTTAAAGGTGCTGATGCTCCAAGTAGGGAGCTTGCTAGTAAAGCGGCTGGAATGGCGAACCCGGGCACAAGGAGATGAGAAATGAGGTGCGTTTTAGAAACCTTTCCCCATCACACGGTGTACCATCTTCTGGGTTTCTCATGCATGTTTTTGATGTAGGAAGATGCCCTTGAACCTGGAGATTTGGGACCCATGCGATGGGTACCACGCAGTATTCCTTTAAAGGGTCTGCGTTTGCTCACCCAACCTCACCAAACCTCTCAGCCCCAAGAGTGTCCACCCTTATGTCTCATCCAGCTGTGCGTCTAGATATGGTCAATCCAGGTTGCATCACAGCCCCTGAACGCATTGTGTAAGAATTTCTCTCTCTTTCACTGTCTTTGTTTCATGGGTGTTTCAAAGTAATTTATTTTTATAATGGGGTTTAGCTGCTTTTCACTGCTGTGTTTATGCCGCTTTACACCCACTTGACACACTAACAGAGAGATATCAATACATAGGTTTTACGATTATTATTAGTCAGATATATTCTTGTGCGGTGAATAGGGCGTGTTGAGTCCAGTTCTCTGAGCAAGGAGTAGGTCTTGTCTATTACATATTGGGTTTATGGAACGGTATCTGAGCTAATTTGATACCCTTGTTTTATGTATCACCCCACCTCACCTTTCCCGTTAAGCAGCCATAGTGTGTTTTCTGCATGTGTGACTCTGTTCTGTTTTGTAATTCAGTTCAAGTGTAACGGTTTTTACATTCCCTCTATCAGTGATACCTTATGAGAAGTGTCCTTTTCTGTGTGACTTATTTCACTTAGAATCGTCGTACCTAAATCCACTCATCATGCTGCTACTAACCTTACGACATTGATTTCATGGCTGAGTGATATTCCATTGTACATAAGGACCACAACTTCTTTATCCATTTTTCTCTTTCCTGGGATATTTAAGGTGGAATGAAGTGGAGGTCCTGGTCAACAGAGCAGCCCTAAACTTTGGGGTGCTTGTGTCTTGCTGATTTTTCATTTTCCCAATTTATACCCCCATGAGTGGAAGTGCCCTATGCTCTCTAAGCTGTGTTTTTCAGATGTTTCAGGACTCACCGGACACTTCTCCGGAGTGGCTCTTGGCAATTTACATCCCGCCCATCAGTGTAGCAAGGCTCCCATTTCTCCATGGCCTGTCCTGCATTTCTGGTTTTGACACTTTTTTCAGCATGGCCCTTTTGACCGATGGGAAGCGAGACTTCTTTGTAGCGCTGATTTGCCTTTCCAGGTGGCTTGGTTGGCCAAAAAGGGCGTATGCGTTTTTTCCTGAATATATTCAGGAAAAAACGCATACGCCCTTTTTGGCCAAGGGCATCATTGTCAACGTTTTGCCGCTTTTCATGTGCTTTAAAGGCGATTCGTATCTACCTCCTGAAATCTGTTTCCTGCAATTCTGCCTTGATTTCAAATCCTCTTCTTTGCCTTCCCTCAATATATTTGTGGACGGGAGTTATCATTTATAACTCTGCAGGTTTGTGAATTGCAGTGCCCTGAACCTCCATTTTACAACTCGTTTTTATGGGAGCTGGCCGCAAAATCGCAGAATGGCTTCAGGCCCTGTTCTGGTTCCGGGGGGCAGGCTGAGCCTGTGGTTATTTCTTCTTTCTGATGGAAAAATAGAGTGACCTGTGCCTGTCCCAACACCAAGAGCTAGTCTCTCGTTGGTTCCACGTCTTCCCGTTTATCCTCAGGACAAATTGCAACCTGCATGGAACAGGAGGTTAAAGGTGCTGATGCTCCAAGTAGGGAGCTTGCTAGTAAAGCGGCTGGAATGGCGAACCCGGGCACAAGGAGATGAGAAATGAGGTGCGTTTTAGAAACCTTTCCCCATCACACGGTGTACCATCTTCTGGGTTTCTCATGCATGTTTTTGATGTAGGAAGATGCCCTTGAACCTGGAGATTTGGGACCCATGCGATGGGTACCACGCAGTATTCCTTTAAAGGGTCTGCGTTTGCTCACCCAACCTCACCAAACCTCTCAGCCCCAAGAGTGTCCACCCTTATGTCTCATCCAGCTGTGCGTCTAGATATGGTCAATCCAGGTTGCATCACAGCCCCTGAACGCATTGTGTAAGAATTTCTCTCTCTTTCACTGTCTTTGTTTCATGGGTGTTTCAAAGTAATTTATTTTTATAATGGGGTTTAGCTGCTTTTCACTGCTGTGTTTATGCCGCTTTACACCCACTTGACACACTAACAGAGAGATATCAATACATAGGTTTTACGATTATTATTAGTCAGATATATTCTTGTGCGGTGAATAGGGCGTGTTGAGTCCAGTTCTCTGAGCAAGGAGTAGGTCTTGTCTATTACATATTGGGTTTATGGAACGGTATCTGAGCTAATTTGATACCCTTGTTTTATGTATCACCCCACCTCACCTTTCCCGTTAAGCAGCCATAGTGTGTTTTCTGCATGTGTGACTCTGTTCTGTTTTGTAATTCAGTTCAAGTGTAACGGTTTTTACATTCCCTCTATCAGTGATACCTTATGAGAAGTGTCCTTTTCTGTGTGACTTATTTCACTTAGAATCGTCCTACCTAAATCCACTCATCATGCTGCTACTAACCTTACGACATTGATTTCATGGCTGAGTGGTATTCCATTGTACATAAGGACCACAACTTCTTTATCCATTTTTCTCTTTCCTGGGATATTTAAGGTGGAATGAAGTGGAGGTCCTGGTCAACAGAGCAGCCCTAAACTTTGGGGTGCTTGTGTCTTGCTGATTTTTAATTTTCCCAATTTATACCCCCATGAGTGGAAGTGCCCTATGCTCTCTAAGCTGTGTTTTTCAGATGTTTCAGGACTCACCGGACACTTCTCCGGAGTGGCTCTTGGCAATTTACATCCCGCCCATCAGTGTAGCAAGGCTCCCATTTCTCCATGGCCTGTCCTGCATTTCTGGTTTTGACACTTTTTTCAGCATGGCCCTTTTGACCGATGGGAAGCGAGACTTCTTTGTAGCGCTGATTTGCCTTTCCAGGTTGCTTGGTTGGCCAAAAAGGGCGTATGCGTTTTTTCCTGAATATATTCAGGAAAAAACGCATACGCCCTTTTTGGCCAAGGGCATCATTGTCAACGTTTTGCCGCTTTTCATGTGCTTTAAAGGCGATTCGTATCTACCTCCTGAAATCTGTTTCCTGCAATTCTGCCTTGATTTCAAATCCTCTTCTTTGCCTTCCCTCAATATATTTGTGGACGGGAGTTATCATTTATAACTCTGCAGGTTTGTGAATTGCAGTGCCCTGAACCTCCATTTTACAACTCGTTTTTATGGGAGCTGGCCGCAAAATCGCAGAATGGCTTCAGGCCCTGTTCTGGTTCCGGGGGGCAGGCTGAGCCTGTGGTTAATTCTTCTTTCTGATGGGAAAATAGAGTGACCTGTGCCTGTCCCAACACCAAGAGCTAGTCTCTCGTTGGTTCCACGTCTTCCCGTTTATCCTCAGGACAAATTGCAACCTGTATGGAACAGGAGGTTAAAGGTGCTGATGCTCCAAGTAGGGAGCTTGCTAGTAAAGCGGCTGGAATGGCGAACCCGGGCACAAGGAGATGAGAAATGAGGTGCGTTTTAGAAACCTTTCCCCATCACACGGTGTACCATCTTCTGGGTTTCTCATGCATGTTTTTGATGTAGGAAGATGCCCTTGAACCTGGAGATTTGGGACCCATGCGATGGGTACCACGCAGTATTCCTTTAAAGGGTCTGCGTTTGCTCACCCAACCTCACCAAACCTCTCAGCCCCAAGAGTGTCCACCCTTATGTCTCATCCAGCTGTGCGTCTAGATATGGTCAATCCAGGTTGCATCACAGCCCCTGAACGCATTGTGTAAGAATTTCTCTCTCTTTCACTGTCTTTGTTTCATGGGTGTTTCAAAGTAATTTATTTTTATAATGGGGTTTAGCTGCTTTTCACTGCTGTGTTTATGCCGCTTTACACCCACTTGACACACTAACAGAGAGATATCAATACATAGGTTTTACGATTATTATTAGTCAGATATATTCTTGTGCGGTGAATAGGGCGTGTTGAGTCCAGTTCTCTGAGCAAGGAGTAGGTCTTGTCTATTACATATTGGGTTTATGGAACGGTATCTGAGCTAATTTGATACCCTTGTTTTATGTATCACCCCACCTCACCTTTCCCGTTAAGCAGCCATAGTGTGTTTTCTGCATGTGTGACTCTGTTCTGTTTTGTAATTCAGTTCAAGTGTAACGGTTTTTACATTCCCTCTATCAGTGATACCTTATGAGAAGTGTCCTTTTCTGTGTGACTTATTTCACTTAGAATCGTCCTACCTAAATCCACTCATCATGCTGCTACTAACCTTACGACATTGATTTCATGGCTGAGTGGTATTCCATTGTACATAAGGACCACAACTTCTTTATCCATTTTTCTCTTTCCTGGGATATTTAAGGTGGAATGAAGTGGAGGTCCTGGTCAACAGAGCAGCCCTAAACTTTGGGGTGCTTGTGTCTTGCTGATTTTTCATTTTCCCAATTTATACCCCCATGAGTGGAAGTGCCCTATGCTCTCTAAGCTGTGTTTTTCAGATGTTTCAGGACTCACCGGACACTTCTCCGGAGTGGCTCTTGGCAATTTACATCCCGCCCATCAGTGTAGCAAGGCTCCCATTTCTCCATGGCCTGTCCTGCATTTCTGGTTTTGACACTTTTTTCAGCATGGCCCTTTTGACCGATGGGAAGCGAGACTTCTTTGTAGCGCTGATTTGCCTTTCCAGGTGGCTTGGTTGGCCAAAAAGGGCGTATGCGTTTTTTCCTGAATATATTCAGGAAAAAACGCATACGCCCTTTTT
Source organism: Balaenoptera borealis (assembly GCF_965194805.1). Taxonomy (NCBI): domain Eukaryota; kingdom Metazoa; phylum Chordata; class Mammalia; order Artiodactyla; family Balaenopteridae; genus Balaenoptera; species Balaenoptera borealis. Next base: position 211,662 of record NW_028123667.1, on the reverse strand, counting down.
GGCCAAGGGCATCATTGTCAACGTTTTGCCGCTTTTCATGTGCTTTAAAGGCGATTCGTATCTACCTCCTGAAATCTGTTTCCTGCAATTCTGCCTTGATTTCAAATCCTCTTCTTTGCCTTCCCTCAATATATTTGTGGACGGGAGTTATCATTTATAACTCTGCAGGTTTGTGAATTGCAGTGCCCTGAACCTCCATTTTACAACTCGTTTTTATGGGAGCTGGCCGCAAAATCGCAGAATGGCTTCAGGCCCTGTTCTGGTTCCGGGGGGCAGGCTGAGCCTGTGGTTATTTCTTCTTTCTGATGGAAAAATAGAGTGACCTGTGCCTGTCCCAACACCAAGAGCTAGTCTCTCGTTGGTTCCACGTCTTCCCGTTTATCCTCAGGACAAATTGCAACCTGCATGGAACAGGAGGTTAAAGGTGCTGATGCTCCAAGTAGGGAGCTTGCTAGTAAAGCGGCTGGAATGGCGAACCCGGGCACAAGGAGATGAGAAATGAGGTGCGTTTTAGAAACCTTTCCCCATCACACGGTGTACCATCTTCTGGGTTTCTCATGCATGTTTTTGATGTAGGAAGATGCCCTTGAACCTGGAGATTTGGGACCCATGCGATGGGTACCACGCAGTATTCCTTTAAAGGGTCTGCGTTTGCTCACCCAACCTCACCAAACCTCTCAGCCCCAAGAGTGTCCACCCTTATGTCTCATCCAGCTGTGCGTCTAGATATGGTCAATCCAGGTTGCATCACAGCCCCTGAACGCATTGTGTAAGAATTTCTCTCTCTTTCACTGTCTTTGTTTCATGGGTGTTTCAAAGTAATTTATTTTTATAATGGGGTTTAGCTGCTTTTCACTGCTGTGTTTATGCCGCTTTACACCCACTTGACACACTAACAGAGAGATATCAATACATAGGTTTTACGATTATTATTAGTCAGATATATTCTTGTGCGGTGAATAGGGCGTGTTGAGTCCAGTTCTCTGAGCAAGGAGTAGGTCTTGTCTATTACATATTGGGTTTATGGAACGGTATCTGAGCTAATTTGATACCCTTGTTTTATGTATCACCCCACCTCACCTTTCCCGTTAAGCAGCCATAGTGTGTTTTCTGCATGTGTGACTCTGTTCTGTTTTGTAATTCAGTTCAAGTGTAACGGTTTTTACATTCCCTCTATCAGTGATACCTTAGGAGAAGTGTCCTTTTCTGTGTGACTTATTTCACTTAGAATCGTCCTACCTAAATCCACTCATCATGCTGCTACTAACCTTACGACATTGATTTCATGGCTGAGTGGTATTCCATTGTACATAAGGACCACAACTTCTTTATCCATTTTTCTCTTTCCTGGGATATTTAAGGTGGAATGAAGTGGAGGTCCTGGTCAACAGAGCAGCCCTAAACTTTGGGGTGCTTGTGTCTTGCTGATTTTTAATTTTCCCAATTTATACCCCCATGAGTGGAAGTGCCCTATGCTCTCTAAGCTGTGTTTTTCAGATGTTTCAGGACTCACCGGACACTTCTCCGGAGTGGCTCTTGGCAATTTACATCCCGCCCATCAGTGTAGCAAGGCTCCCATTTCTCCATGGCCTGTCCTGCATTTCTGGTTTTGACACTTTTTTCAGCATGGCCCTTTTGACCGATGGGAAGCGAGACTTCTTTGTAGTGCTGATTTGCCTTTCCAGGTTGCTTGGTTGGCCAAAAAGGGCGTATGCGTTTTTTCCTGAATATATTCAGGAAAAAACGCATACGCCCTTTTTGGCCAAGGGCATCATTGTCAACGTTTTGCCGCTTTTCATGTGCTTTAAAGGCGATTCGTATCTACCTCCTGAAATCTGTTTCCTGCAATTCTGCCTTGATTTCAAATCCTCTTCTTTGCCTTCCCTCAATATATTTGTGGACGGGAGTTATCATTTATAACTCTGCAGGTTTGTGAATTGCAGTGCCCTGAACCTCCATTTTACAACTCGTTTTTATGGGAGCTGGCCGCAAAATCGCAGAATGGCTTCAGGCCCTGTTCTGGTTCCGGGGGGCAGGCTGAGCCTGTGGTTAATTCTTCTTTCTGATGGGAAAATAGAGTGACCTGTGCCTGTCCCAACACCAAGAGCTAGTCTCTCGTTGGTTCCACGTCTTCCCGTTTATCCTCAGGACAAATTGCAACCTGTATGGAACAGGAGGTTAAAGGTGCTGATGCTCCAAGTAGGGAGCTTGCTAGTAAAGCGGCTGGAATGGCGAACCCGGGCACAAGGAGATGAGAAATGAGGTGCGTTTTAGAAACCTTTCCCCATCACACGGTGTACCATCTTCTGGGTTTCTCATGCATGTTTTTGATGTAGGAAGATGCCCTTGAACCTGGAGATTTGGGACCCATGCGATGGGTACCACGCAGTATTCCTTTAAAGGGTCTGCGTTTGCTCACCCAACCTCACCAAACCTCTCAGCCCCAAGAGTGTCCACCCTTATGTCTCATCCAGCTGTGCGTCTAGATATGGTCAATCCAGGTTGCATCACAGCCCCTGAACGCATTGTGTAAGAATTTCTCTCTCTTTCACTGTCTTTGTTTCATGGGTGTTTCAAAGTAATTTATTTTTATAATGGGGTTTAGCTGCTTTTCACTGCTGTGTTTATGCCGCTTTACACCCACTTGACACACTAACAGAGAGATATCAATACATAGGTTTTACGATTATTATTAGTCAGATATATTCTTGTGCGGTGAATAGGGCGTGTTGAGTCCAGTTCTCTGAGCAAGGAGTAGGTCTTGTCTATTACATATTGGGTTTATGGAACGGTATCTGAGCTAATTTGATACCCTTGTTTTATGTATCACCCCACCTCACCTTTCCCGTTAAGCAGCCATAGTGTGTTTTCTGCATGTGTGACTCTGTTCTGTTTTGTAATTCAGTTCAAGTGTAACGGTTTTTACATTCCCTCTATCAGTGATACCTTATGAGAAGTGTCCTTTTCTGTGTGACTTATTTCACTTAGAATCGTCCTACCTAAATCCACTCATCATGCTGCTACTAACCTTACGACATTGATTTCATGGCTGAGTGGTATTCCATTGTACATAAGGACCACAACTTCTTTATCCATTTTTCTCTTTCCTGGGATATTTAAGGTGGAATGAAGTGGAGGTCCTGGTCAACAGAGCAGCCCTAAACTTTGGGGTGCTTGTGTCTTGCTGATTTTTAATTTTCCCAATTTATACCCCCATGAGTGGAAGTGCCCTATGCTCTCTAAGCTGTGTTTTTCAGATGTTTCAGGACTCACCGGACACTTCTCCGGAGTGGCTCTTGGCAATTTACATCCCGCCCATCAGTGTAGCAAGGCTCCCATTTCTCCATGGCCTGTCCTGCATTTCTGGTTTTGACACTTTTTTCAGCATGGCCCTTTTGACCGATGGGAAGCGAGACTTCTTTGTAGCGCTGATTTGCCTTTCCAGGTTGCTTGGTTGGCCAAAAAGGGCGTATGCGATTTTTCCTGAATATATTCAGGAAAAAACGCATACGCCCTTTTTGGCCAAGGGCATCATTGTCAACGTTTTGCCGCTTTTCATGTGCTTTAAAGGCGATTCGTATCTACCTCCTGAAATCTGTTTCCTGCAATTCTGCCTTGATTTCAAATCCTCTTCTTTGCCTTCCCTCAATATATTTGTGGACGGGAGTTATCATTTATAACTCTGCAGGTTTGTGAATTGCAGTGCCCTGAACCTCCATTTTACAACTCGTTTTTATGGGAGCTGGCCGCAAAATCGCAGAATGGCTTCAGGCCCTGTTCTGGTTCCGGGGGGCAGGCTGAGCCTGTGGTTAATTCTTCTTTCTGATGGGAAAATAGAGTGACCTGTGCCTGTCCCAACACCAAGAGCTAGTCTCTCGTTGGTTCCACGTCTTCCCGTTTATCCTCAGGACAAATTGCAACCTGTATGGAACAGGAGGTTAAAGGTGCTGATGCTCCAAGTAGGGAGCTTGCTAGTAAAGCGGCTGGAATGGCGAACCCGGGCACAAGGAGATGAGAAATGAGGTGCGTTTTAGAAACCTTTCCCCATCACACGGTGTACCATCTTCTGGGTTTCTCATGCATGTTTTTGATGTAGGAAGATGCCCTTGAACCTGGAGATTTGGGACCCATGCGATGGGTACCACGCAGTATTCCTTTAAAGGGTCTGCGTTTGCTCACCCAACCTCACCAAACCTCTCAGCCCCAAGAGTGTCCACCCTTATGTCTCATCCAGCTGTGCGTCTAGATATGGTCAATCCAGGTTGCATCACAGCCCCTGAACGCATTGTGTAAGAATTTCTCTCTCTTTCACTGTCTTTGTTTCATGGGTGTTTCAAAGTAATTTATTTTTATAATGGGGTTTAGCTGCTTTTCACTGCTGTGTTTATGCCGCTTTACACCCACTTGACACACTAACAGAGAGATATCAATACATAGGTTTTACGATTATTATTAGTCAGATATATTCTTGTGCGGTGAATAGGGCGTGTTGAGTCCAGTTCTCTGAGCAAGGAGTAGGTCTTGTCTATTACATATTGGGTTTATGGAACGGTATCTGAGCTAATTTGATACCCTTGTTTTATGTATCACCCCACCTCACCTTTCCCGTTAAGCAGCCATAGTGTGTTTTCTGCATGTGTGACTCTGTTCTGTTTTGTAATTCAGTTCAAGTGTAACGGTTTTTACATTCCCTCTATCAGTGATACCTTATGAGAAGTGTCCTTTTCTGTGTGACTTATTTCACTTAGAATCGTCGTACCTAAATCCACTCATCATGCTGCTACTAACCTTACGACATTGATTTCATGGCTGAGTGATATTCCATTGTACATAAGGACCACAACTTCTTTATCCATTTTTCTCTTTCCTGGGATATTTAAGGTGGAATGAAGTGGAGGTCCTGGTCAACAGAGCAGCCCTAAACTTTGGGGTGCTTGTGTCTTGCTGATTTTTCATTTTCCCAATTTATACCCCCATGAGTGGAAGTGCCCTATGCTCTCTAAGCTGTGTTTTTCAGATGTTTCAGGACTCACCGGACACTTCTCCGGAGTGGCTCTTGGCAATTTACATCCCGCCCATCAGTGTAGCAAGGCTCCCATTTCTCCATGGCCTGTCCTGCATTTCTGGTTTTGAAACTTTTTTCAGCATGGCCCTTTTGACCGATGGGAAGCGAGACTTCTTTGTAGCGCTGATTTGCCTTTCCAGGTGGCTTGGTTGGCCAAAAAGGGCCTATGCGTTTTTTCCTGAATATATTCAGGAAAAAACGCATACGCCCTTTTTGGCCAAGGGCATCATTGTCAACGTTTTGCCGCTTTTCATGTGCTTTAAAGGCGATTCGTATCTACCTCCTGAAATCTGTTTCCTGCAATTCTGCCTTGATTTCAAATCCTCTTCTTTGCCTTCCCTCAATATATTTGTGGACGGGAGTTATCATTTATAACTCTGCAGGTTTGTGAATTGCAGTGCCCTGAACCTCCATTTTACAACTCGTTTTTATGGGAGCTGGCCGCAAAATCGCAGAATGGCTTCAGGCCCTGTTCTGGTTCCGGGGGGCAGGCTGAGCCTGTGGTTATTTCTTCTTTCTGATGGAAAAATAGAGTGACCTGTGCCTGTCCCAACACCAAGAGCTAGTCTCTCGTTGGTTCCACGTCTTCCCGTTTATCCTCAGGACAAATTGCAACCTGCATGGAACAGGAGGTTAAAGGTGCTGATGCTCCAAGTAGGGAGCTTGCTAGTAAAGCGGCTGGAATGGCGAACCCGGGCACAAGGAGATGAGAAATGAGGTGCGTTTTAGAAACCTTTCCCCATCACACGGTGTACCATCTTCTGGGTTTCTCATGCATGTTTTTGATGTAGGAAGATGCCCTTGAACCTGGAGATTTGGGACCCATGCGATGGGTACCACGCAGTATTCCTTTAAAGGGTCTGCGTTTGCTCACCCAACCTCACCAAACCTCTCAGCCCCAAGAGTGTCCACCCTTATGTCTCATCCAGCTGTGCGTCTAGATATGGTCAATCCAGGTTGCATCACAGCCCCTGAACGCATTGTGTAAGAATTTCTCTCTCTTTCACTGTCTTTGTTTCATGGGTGTTTCAAAGTAATTTATTTTTATAATGGGGTTTAGCTGCTTTTCACTGCTGTGTTTATGCCGCTTTACACCCACTTGACACACTAACAGAGAGATATCAATACATAGGTTTTACGATTATTATTAGTCAGATATATTCTTGTGCGGTGAATAGGGCGTGTTGAGTCCAGTTCTCTGAGCAAGGAGTAGGTCTTGTCTATTACATATTGGGTTTATGGAACGGTATCTGAGCTAATTTGATACCCTTGTTTTATGTATCACCCCACCTCACCTTTCCCGTTAAGCAGCCATAGTGTGTTTTCTGCATGTGTGACTCTGTTCTGTTTTGTAATTCAGTTCAAGTGTAACGGTTTTTACATTCCCTCTATCAGTGATACCTTAGGAGAAGTGTCCTTTTCTGTGTGACTTATTTCACTTAGAATCGTCGTACCTAAATCCACTCATCATGCTGCTACTAACCTTACGACATTGATTTCATGGCTGAGTGGTATTCCATTGTACATAAGGACCACAACTTCTTTATCCATTTTTCTCTTTCCTGGGATATTTAAGGTGGAATGAAGTGGAGGTCCTGGTCAACAGAGCAGCCCTAAACTTTGGGGTGCTTGTGTCTTGCTGATTTTTAATTTTCCCAATTTATACCCCCATGAGTGGAAGTGCCCTATGCTCTCTAAGCTGTGTTTTTCAGATGTTTCAGGACTCACCGGACACTTCTCCGGAGTGGCTCTTGGCAATTTACATCCCGCCCATCAGTGTAGCAAGGCTCCCATTTCTCCATGGCCTGTCCTGCATTTCTGGTTTTGACACTTTTTTCAGCATGGCCCTTTTGACCGATGGGAAGCGAGACTTCTTTGTAGTGCTGATTTGCCTTTCCAGGTTGCTTGGTTGGCCAAAAAGGGCGTATGCGTTTTTTCCTGAATATATTCAGGAAAAAACGCATACGCCCTTTTTGGCCAAGGGCATCATTGTCAACGTTTTGCCGCTTTTCATGTGCTTTAAAGGCGATTCGTATCTACCTCCTGAAATCTGTTTCCTGCAATTCTGCCTTGATTTCAAATCCTCTTCTTTGCCTTCCCTCAATATATTTGTGGACGGGAGTTATCATTTATAACTCTGCAGGTTTGTGAATTGCAGTGCCCTGAACCTCCATTTTACAACTCGTTTTTATGGGAGCTGGCCGCAAAATCGCAGAATGGCTTCAGGCCCTGTTCTGGTTCCGGGGGGCAGGCTGAGCCTGTGGTTAATTCTTCTTTCTGATGGGAAAATAGAGTGACCTGTGCCTGTCCCAACACCAAGAGCTAGTCTCTCGTTGGTTCCACGTCTTCCCGTTTATCCTCAGGACAAATTGCAACCTGTATGGAACAGGAGGTTAAAGGTGCTGATGCTCCAAGTAGGGAGCTTGCTAGTAAAGCGGCTGGAATGGCGAACCCGGGCACAAGGAGATGAGAAATGAGGTGCGTTTTAGAAACCTTTCCCCATCACACGGTGTACCATCTTCTGGGTTTCTCATGCATGTTTTTGATGTAGGAAGATGCCCTTGAACCTGGAGATTTGGGACCCATGCGATGGGTACCACGCAGTATTCCTTTAAAGGGTCTGCGTTTGCTCACCCAACCTCACCAAACCTCTCAGCCCCAAGAGTGTCCACCCTTATGTCTCATCCAGCTGTGCGTCTAGATATGGTCAATCCAGGTTGCATCACAGCCCCTGAACGCATTGTGTAAGAATTTCTCTCTCTTTCACTGTCTTTGTTTCATGGGTGTTTCAAAGTAATTTATTTTTATAATGGGGTTTAGCTGCTTTTCACTGCTGTGTTTATGCCGCTTTACACCCACTTGACACACTAACAGAGAGATATCAATACATAGGTTTTACGATTATTATTAGTCAGATATATTCTTGTGCGGTGAATAGGGCGTGTTGAGTCCAGTTCTCTGAGCAAGGAGTAGGTCTTGTCTATTACATATTGGGTTTATGGAACGGTATCTGAGCTAATTTGATACCCTTGTTTTATGTATCACCCCACCTCACCTTTCCCGTTAAGCAGCCATAGTGTGTTTTCTGCATGTGTGACTCTGTTCTGTTTTGTAATTCAGTTCAAGTGTAACGGTTTTTACATTCCCTCTATCAGTGATACCTTATGAGAAGTGTCCTTTTCTGTGTGACTTATTTCACTTAGAATCGTCGTACCTAAATCCACTCATCATGCTGCTACTAACCTTACGACATTGATTTCATGGCTGAGTGGTATTCCATTGTACATAAGGACCACAACTTCTTTCTCCATTTTTCTCTTTCCTGGGATATTTAAGGTGGAATGAAGTGGAGGTCCTGGTCAACAGAGCAGCCCTAAACTTTGGGGTGCTTGTGTCTTGCTGATTTTTAATTTTCCCAATTTATACCCCCATGAGTGGAAGTGCCCTATGCTCTCTAAGCTGTGTTTTTCAGATGTTTCAGGACTCACCGGACACTTCTCCGGAGTGGCTCTTGGCAATTTACATCCCGCCCATCAGTGTAGCAAGGCTCCCATTTCTCCATGGCCTGTCCTGCATTTCTGGTTTTGACACCTTTTTCAGCATGGCCCTTTTGACCGATGGGAAGCGAGACTTCTTTGTAGCGCTGATTTGCCTTTCCAGGTTGCTTGGTTGGCCAAAAAGGGCGTATGCGTTTTTTTCCTGAATATATTCAGGAAAAAACGCATACGCCCTTTTTGGCCAAGGGCATCATTGTCAACGTTTTGCCGCTTTTCATGTGCTTTAAAGGCGATTCGTATCTACCTCCTGAAATCTGTTTCCTGCAATTCTGCCTTGATTTCAAATCCTCTTCTTTGCCTTCCCTCAATATATTTGTGGATGGGAGTTATCATTTATAACTCTGCAGGTTTGTGAATTGCAGTGCCCTGAACCTCCATTTTACAACTCGTTTTTATGGGAGCTGGCCGCAAAATCGCAGAATGGCTTCAGGCCCTGTTCTGGTTCCGGGGGGCAGGCTGAGCCTGTGGTTAATTCTTCTTTCTGATGGGAAAATAGAGTGACCTGTGCCTGTCCCAACACCAAGAGCTAGTCTCTCGTTGGTTCCACGTCTTCCCGTTTATCCTCAGGACAAATTGCAACCTGTATGGAACAGGAGGTTAAAGGTGCTGATGCTCCAAGTAGGGAGCTTGCTAGTAAAGCGGCTGGAATGGCGAACCCGGGCCCAAGGAGATGAGAAATGAGGTGCGTTTTAGAAACCTTTCCCCATCACACGGTGTACCATCTTCTGGGTTTCTCATGTATGTTTTTGATGTAGGAAGATGCCCTTGAACCTGGAGATTTGGGACCCATGCGATGGGTACCACGCAGTATTCCTTTAAAGGGTCTGCGTTTGCTCACCCAACCTCACCAAACCTCTCAGCCCCAAGAGTGTCCACCCTTATGTCTCATCCAGCTGTGCGTCTAGATATGGTCAATCCAGGTTGCATCACAGCCCCTGAACGCATTGTGTAAGAAGTTCTCTCTCTTTCACTGTCTTTGTTTCATGGGTGTTTCAAAGTAATTTATTTTTATAATGGGGTTTAGCTGCTTTTCACTGCTGTGTTTATGCCGCTTTACACCCACTTGATACACTAACAGAGAGATATCAATACATAGGTTTTACGATTATTATTAGTCAGATATATTCTTGTGTGGTGAATAGGGCGTGTTGAGTCCAGTTCTCTGAGCAAGGAGTAGGTCTTGTCTATTACATATTGAGTTTATGGAACGGTATCTGAGCTAATTTGATACCCTTGTTTTATGTATCACCCCACCTCACCTTTCCCGTTAAGCAGCCATAGTGTGTTTTCTGCATGTGTGACTCTGTTCTGTTTTGTAATTCAGTTCAAGTGTAACGGTTTTTACATTCCCTCTATCAGTGATACCTTATGAGAAGTGTCCTTTTCTGTGTGACTTATTTCACTTAGAATCGTCGTACCTAAATCCACTCATCATGCTGCTACTAACCTTACAACATTGATTTCATGGCTGAGTGGTATTACATTGTACATAAGGACCACAACTTCTTTATCCATTTTTCTCTTTCCTGGGATATTTAAGGTGGAATGAAGTGGAGGTCCTGGTCAACAGAGCAGCCCTAAACTTTGGGGTGCTTGTGTCTTGCTGATTTTTAATTTTCCCAATTTATACCCCCATGAGTGGAAGTGCCCTATGCTCTCTAAGCTGTGTTTTTCAGATGTTTCAGGACTCACCGGACACTTCTCCGGAGTGGCTCTTAGCAATTTACATCCCGCCCATCAGTGTAGCAAGGCTCCCATTTCTCCATGGCCTGTCCTGCATTTCTGGTTTTGACACTTTTTTCAGCATGGCCCTTTTGACCGATGGGAAGCGAGACTTCTTTGTAGCGCTGATTTGCCTTTCCAGGTTGCTTGGTTGGCCAAAAAGGGCGTATGCGATTTTTCCTGAATATATTCAGGAAAAAACGCATACGCCCTTTTTGGCCAAGGGCATCATTGTCAACGTTTTGCCGCTTCTCATGTGCTTTAAAGGCGATTCGTATCTACCTCCTGAAATCTGTTTCCTGCAATTCTGCCTTGATTTCAAATCCTATTCTTTGCCTTCCCTCAATATATTTGTGGACGAGAGTTATCATTAATAACTCTGCAGGTTTCTGAATTGCAGTGCCCTGAACCTCCATTTTACAACTCGTTTTTATGGGAGCTGGCCGCAAAATCGCAGAATGGCTTCAGGCCCTGTTCTGGTTCCGGGGGGCAGGCTGAGCCTGTGGTTAATTCTTCTTTCTGATGGGAAAATAGAGTGACCTGTGCCTGTCCCAACACCAAGAGCTAGTCTCTCGTTGGTTCCACGTCTTCCCGTTTATCCTCAGGACAAATTGCAACCTGTATGGAACAGGAGGTTAAAGGTGCTGATGCTCCAAGTAGGGAGCTTGCTAGTAAAGCGGCTGGAATGGCGAACCCGGGCACAAGGCGATGAGAAATGAGGTGCGTTTTAGAAACCTTTCCCCATCACACGGTGTACCATCTTCTGGGTTTCTCATGCATGTTTTTGATGTAGGAAGATGCCCTTGAACCTGGAGATTTGGGACCCATGCGATGGGTACCACGCAGTATTCCTTTAAAGGGTCTGCGTTTGCTCACCCAACCTCACCAAACCTCTCAGCCCCAAGAGTGTCCACCCTTATGTCTCATCCAGCTGTGCGTCTAGATATGGTCAATCCAGGTTGCATCACAGCCCCTGAACGCATTGTGTTAAGAATTTCTCTCTCTTTCACTGTCTTTGTTTCATGGGTGTTTCAAAGTAATTTATTTTTATAATGGGGTTTAGCTGCTTTTCACTGCTGTGTTTATGCCGCTTTACACCCACTTGACACACTAACAGAGAGATATCAATACATAGGTTTTACGATTATTATTAGTCAGATATATTCTTGTGCGGTGAATAGGGCGTGTTGAGTCCAGTTCTCTGAGCAAGGAGTAGGTCTTGTCTATTACATATTGGGTTTATGGAACGGTATCTGAGCTAATTTGATACCCTTGTTTTATGTATCACCCCACCTCACCTTTCCCGTTAAGCAGCCATAGTGTGTTTTCTGCATGTGTGACTCTGTTCTGTTTTGTAATTCAGTTCAAGTGTAACGGTTTTTACATTCCCTCTATCAGTGATACCTTATGAGAAGTGTCCTTTTCTGTGTGACTTATTTCACTTAGAATCGTCGTACCTAAATCCACTCATCATGCTGCTACTAACCTTACGACATTGATTTCATGGCTGAGTGATATTCCATTGTACATAAGGACCACAACTTCTTTATCCATTTTTCTCTTTCCTGGGATATTTAAGGTGGAATGAAGTGGAGGTCCTGGTCAACAGAGCAGCCCTAAACTTTGGGGTGCTTGTGTCTTGCTGATTTTTCATTTTCCCAATTTATACCCCCATGAGTGGAAGTGCCCTATGCTCTCTAAGCTGTGTTTTTCAGATGTTTCAGGACTCACCGGACACTTCTCCGGAGTGGCTCTTGGCAATTTACATCCCGCCCATCAGTGTAGCAAGGCTCCCATTTCTCCATGGCCTGTCCTGCATTTCTGGTTTTGACACTTTTTTCAGCATGGCCCTTTTGACCGATGGGAAGCGAGACTTCTTTGTAGCGCTGATTTGCCTTTCCAGGTTGCTTGGTTGGCCAAAAAGGGCGTATGCGTTTTTTCCTGAATATATTCAGGAAAAAACGCATACGCCCTTTTTGGCCAAGGGCATCATTGTCAACGTTTTGCCGCTTTTCATGTGCTTTAAAGGCGATTCGTATCTACCTCCTGAAATCTGTTTCCTGCAATTCTGCCTTGATTTCAAATCCTCTTCTTTGCCTTCCCTCAATATATTTGTGGACGGGAGTTATCATTTATAACTCTGCAGGTTTGTGAATTGCAGTGCCCTGAACCTCCATTTTACAACTCGTTTTTATGGGAGCTGGCCGCAAAATCGCAGAATGGCTTCAGGCCCTGTTCTGGTTCCGGGGGGCAGGCTGAGCCTGTGGTTATTTCTTCTTTCTGATGGAAAAATAGAGTGACCTGTGCCTGTCCCAACACCAAGAGCTAGTCTCTCGTTGGTTCCACGTCTTCCCGTTTATCCTCAGGACAAATTGCAACCTGCATGGAACAGGAGGTTAAAGGTGCTGATGCTCCAAGTAGGGAGCTTGCTAGTAAAGCGGCTGGAATGGCGAACCCGGGCACAAGGAGATGAGAAATGAGGTGCGTTTTAGAAACCTTTCCCCATCACACGGTGTACCATCTTCTGGGTTTCTCATGCATGTTTTTGATGTAGGAAGATGCCCTTGAACCTGGAGATTTGGGACCCATGCGATGGGTACCACGCAGTATTCCTTTAAAGGGTCTGCGTTTGCTCACCCAACCTCACCAAACCTCTCAGCCCCAAGAGTGTCCACCCTTATGTCTCATCCAGCTGTGCGTCTAGATATGGTCAATCCAGGTTGCATCACAGCCCCTGAACGCATTGTGTAAGAATTTCTCTCTCTTTCACTGTCTTTGTTTCATGGGTGTTTCAAAGTAATTTATTTTTATAATGGGGTTTAGCTGCTTTTCACTGCTGTGTTTATGCCGCTTTACACCCACTTGACACACTAACAGAGAGATATCAATACATAGGTTTTACGATTATTATTAGTCAGATATATTCTTGTGCGGTGAATAGGGCGTGTTGAGTCCAGTTCTCTGAGCAAGGAGTAGGTCTTGTCTATTACATATTGGGTTTATGGAACGGTATCTGAGCTAATTTGATACCCTTGTTTTATGTATCACCCCACCTCACCTTTCCCGTTAAGCAGCCATAGTGTGTTTTCTGCATGTGTGACTCTGTTCTGTTTTGTAATTCAGTTCAAGTGTAACGGTTTTTACATTCCCTCTATCAGTGATACCTTATGAGAAGTGTCCTTTTCTGTGTGACTTATTTCACTTAGAATCGTCGTACCTAAATCCACTCATCATGCTGCTACTAACCTTACAACATTGATTTCATGGCTGAGTGGTATTACATTGTACATAAGGACCACAACTTCTTTATCCATTTTTCTCTTTCCTGGGATATTTAAGGTGGAATGAAGTGGAGGTCCTGGTCAACAGAGCAGCCCTAAACTTTGGGGTGCTTGTGTCTTGCTGATTTTTAATTTTCCCAATTTATACCCCCATGAGTGGAAGTGCCCTATGCTCTCTAAGCTGTGTTTTTCAGATGTTTCAGGACTCACCGGACACTTCTCCGGAGTGGCTCTTAGCAATTTACATCCCGCCCATCAGTGTAGCAAGGCTCCCATTTCTCCATGGCCTGTCCTGCATTTCTGGTTTTGACACTTTTTTCAGCATGGCCCTTTTGACCGATGGGAAGCGAGACTTCTTTGTAGCGCTGATTTGCCTTTCCAGGTTGCTTGGTTGGCCAAAAAGGGCGTATGCGATTTTTCCTGAATATATTCAGGAAAAAACGCATACGCCCTTTTTGGCCAAGGGCATCATTGTCAACGTTTTGCCGCTTCTCATGTGCTTTAAAGGCGATTCGTATCTACCTCCTGAAATCTGTTTCCTGCAATTCTGCCTTGATTTCAAATCCTATTCTTTGCCTTCCCTCAATATATTTGTGGACGAGAGTTATCATTAATAACTCTGCAGGTTTCTGAATTGCAGTGCCCTGAACCTCCATTTTACAACTCGTTTTTATGGGAGCTGGCCGCAAAATCGCAGAATGGCTTCAGGCCCTGTTCTGGTTCCGGGGGGCAGGCTGAGCCTGTGGTTAATTCTTCTTTCTGATGGGAAAATAGAGTGACCTGTGCCTGTCCCAACACCAAGAGCTAGTCTCTCGTTGGTTCCACGTCTTCCCGTTTATCCTCAGGACAAATTGCAACCTGTATGGAACAGGAGGTTAAAGGTGCTGATGCTCCAAGTAGGGAGCTTGCTAGTAAAGCGGCTGGAATGGCGAACCCGGGCACAAGGCGATGAGAAATGAGGTGCGTTTTAGAAACCTTTCCCCATCACACGGTGTACCATCTTCTGGGTTTCTCATGCATGTTTTTGATGTAGGAAGATGCCCTTGAACCTGGAGATTTGGGACCCATGCGATGGGTACCACGCAGTATTCCTTTAAAGGGTCTGCGTTTGCTCACCCAACCTCACCAAACCTCTCAGCCCCAAGAGTGTCCACCCTTATGTCTCATCCAGCTGTGCGTCTAGATATGGTCAATCCAGGTTGCATCACAGCCCCTGAACGCATTGTGTTAAGAATTTCTCTCTCTTTCACTGTCTTTGTTTCATGGGTGTTTCAAAGTAATTTATTTTTATAATGGGGTTTAGCTGCTTTTCACTGCTGTGTTTATGCCGCTTTACACCCACTTGACACACTAACAGAGAGATATCAATACATAGGTTTTACGATTATTATTAGTCAGATATATTCTTGTGCGGTGAATAGGGCGTGTTGAGTCCAGTTCTCTGAGCAAGGAGTAGGTCTTGTCTATTACATATTGGGTTTATGGAACGGTATCTGAGCTAATTTGATACCCTTGTTTTATGTATCACCCCACCTCACCTTTCCCGTTAAGCAGCCATAGTGTGTTTTCTGCATGTGTGACTCTGTTCTGTTTTGTAATTCAGTTCAAGTGTAACGGTTTTTACATTCCCTCTATCAGTGATACCTTATGAGAAGTGTCCTTTTCTGTGTGACTTATTTCACTTAGAATCGTCGTACCTAAATCCACTCATCATGCTGCTACTAACCTTACGACATTGATTTCATGGCTGAGTGATATTCCATTGTACATAAGGACCACAACTTCTTTATCCATTTTTCTCTTTCCTGGGATATTTAAGGTGGAATGAAGTGGAGGTCCTGGTCAACAGAGCAGCCCTAAACTTTGGGGTGCTTGTGTCTTGCTGATTTTTCATTTTCCCAATTTATACCCCCATGAGTGGAAGTGCCCTATGCTCTCTAAGCTGTGTTTTTCAGATGTTTCAGGACTCACCGGACACTTCTCCGGAGTGGCTCTTGGCAATTTACATCCCGCCCATCAGTGTAGCAAGGCTCCCATTTCTCCATGGCCTGTCCTGCATTTCTGGTTTTGACACTTTTTTCAGCATGGCCCTTTTGACCGATGGGAAGCGAGACTTCTTTGTAGCGCTGATTTGCCTTTCCAGGTGGCTTGGTTGGCCAAAAAGGGCGTATGCGTTTTTTCCTGAATATATTCAGGAAAAAACGCATACGCCCTTTTTGGCCAAGGGCATCATTGTCACCGTTTTGCCGCTTTTCATGTGCTTTAAAGGCGATTCGTATCTACCTCCTGAAATCTGTTTCCTGCAATTCTGCCTTGATTTCAAATCCTCTTCTTTGCCTTCCCTCAATATATTTGTGGACGGGAGTTATCATTTATAACTCTGCAGGTTTGTGAATTGCAGTGCCCTGAACCTCCATTTTACAACTCGTTTTTATGGGAGCTGGCCGCAAAATCGCAGAATGGCTTCAGGCCCTGTTCTGGTTCCGGGGGGCAGGCTGAGCCTGTGGTTATTTCTTCTTTCTGATGGAAAAATAGAGTGACCTGTGCCTGTCCCAACACCAAGAGCTAGTCTCTCGTTGGTTCCACGTCTTCCCGTTTATCCTCAGGACAAATTGCAACCTGCATGGAACAGGAGGTTAAAGGTGCTGATGCTCCAAGTAGGGAGCTTGCTAGTAAAGCGGCTGGAATGGCGAACCCGGGCACAAGGAGATGAGAAATGAGGTGCGTTTTAGAAACCTTTCCCCATCACACGGTGTACCATCTTCTGGGTTTCTCATGCATGTTTTTGATGTAGGAAGATGCCCTTGAACCTGGAGATTTGGGACCCATGCGATGGGTACCACGCAGTATTCCTTTAAAGGGTCTGCGTTTGCTCACCCAACCTCACCAAACCTCTCAGCCCCAAGAGTGTCCACCCTTATGTCTCATCCAGCTGTGCGTCTAGATATGGTCAATCCAGGTTGCATCACAGCCCCTGAACGCATTGTGTAAGAATTTCTCTCTCTTTCACTGTCTTTGTTTCATGGGTGTTTCAAAGTAATTTATTTTTATAATGGGGTTTAGCTGCTTTTCACTGCTGTGTTTATGCCGCTTTACACCCACTTGACACACTAACAGAGAGATATCAATACATAGGTTTTACGATTATTATTAGTCAGATATATTCTTGTGCGGTGAATAGGGCGTGTTGAGTCCAGTTCTCTGAGCAAGGAGTAGGTCTTGTCTATTACATATTGGGTTTATGGAACGGTATCTGAGCTAATTTGATACCCTTGTTTTATGTATCACCCCACCTCACCTTTCCCGTTAAGCAGCCATAGTGTGTTTTCTGCATGTGTGACTCTGTTCTGTTTTGTAATTCAGTTCAAGTGTAACGGTTTTTACATTCCCTCTATCAGTGATACCTTATGAGAAGTGTCCTTTTCTGTGTGACTTATTTCACTTAGAATCGTCCTACCTAAATCCACTCATCATGCTGCTACTAACCTTACGACATTGATTTCATGGCTGAGTGGTATTCCATTGTACATAAGGACCACAACTTCTTTATCCATTTTTCTCTTTCCTGGGATATTTAAGGTGGAATGAAGTGGAGGTCCTGGTCAACAGAGCAGACCTAAACTTTGGGGTGCTTGTGTCTTGCTGATTTTTCATTTTCCCAATTTATACCCCCATGAGTGGAAGTGCCCTATGCTCTCTAAGCTGTGTTTTTCAGATGTTTCAGGACTCACCGGACACTTCTCCGGAGTGGCTCTTGGCAATTTACATCCCGCCCATCAGTGTAGCAAGGCTCCCATTTCTCCATGGCCTGTCCTGCATTTCTGGTTTTGACACTTTTTTCAGCATGGCCCTTTTGACCGATGGGAAGCGAGACTTCTTTGTAGCGCTGATTTGCCTTTCCAGGTTGCTTGGTTGGCCAAAAAGGGCGTATGCGATTTTTCCTGAATATATTCAGGAAAAAACGCATACGCCCTTTTTGGCCAAGGGCATCATTGTCAACGTTTTGCCGCTTTTCATGTGCTTTAAAGGCGATTCGTATCTACCTCCTGAAATCTGTTTCCTGCAATTCTGCCTTGATTTCAAATCCTCTTCTTTGCCTTCCCTCAATATATTTGTGGACGGGAGTTATCATTTATAACTCTGCAGGTTTGTGAATTGCAGTGCCCTGAACCTCCATTTTACAACTCGTTTTTATGGGAGCTGGCCGCAAAATCGCAGAATGGCTTCAGGCCCTGTTCTGGTTCCGGGGGGCAGGCTGAGCCTGTGGTTAATTCTTCTTTCTGATGGGAAAATAGAGTGACCTGTGCCTGTCCCAACACCAAGAGCTAGTCTCTCGTTGGTTCCACGTCTTCCCGTTTATCCTCAGGACAAATTGCAACCTGTATGGAACAGGAGGTTAAAGGTGCTGATGCTCCAAGTAGGGAGCTTGCTAGTAAAGCGGCTGGAATGGCGAACCCGGGCACAAGGAGATGAGAAATGAGGTGCGTTTTAGAAACCTTTCCCCATCACACGGTGTACCATCTTCTGGGTTTCTCATGCATGTTTTTGATGTAGGAAGATGCCCTTGAACCTGGAGATTTGGGACCCATGCGATGGGTACCACGCAGTATTCCTTTAAAGGGTCTGCGTTTGCTCACCCAACCTCACCAAACCTCTCAGCCCCAAGAGTGTCCACCCTTATGTCTCATCCAGCTGTGCGTCTAGATATGGTCAATCCAGGTTGCATCACAGCCCCTGAACGCATTGTGTAAGAATTTCTCTCTCTTTCACTGTCTTTGTTTCATGGGTGTTTCAAAGTAATTTATTTTTATAATGGGGTTTAGCTGCTTTTCACTGCTGTGTTTATGCCGCTTTACACCCACTTGACACACTAACAGAGAGATATCAATACATAGGTTTTACGATTATTATTAGTCAGATATATTCTTGTGCGGTGAATAGGGCGTGTTGAGTCCAGTTCTCTGAGCAAGGAGTAGGTCTTGTCTATTACATATTGGGTTTATGGAACGGTATCTGAGCTAATTTGATACCCTTGTTTTATGTATCACCCCACCTCACCTTTCCCGTTAAGCAGCCATAGTGTGTTTTCTGCATGTGTGACTCTGTTCTGTTTTGTAATTCAGTTCAAGTGTAACGGTTTTTACATTCCCTCTATCAGTGATACCTTATGAGAAGTGTCCTTTTCTGTGTGACTTATTTCACTTAGAATCGTCGTACCTAAATCCACTCATCATGCTGCTACTAACCTTACGACATTGATTTCATGGCTGAGTGATATTCCATTGTACATAAGGACCACAACTTCTTTATCCATTTTTCTCTTTCCTGGGATATTTAAGGTGGAATGAAGTGGAGGTCCTGGTCAACAGAGCAGCCCTAAACTTTGGGGTGCTTGTGTCTTGCTGATTTTTCATTTTCCCAATTTATACCCCCATGAGTGGAAGTGCCCTATGCTCTCTAAGCTGTGTTTTTCAGATGTTTCAGGACTCACCGGACACTTCTCCGGAGTGGCTCTTGGCAATTTACATCCCGCCCATCAGTGTAGCAAGGCTCCCATTTCTCCATGGCCTGTCCTGCATTTCTGGTTTTGACACTTTTTTCAGCATGGCCCTTTTGACCGATGGGAAGCGAGACTTCTTTGTAGCGCTGATTTGCCTTTCCAGGTGGCTTGGTTGGCCAAAAAGGGCGTATGCGTTTTTTCCTGAATATATTCAGGAAAAAACGCATACGCCCTTTTTGGCCAAGGGCATCATTGTCAACGTTTTGCCGCTTTTCATGTGCTTTAAAGGCGATTCGTATCTACCTCCTGAAATCTGTTTCCTGCAATTCTGCCTTGATTTCAAATCCTCTTCTTTGCCTTCCCTCAATATATTTGTGGACGGGAGTTATCATTTATAACTCTGCAGGTTTGTGAATTGCAGTGCCCTGAACCTCCATTTTACAACTCGTTTTTATGGGAGCTGGCCGCAAAATCGCAGAATGGCTTCAGGCCCTGTTCTGGTTCCGGGGGGCAGGCTGAGCCTGTGGTTATTTCTTCTTTCTGATGGAAAAATAGAGTGACCTGTGCCTGTCCCAACACCAAGAGCTAGTCTCTCGTTGGTTCCACGTCTTCCCGTTTATCCTCAGGACAAATTGCAACCTGCATGGAACAGGAGGTTAAAGGTGCTGATGCTCCAAGTAGGGAGCTTGCTAGTAAAGCGGCTGGAATGGCGAACCCGGGCACAAGGAGATGAGAAATGAGGTGCGTTTTAGAAACCTTTCCCCATCACACGGTGTACCATCTTCTGGGTTTCTCATGCATGTTTTTGATGTAGGAAGATGCCCTTGAACCTGGAGATTTGGGACCCATGCGATGGGTACCACGCAGTATTCCTTTAAAGGGTCTGCGTTTGCTCACCCAACCTCACCAAACCTCTCAGCCCCAAGAGTGTCCACCCTTATGTCTCATCCAGCTGTGCGTCTAGATATGGTCAATCCAGGTTGCATCACAGCCCCTGAACGCATTGTGTAAGAATTTCTCTCTCTTTCACTGTCTTTGTTTCATGGGTGTTTCAAAGTAATTTATTTTTATAATGGGGTTTAGCTGCTTTTCACTGCTGTGTTTATGCCGCTTTACACCCACTTGACACACTAACAGAGAGATATCAATACATAGGTTTTACGATTATTATTAGTCAGATATATTCTTGTGCGGTGAATAGGGCGTGTTGAGTCCAGTTCTCTGAGCAAGGAGTAGGTCTTGTCTATTACATATTGGGTTTATGGAACGGTATCTGAGCTAATTTGATACCCTTGTTTTATGTATCACCCCACCTCACCTTTCCCGTTAAGCAGCCATAGTGTGTTTTCTGCATGTGTGACTCTGTTCTGTTTTGTAATTCAGTTCAAGTGTAACGGTTTTTACATTCCCTCTATCAGTGATACCTTATGAGAAGTGTCCTTTTCTGTGTGACTTATTTCACTTAGAATCGTCCTACCTAAATCCACTCATCATGCTGCTACTAACCTTACGACATTGATTTCATGGCTGAGTGGTATTCCATTGTACATAAGGACCACAACTTCTTTATCCATTTTTCTCTTTCCTGGGATATTTAAGGTGGAATGAAGTGGAGGTCCTGGTCAACAGAGCAGACCTAAACTTTGGGGTGCTTGTGTCTTGCTGATTTTTCATTTTCCCAATTTATACCCCCATGAGTGGAAGTGCTCTATGCTCTCTAAGCTGTGTTTTTCAGATGTTTCAGGACTCACCGGACACTTCTCCGGAGTGGCTCTTGGCAATTTACATCCCGCCCATCAGTGTAGCAAGGCTCCCATTTCTCCATGGCCTGTCCTGCATTTCTGGTTTTGACACTTTTTTCAGCATGGCCCTTTTGACCGATGGGAAGCGAGACTTCTTTGTAGCGCTGATTTGCCTTTCCAGGTTGCTTGGTTGGCCAAAAAGGGCGTATGCGATTTTTCCTGAATATATTCAGGAAAAAACGCATACGCCCTTTTTGGCCAAGGGCATCATTGTCAACGTTTTGCCGCTTTTCATGTGCTTTAAAGGCGATTCGTATCTACCTCCTGAAATCTGTTTCCTGCAATTCTGCCTTGATTTCAAATCCTCTTCTTTGCCTTCCCTCAATATATTTGTGGACGGGAGTTATCATTTATAACTCTGCAGGTTTGTGAATTGCAGTGCCCTGAACCTCCATTTTACAACTCGTTTTTATGGGAGCTGGCCGCAAAATCGCAGAATGGCTTCAGGCCCTGTTCTGGTTCCGGGGGGCAGGCTGAGCCTGTGGTTAATTCTTCTTTCTGATGGGAAAATAGAGTGACCTGTGCCTGTCCCAACACCAAGAGCTAGTCTCTCGTTGGTTCCACGTCTTCCCGTTTATCCTCAGGACAAATTGCAACCTGTATGGAACAGGAGGTTAAAGGTGCTGATGCTCCAAGTAGGGAGCTTGCTAGTAAAGCGGCTGGAATGGCGAACCCGGGCACAAGGAGATGAGAAATGAGGTGCGTTTTAGAAACCTTTCCCCATCACACGGTGTACCATCTTCTGGGTTTCTCATGCATGTTTTTGATGTAGGAAGATGCCCTTGAACCTGGAGATTTGGGACCCATGCGATGGGTACCACGCAGTATTCCTTTAAAGGGTCTGCGTTTGCTCACCCAACCTCACCAAACCTCTCAGCCCCAAGAGTGTCCACCCTTATGTCTCATCCAGCTGTGCGTCTAGATATGGTCAATCCAGGTTGCATCACAGCCCCTGAACGCATTGTGTAAGAATTTCTCTCTCTTTCACTGTCTTTGTTTCATGGGTGTTTCAAAGTAATTTATTTTTATAATGGGGTTTAGCTGCTTTTCACTGCTGTGTTTATGCCGCTTTACACCCACTTGACACACTAACAGAGAGATATCAATACATAGGTTTTACGATTATTATTAGTCAGATATATTCTTGTGCGGTGAATAGGGCGTGTTGAGTCCAGTTCTCTGAGCAAGGAGTAGGTCTTGTCTATTACATATTGGGTTTATGGAACGGTATCTGAGCTAATTTGATACCCTTGTTTTATGTATCACCCCACCTCACCTTTCCCGTTAAGCAGCCATAGTGTGTTTTCTGCATGTGTGACTCTGTTCTGTTTTGTAATTCAGTTCAAGTGTAACGGTTTTTACATTCCCTCTATCAGTGATACCTTATGAGAAGTGTCCTTTTCTGTGTGACTTATTTCACTTAGAATCGTCGTACCTAAATCCACTCATCATGCTGCTACTAACCTTACGACATTGATTTCATGGCTGAGTGATATTCCATTGTACATAAGGACCACAACTTCTTTATCCATTTTTCTCTTTCCTGGGATATTTAAGGTGGAATGAAGTGGAGGTCCTGGTCAACAGAGCAGCCCTAAACTTTGGGGTGCTTGTGTCTTGCTGATTTTTCATTTTCCCAATTTATACCCCCATGAGTGGAAGTGCCCTATGCTCTCTAAGCTGTGTTTTTCAGATGTTTCAGGACTCACCGGACACTTCTCCGGAGTGGCTCTTGGCAATTTACATCCCGCCCATCAGTGTAGCAAGGCTCCCATTTCTCCATGGCCTGTCCTGCATTTCTGGTTTTGACACTTTTTTCAGCATGGCCCTTTTGACCGATGGGAAGCGAGACTTCTTTGTAGCGCTGATTTGCCTTTCCAGGTGGCTTGGTTGGCCAAAAAGGGCGTATGCGTTTTTTCCTGAATATATTCAGGAAAAAACGCATATGCCCTTTTTGGCCAAGGGCATCATTGTCAACGTTTTGCCGCTTTTCATGTGCTTTAAAGGCGATTCGTATCTACCTCCTGAAATCTGTTTCCTGCAATTCTGCCTTGATTTCAAATCCTCTTCTTTGCCTTCCCTCAATATATTTGTGGACGGGAGTTATCATTTATAACTCTGCAGGTTTGTGAATTGCAGTGCCCTGAACCTCCATTTTACAACTCGTTTTTATGGGAGCTGGCCGCAAAATCGCAGAATGGCTTCAGGCCCTGTTCTGGTTCCGGGGGGCAGGCTGAGCCTGTGGTTATTTCTTCTTTCTGATGGGAAAATAGAGTGACCTGTGCCTGTCCCAACACCAAGAGCTAGTCTCTCGTTGGTTCCACGTCTTCCCGTTTATCCTCAGGACAAATTGCAACCTGCATGGAACAGGAGGTTAAAGGTGCTGATGCTCCAAGTAGGGAGCTTGCTAGTAAAGCGGCTGGAATGGCGAACCCGGGCACAAGGAGATGAGAAATGAGGTGCGTTTTAGAAACCTTTCCCCATCACACGGTGTACCATCTTCTGGGTTTCTCATGCATGTTTTTGATGTAGGAAGATGCCCTTGAACCTGGAGATTTGGGACCCATGCGATGGGTACCACGCAGTATTCCTTTAAAGGGTCTGCGTTTGCTCACCCAACCTCACCAAACCTCTCAGCCCCAAGAGTGTCCACCCTTATGTCTCATCCAGCTGTGCGTCTAGATATGGTCAATCCAGGTTGCATCACAGCCCCTGAACGCATTGTGTAAGAATTTCTCTCTCTTTCACTGTCTTTGTTTCATGGGTGTTTCAAAGTAATTTATTTTTATAATGGGGTTTAGCTGCTTTTCACTGCTGTGTTTATGCCGCTTTACACCCACTTGACACACTAACAGAGAGATATCAATACATAGGTTTTACGATTATTATTAGTCAGATATATTCTTGTGCGGTGAATAGGGCGTGTTGAGTCCAGTTCTCTGAGCAAGGAGTAGGTCTTGTCTATTACATATTGGGTTTATGGAACGGTATCTGAGCTAATTTGATACCCTTGTTTTATGTATCACCCCACCTCACCTTTCCCGTTAAGCAGCCATAGTGTGTTTTCTGCATGTGTGACTCTGTTCTGTTTTGTAATTCAGTTCAAGTGTAACGGTTTTTACATTCCCTCTATCAGTGATACCTTAGGAGAAGTGTCCTTTTCTGTGTGACTTATTTCACTTAGAATCGTCGTACCTAAATCCACTCATCATGCTGCTACTAACCTTACGACATTGATTTCATGGCTGAGTGGTATTCCATTGTACATAAGGACCACAACTTCTTTATCCATTTTTCTCTTTCCTGGGATATTTAAGGTGGAATGAAGTGGAGGTCCTGGTCAACAGAGCAGCCCTAAACTTTGGGGTGCTTGTGTCTTGCTGATTTTTCATTTTCCCAATTTATACCCCCATGAGTGGAAGTGCCCTATGCTCTCTAAGCTGTGTTTTTCAGATGTTTCAGGACTCACCGGACACTTCTCCGGAGTGGCTCTTGGCAATTTACATCCCGCCCATCAGTGTAGCAAGGCTCCCATTTCTCCATGGCCTGTCCTGCATTTCTGGTTTTGACACTTTTTTCAGCATGGCCCTTTTGACCGATGGGAAGCGAGACTTCTTTGTAGTGCTGATTTGCCTTTCCAGGTTGCTTGGTTGGCCAAAAAGGGCGTATGCGTTTTTTCCTGAATATATTCAGGAAAAAACGCATACGCCCTTTTTGGCCAAGGGCATCATTGTCAACGTTTTGCCGCTTTTCATGTGCTTTAAAGGCGATTCGTATCTACCTCCTGAAATCTGTTTCCTGCAATTCTGCCTTGATTTCAAATCCTCTTCTTTGCCTTCCCTCAATATATTTGTGGACGGGAGTTATCATTTATAACTCTGCAGGTTTGTGAATTGCAGTGCCCTGAACCTCCATTTTACAACTCGTTTTTATGGGAGCTGGCCGCAAAATCGCAGAATGGCTTCAGGCCCTGTTCTGGTTCCGGGGGGCAGGCTGAGCCTGTGGTTAATTCTTCTTTCTGATGGGAAAATAGAGTGACCTGTGCCTGTCCCAACACCAAGAGCTAGTCTCTCGTTGGTTCCACGTCTTCCCGTTTATCCTCAGGACAAATTGCAACCTGTATGGAACAGGAGGTTAAAGGTGCTGATGCTCCAAGTAGGGAGCTTGCTAGTAAAGCGGCTGGAATGGCGAACCCGGGCACAAGGAGATGAGAAATGAGGTGCGTTTTAGAAACGTTTCCCCATCACACGGTGTACCATCTTCTGGGTTTCTCATGCATGTTTTTGATGTAGGAAGATGCCCTTGAACCTGGAGATTTGGGACCCATGCGATGGGTACCACGCAGTATTCCTTTAAAGGGTCTGCGTTTGCTCACCCAACCTCACCAAACCTCTCAGCCCCAAGAGTGTCCACCCTTATGTCTCATCCAGCTGTGCGTCTAGATATGGTCAATCCAGGTTGCATCACAGCCCCTGAACGCATTGTGTAAGAATTTCTCTCTCTTTCACTGTCTTTGTTTCATGGGTGTTTCAAAGTAATTTATTTTTATAATGGGGTTTAGCTGCTTTTCACTGCTGTGTTTATGCCGCTTTACACCCACTTGACACACTAACAGAGAGATATCAATACATAGGTTTTACGATTATTATTAGTCAGATATATTCTTGTGCGGTGAATAGGGCGTGTTGAGTCCAGTTCTCTGAGCAAGGAGTAGGTCTTGTCTATTACATATTGGGTTTATGGAACGGTATCTGAGCTAATTTGATACCCTTGTTTTATGTATCACCCCACCTCACCTTTCCCGTTAAGCAGCCATAGTGTGTTTTCTGCATGTGTGACTCTGTTCTGTTTTGTAATTCAGTTCAAGTGTAACGGTTTTTACATTCCCTCTATCAGTGATACCTTAGGAGAAGTGTCCTTTTCTGTGTGACTTATTTCACTTAGAATCGTCGTACCTAAATCCACTCATCATGCTGCTACTAACCTTACGACATTGATTTCATGGCTGAGTGGTATTCCATTGTACATAAGGACCACAACTTCTTTATCCATTTTTCTCTTTCCTGGGATATTTAAGGTGGAATGAAGTGGAGGTCCTGGTCAACAGAGCAGCCCTAAACTTTGGGGTGCTTGTGTCTTGCTGATTTTTCATTTTCCCAATTTATACCCCCATGAGTGGAAGTGCCCTATGCTCTCTAAGCTGTGTTTTTCAGATGTTTCAGGACTCACCGGACACTTCTCCGGAGTGGCTCTTGGCAATTTACATCCCGCCCATCAGTGTAGCAAGGCTCCCATTTCTCCATGGCCTGTCCTGCATTTCTGGTTTTGACACTTTTTTCAGCATGGCCCTTTTGACCGATGGGAAGCGAGACTTCTTTGTAGTGCTGATTTGCCTTTCCAGGTTGCTTGGTTGGCCAAAAAGGGCGTATGCGTTTTTTCCTGAATATATTCAGGAAAAAACGCATACGCCCTTTTTGGCCAAGGGCATCATTGTCAACGTTTTGCCGCTTTTCATGTGCTTTAAAGGCGATTCGTATCTACCTCCTGAAATCTGTTTCCTGCAATTCTGCCTTGATTTCAAATCCTCTTCTTTGCCTTCCTTCAATATATTTGTGGACGGGAGTTATCATTTATAACTCTGCAGGTTTGTGAATTGCAGTGCCCTGAACCTCCATTTTACAACTCGTTTTTATGGGAGCTGGCCGCAAAATCGCAGAATGGCTTCAGGCCCTGTTCTGGTTCCGGGGGGCAGGCTGAGCCTGTGGTTATTTCTTCTTTCTGATGGAAAAATAGAGTGACCTGTGCCTGTCCCAACACCAAGAGCTAGTCTCTCGTTGGTTCCACGTCTTCCCGTTTATCCTCAGGACAAATTGCAACCTGCATGGAACAGGAGGTTAAAGGTGCTGATGCTCCAAGTAGGGAGCTTGCTAGTAAAGCGGCTGGAATGGCGAACCCGGGCACAAGGAGATGAGAAATGAGGTGCGTTTTAGAAACCTTTCCCCATCACACGGTGTACCATCTTCTGGGTTTCTCATGCATGTTTTTGATGTAGGAAGATGCCCTTGAACCTGGAGATTTGGGACCCATGCGATGGGTACCACGCAGTATTCCTTTAAAGGGTCTGCGTTTGCTCACCCAACCTCACCAAACCTCTCAGCCCCAAGAGTGTCCACCCTTATGTCTCATCCAGCTGTGCGTCTAGATATGGTCAATCCAGGTTGCATCACAGCCCCTGAACGCATTGTGTAAGAATTTCTCTCTCTTTCACTGTCTTTGTTTCATGGGTGTTTCAAAGTAATTTATTTTTATAATGGGGTTTAGCTGCTTTTCACTGCTGTGTTTATGCCGCTTTACACCCACTTGACACACTAACAGAGAGATATCAATACATAGGTTTTACGATTATTATTAGTCAGATATATTCTTGTGCGGTGAATAGGGCGTGTTGAGTCCAGTTCTCTGAGCAAGGAGTAGGTCTTGTCTATTACATATTGGGTTTATGGAACGGTATCTGAGCTAATTTGATACCCTTGTTTTATGTATCACCCCACCTCACCTTTCCCGTTAAGCAGCCATAGTGTGTTTTCTGCATGTGTGACTCTGTTCTGTTTTGTAATTCAGTTCAAGTGTAACGGTTTTTACATTCCCTCTATCAGTGATACCTTAGGAGAAGTGTCCTTTTCTGTGTGACTTATTTCACTTAGAATCGTCGTACCTAAATCCACTCATCATGCTGCTACTAACCTTACGACATTGATTTCATGGCTGAGTGGTATTCCATTGTACATAAGGACCACAACTTCTTTATCCATTTTTCTCTTTCCTGGGATATTTAAGGTGGAATGAAGTGGAGGTCCTGGTCAACAGAGCAGCCCTAAACTTTGGGGTGCTTGTGTCTTGCTGATTTTTCATTTTCCCAATTTATACCCCCATGAGTGGAAGTGCCCTATGCTCTCTAAGCTGTGTTTTTCAGATGTTTCAGGACTCACCGGACACTTCTCCGGAGTGGCTCTTGGCAATTTACATCCCGCCCATCAGTGTAGCAAGGCTCCCATTTCTCCATGGCCTGTCCTGCATTTCTGGTTTTGACACTTTTTTCAGCATGGCCCTTTTGACCGATGGGAAGCGAGACTTCTTTGTAGTGCTGATTTGCCTTTCCAGGTTGCTTGGTTGGCCAAAAAGGGCGTATGCGTTTTTTCCTGAATATATTCAGGAAAAAACGCATACGCCCTTTTTGGCCAAGGGCATCATTGTCAACGTTTTGCCGCTTTTCATGTGCTTTAAAGGCGATTCGTATCTACCTCCTGAAATCTGTTTCCTGCAATTCTGCCTTGATTTCAAATCCTCTTCTTTGCCTTCCCTCAATATATTTGTGGACGGGAGTTATCATTTATAACTCTGCAGGTTTGTGAATTGCAGTGCCCTGAACCTCCATTTTACAACTCGTTTTTATGGGAGCTGGCCGCAAAATCGCAGAATGGCTTCAGGCCCTGTTCTGGTTCCGGGGGGCAGGCTGAGCCTGTGGTTAATTCTTCTTTCTGATGGGAAAATAGAGTGACCTGTGCCTGTCCCAACACCAAGAGCTAGTCTCTCGTTGGTTCCACGTCTTCCCGTTTATCCTCAGGACAAATTGCAACCTGTATGGAACAGGAGGTTAAAGGTGCTGATGCTCCAAGTAGGGAGCTTGCTAGTAAAGCGGCTGGAATGGCGAACCCGGGCACAAGGAGATGAGAAATGAGGTGCGTTTTAGAAACCTTTCCCCATCACACGGTGTACCATCTTCTGGGTTTCTCATGCATGTTTTTGATGTAGGAAGATGCCCTTGAACCTGGAGATTTGGGACCCATGCGATGGGTACCACGCAGTATTCCTTTAAAGGGTCTGCGTTTGCTCACCCAACCTCACCAAACCTCTCAGCCCCAAGAGTGTCCACCCTTATGTCTCATCCAGCTGTGCGTCTAGATATGGTCAATCCAGGTTGCATCACAGCCCCTGAACGCATTGTGTAAGAATTTCTCTCTCTTTCACTGTCTTTGTTTCATGGGTGTTTCAAAGTAATTTATTTTTATAATGGGGTTTAGCTGCTTTTCACTGCTGTGTTTATGCCGCTTTACACCCACTTGACACACTAACAGAGAGATATCAATACATAGGTTTTACGATTATTATTAGTCAGATATATTCTTGTGCGGTGAATAGGGCGTGTTGAGTCCAGTTCTCTGAGCAAGGAGTAGGTCTTGTCTATTACATATTGGGTTTATGGAACGGTATCTGAGCTAATTTGATACCCTTGTTTTATGTATCACCCCACCTCACCTTTCCCGTTAAGCAGCCATAGTGTGTTTTCTGCATGTGTGACTCTGTTCTGTTTTGTAATTCAGTTCAAGTGTAACGGTTTTTACATTCCCTCTATCAGTGATACCTTATGAGAAGTGTCCTTTTCTGTGTGACTTATTTCACTTAGAATCGTCGTACCTAAATCCACTCATCATGCTGCTACTAACCTTACGACATTGATTTCATGGCTGAGTGATATTCCATTGTACATAAGGACCACAACTTCTTTATCCATTTTTCTCTTTCCTGGGATATTTAAGGTGGAATGAAGTGGAGGTCCTGGTCAACAGAGCAGCCCTAAACTTTGGGGTGCTTGTGTCTTGCTGATTTTTCATTTTCCCAATTTATACCCCCATGAGTGGAAGTGCCCTATGCTCTCTAAGCTGTGTTTTTCAGATGTTTCAGGACTCACCGGACACTTCTCCGGAGTGGCTCTTGGCAATTTACATCCCGCCCATCAGTGTAGCAAGGCTCCCATTTCTCCATGGCCTGTCCTGCATTTCTGGTTTTGACACTTTTTTCAGCATGGCCCTTTTGACCGATGGGAAGCGAGACTTCTTTGTAGCGCTGATTTGCCTTTCCAGGTGGCTTGGTTGGCCAAAAAGGGCGTATGCGTTTTTTCCTGAATATATTCAGGAAAAAACGCATACGCCCTTTTTGGCCAAGGGCATCATTGTCAACGTTTTGCCGCTTTTCATGTGCTTTAAAGGCGATTCGTATCTACCTCCTGAAATCTGTTTCCTGCAATTCTGCCTTGATTTCAAATCCTCTTCTTTGCCTTCCCTCAATATATTTGTGGACGGGAGTTATCATTTATAACTCTGCAGGTTTGTGAATTGCAGTGCCCTGAACCTCCATTTTACAACTCGTTTTTATGGGAGCTGGCCGCAAAATCGCAGAATGGCTTCAGGCCCTGTTCTGGTTCCGGGGGGCAGGCTGAGCCTGTGGTTATTTCTTCTTTCTGATGGAAAAATAGAGTGACCTGTGCCTGTCCCAACACCAAGAGCTAGTCTCTCGTTGGTTCCACGTCTTCCCGTTTATCCTCAGGACAAATTGCAACCTGCATGGAACAGGAGGTTAAAGGTGCTGATGCTCCAAGTAGGGAGCTTGCTAGTAAAGCGGCTGGAATGGCGAACCCGGGCACAAGGAGATGAGAAATGAGGTGCGTTTTAGAAACCTTTCCCCATCACACGGTGTACCATCTTCTGGGTTTCTCATGCATGTTTTTGATGTAGGAAGATGCCCTTGAACCTGGAGATTTGGGACCCATGCGATGGGTACCACGCAGTATTCCTTTAAAGGGTCTGCGTTTGCTCACCCAACCTCACCAAACCTCTCAGCCCCAAGAGTGTCCACCCTTATGTCTCATCCAGCTGTGCGTCTAGATATGGTCAATCCAGGTTGCATCACAGCCCCTGAACGCATTGTGTAAGAATTTCTCTCTCTTTCACTGTCTTTGTTTCATGGGTGTTTCAAAGTAATTTATTTTTATAATGGGGTTTAGCTGCTTTTCACTGCTGTGTTTATGCCGCTTTACACCCACTTGACACACTAACAGAGAGATATCAATACATAGGTTTTACGATTATTATTAGTCAGATATATTCTTGTGCGGTGAATAGGGCGTGTTGAGTCCAGTTCTCTGAGCAAGGAGTAGGTCTTGTCTATTACATATTGGGTTTATGGAACGGTATCTGAGCTAATTTGATACCCTTGTTTTATGTATCACCCCACCTCACCTTTCCCGTTAAGCAGCCATAGTGTGTTTTCTGCATGTGTGACTCTGTTCTGTTTTGTAATTCAGTTCAAGTGTAACGGTTTTTACATTCCCTCTATCAGTGATACCTTAGGAGAAGTGTCCTTTTCTGTGTGACTTATTTCACTTAGAATCGTCGTACCTAAATCCACTCATCGTGCTGCTACTAACCTTACGACATTGATTTCATGGCTGAGTGGTATTCCATTGTACATAAGGACCACAACTTCTTTATCCATTTTTCTCTTTCCTGGGATATTTAAGGTGGAATGAAGTGGAGGTCCTGGTCAACAGAGCAGCCCTAAACTTTGGGGTGCTTGTGTCTTGCTGATTTTTCATTTTCCCAATTTATACCCCCATGAGTGGAAGTGCCCTATGCTCTCTAAGCTGTGTTTTTCAGATGTTTCAGGACTCACCGGACACTTCTCCGGAGTGGCTCTTGGCAATTTACATCCCGCCCATCAGTGTAGCAAGGCTCCCATTTCTCCATGGCCTGTCCTGCATTTCTGGTTTTGACACTTTTTTCAGCATGGCCCTTTTGACCGATGGGAAGCGAGACTTCTTTGTAGTGCTGATTTGCCTTTCCAGGTTGCTTGGTTGGCCAAAAAGGGCGTATGCGTTTTTTCCTGAATATATTCAGGAAAAAACGCATACGCCCTTTTTGGCCAAGGGCATCATTGTCAACGTTTTGCCGCTTTTCATGTGCTTTAAAGGCGATTCGTATCTACCTCCTGAAATCTGTTTCCTGCAATTCTGCCTTGATTTCAAATCCTCTTCTTTGCCTTCCCTCAATATATTTGTGGACGGGAGTTATCATTTATAACTCTGCAGGTTTGTGAATTGCAGTGCCCTGAACCTCCATTTTACAACTCGTTTTTATGGGAGCTGGCCGCAAAATCGCAGAATGGCTTCAGGCCCTGTTCTGGTTCCGGGGGGCAGGCTGAGCCTGTGGTTAATTCTTCTTTCTGATGGGAAAATAGAGTGACCTGTGCCTGTCCCAACACCAAGAGCTAGTCTCTCGTTGGTTCCACGTCTTCCCGTTTATCCTCAGGACAAATTGCAACCTGTATGGAACAGGAGGTTAAAGGTGCTGATGCTCCAAGTAGGGAGCTTGCTAGTAAAGCGGCTGGAATGGCGAACCCGGGCACAAGGAGATGAGAAATGAGGTGCGTTTTAGAAACCTTTCCCCATCACACGGTGTACCATCTTCTGGGTTTCTCATGCATGTTTTTGATGTAGGAAGATGCCCTTGAACCTGGAGATTTGGGACCCATGCGATGGGTACCACGCAGTATTCCTTTAAAGGGTCTGCGTTTGCTCACCCAACCTCACCAAACCTCTCAGCCCCAAGAGTGTCCACCCTTATGTCTCATCCAGCTGTGCGTCTAGATATGGTCAATCCAGGTTGCATCACAGCCCCTGAACGCATTGTGTAAGAATTTCTCTCTCTTTCACTGTCTTTGTTTCATGGGTGTTTCAAAGTAATTTATTTTTATAATGGGGTTTAGCTGCTTTTCACTGCTGTGTTTATGCCGCTTTACACCCACTTGACACACTAACAGAGAGATATCAATACATAGGTTTTACGATTATTATTAGTCAGATATATTCTTGTGCGGTGAATAGGGCGTGTTGAGTCCAGTTCTCTGAGCAAGGAGTAGGTCTTGTCTATTACATATTGGGTTTATGGAACGGTATCTGAGCTAATTTGATACCCTTGTTTTATGTATCACCCCACCTCACCTTTCCCGTTAAGCAGCCATAGTGTGTTTTCTGCATGTGTGACTCTGTTCTGTTTTGTAATTCAGT
This sequence comes from Balaenoptera borealis, assembly GCF_965194805.1. Classification (NCBI taxonomy): domain Eukaryota; kingdom Metazoa; phylum Chordata; class Mammalia; order Artiodactyla; family Balaenopteridae; genus Balaenoptera; species Balaenoptera borealis. The sequence continues at coordinate 178,833 of NW_028123667.1, read as the reverse complement.
TCAAGTGTAACGGTTTTTACATTCCCTCTATCAGTGATACCTTATGAGAAGTGTCCTTTTCTGTGTGACTTATTTCACTTAGAATCGTCCTACCTAAATCCACTCATCATGCTGCTACTAACCTTACGACATTGATTTCATGGCTGAGTGGTATTCCATTGTACATAAGGACCACAACTTCTTTATCCATTTTTCTCTTTCCTGGGATATTTAAGGTGGAATGAAGTGGAGGTCCTGGTCAACAGAGCAGCCCTAAACTTTGGGGTGCTTGTGTCTTGCTGATTTTTAATTTTCCCAATTTATACCCCCATGAGTGGAAGTGCCCTATGCTCTCTAAGCTGTGTTTTTCAGATGTTTCAGGACTCACCGGACACTTCTCCGGAGTGGCTCTTGGCAATTTACATCCCGCCCATCAGTGTAGCAAGGCTCCCATTTCTCCATGGCCTGTCCTGCATTTCTGGTTTTGACACTTTTTTCAGCATGGCCCTTTTGACCGATGGGAAGCGAGACTTCTTTGTAGCGCTGATTTGCCTTTCCAGGTTGCTTGGTTGGCCAAAAAGGGCGTATGCGTTTTTTTCCTGAATATATTCAGGAAAAAACGCATACGCCCTTTTTGGCCAAGGGCATCATTGTCAACGTTTTGCCGCTTTTCATGTGCTTTAAAGGCGATTCGTATCTACCTCCTGAAATCTGTTTCCTGCAATTCTGCCTTGATTTCAAATCCTCTTCTTTGCCTTCCCTCAATATATTTGTGGACGGGAGTTATCATTTATAACTCTGCAGGTTTGTGAATTGCAGTGCCCTGAACCTCCATTTTACAACTCGTTTTTATGGGAGCTGGCCGCAAAATCGCAGAATGGCTTCAGGCCCTGTTCTGGTTCCGGGGGGCAGGCTGAGCCTGTGGTTATTTCTTCTTTCTGATGGAAAAATAGAGTGACCTGTGCCTGTCCCAACACCAAGAGCTAGTCTCTCGTTGGTTCCACGTCTTCCCGTTTATCCTCAGGACAAATTGCAACCTGCATGGAACAGGAGGTTAAAGGTGCTGATGCTCCAAGTAGGGAGCTTGCTAGTAAAGCGGCTGGAATGGCGAACCCGGGCACAAGGAGATGAGAAATGAGGTGCGTTTTAGAAACCTTTCCCCATCACACGGTGTACCATCTTCTGGGTTTCTCATGCATGTTTTCGATGTAGGAAGATGCCCTTGAACCTGGAGATTTGGGACCCATGCGATGGGTACCACGCAGTATTCCTTTAAAGGGTCTGCGTTTGCTCACCCAACCTCACCAAACCTCTCAGCCCCAAGAGTGTCCACCCTTATGTCTCATCCAGCTGTGCGTCTAGATATGGTCAATCCAGGTTGCATCACAGCCCCTGAACGCATTGTGTAAGAATTTCTCTCTCTTTCACTGTCTTTGTTTCATGGGTGTTTCAAAGTAATTTATTTTTATAATGGGGTTTAGCTGCTTTTCACTGCTGTGTTTATGCCGCTTTACACCCACTTGACACACTAACAGAGAGATATCAATACATAGGTTTTACGATTATTATTAGTCAGATATATTCTTGTGCGGTGAATAGGGCGTGTTGAGTCCAGTTCTCTGAGCAAGGAGTAGGTCTTGTCTATTACATATTGGGTTTATGGAACGGTATCTGAGCTAATTTGATACCCTTGTTTTATGTATCACCCCACCTCACCTTTCCCGTTAAGCAGCCATAGTGTGTTTTCTGCATGTGTGACTCTGTTCTGTTTTGTAATTCAGTTCAAGTGTAACGGTTTTTACATTCCCTCTATCAGTGATACCTTATGAGAAGTGTCCTTTTCTGTGTGACTTATTTCACTTAGAATCGTCGTACCTAAATCCACTCATCATGCTGCTACTAACCTTACGACATTGATTTCATGGCTGAGTGATATTCCATTGTACATAAGGACCACAACTTCTTTATCCATTTTTCTCTTTCCTGGGATATTTAAGGTGGAATGAAGTGGAGGTCCTGGTCAACAGAGCAGCCCTAAACTTTGGGGTGCTTGTGTCTTGCTGATTTTTCATTTTCCCAATTTATACCCCCATGAGTGGAAGTGCCCTATGCTCTCTAAGCTGTGTTTTTCAGATGTTTCAGGACTCACCGGACACTTCTCCGGAGTGGCTCTTGGCAATTTACATCCCGCCCATCAGTGTAGCAAGGCTCCCATTTCTCCATGGCCTGTCCTGCATTTCTGGTTTTGACACTTTTTTCAGCATGGCCCTTTTGACCGATGGGAAGCGAGACTTCTTTGTAGCGCTGATTTGCCTTTCCAGGTTGCTTGGTTGGCCAAAAAGGGCGTATGCGTTTTTTCCTAAATATATTCAGGAAAAAACGCATACGCCCTTTTTGGCCAAGGGCATCATTGTCAACGTTTTGCCGCTTTTCATGTGCTTTAAAGGCGATTCGTATCTACCTCCTGAAATCTGTTTCCTGCAATTCTGCCTTGATTTCAAATCCTCTTCTTTGCCTTCCCTCAATATATTTGTGGACGGGAGTTATCATTTATAACTCTGCAGGTTTGTGAATTGCAGTGCCCTGAACCTCCATTTTACAACTCGTTTTTATGGGAGCTGGCCGCAAAATCGCAGAATGGCTTCAGGCCCTGTTCTGGTTCCGGGGGGCAGGCTGAGCCTGTGGTTATTTCTTCTTTCTGATGGAAAAATAGAGTGACCTGTGCCTGTCCCAACACCAAGAGCTAGTCTCTCGTTGGTTCCACGTCTTCCCGTTTATCCTCAGGACAAATTGCAACCTGCATGGAACAGGAGGTTAAAGGTGCTGATGCTCCAAGTAGGGAGCTTGCTAGTAAAGCGGCTGGAATGGCGAACCCGGGCACAAGGAGATGAGAAATGAGGTGCGTTTTAGAAACCTTTCCCCATCACACGGTGTACCATCTTCTGGGTTTCTCATGCATGTTTTCGATGTAGGAAGATGCCCTTGAACCTGGAGATTTGGGACCCATGCGATGGGTACCACGCAGTATTCCTTTAAAGGGTCTGCGTTTGCTCACCCAACCTCACCAAACCTCTCAGCCCCAAGAGTGTCCACCCTTATGTCTCATCCAGCTGTGCGTCTAGATATGGTCAATCCAGGTTGCATCACAGCCCCTGAACGCATTGTGTAAGAATTTCTCTCTCTTTCACTGTCTTTGTTTCATGGGTGTTTCAAAGTAATTTATTTTTATAATGGGGTTTAGCTGCTTTTCACTGCTGTGTTTATGCCGCTTTACACCCACTTGACACACTAACAGAGAGATATCAATACATAGGTTTTACGATTATTATTAGTCAGATATAATCTTGTGCGGTGAATAGGGCGTGTTGAGTCCAGTTCTCTGAGCAAGGAGTAGGTCTTGTCTATTACATATTGGGTTTATGGAACGGTATCTGAGCTAATTTGATACCCTTGTTTTATGTATCACCCCACCTCACCTTTCCCGTTAAGCAGCCATAGTGTGTTTTCTGCATGTGTGACTCTGTTCTGTTTTGTAATTCAGTTCAAGTGTAACGGTTTTTACATTCCCTCTATCAGTGATACCTTATGAGAAGTGTCCTTTTCTGTGTGACTTATTTCACTTAGAATCGTCGTACCTAAATCCACTCATCATGCTGCTACTAACCTTACGACATTGATTTCATGGCTGAGTGATATTCCATTGTACATAAGGACCACAACTTCTTTATCCATTTTTCTCTTTCCTGGGATATTTAAGGTGGAATGAAGTGGAGGTCCTGGTCAACAGAGCAGCCCTAAACTTTGGGGTGCTTGTGTCTTGCTGATTTTTCATTTTCCCAATTTATACCCCCATGAGTGGAAGTGCCCTATGCTCTCTAAGCTGTGTTTTTCAGATGTTTCAGGACTCACCGGACAGTTCTCCGGAGTGGCTCTTGGCAATTTACATCCCGCCCATCAGTGTAGCAAGGCTCCCATTTTTCCATGGCCTGTCCTGCATTTCTGGTTTTGACACTTTTTTCAGCATGGCCCTTTTGACCGATGGGAAGCGAGACTTCTTTGTAGCGCTGATTTGCCTTTCCAGGTTGCTTGGTTGGCCAAAAAGGGCGTATGCGTTTTTTCCTGAATATATTCAGGAAAAAACGCATACGCCCTTTTTGGCGAAGGGCATCATTTTCAACGTTTTGCCGCTTCTCATGTGCTTTAAAGGCGATTCGTAGCTACCTCCTGAAATCTGTTTCCTGCAATTCTGCCTTGATTTCAAATCCTCTTCTTTGCCTTCCCTCAATATATTTGTGGACGAGAGTTATCATTAATAACTCTGCAGGTTTGTGAATTGCAGTGCCCTGAACCTCCATTTTACAACTCGTTTTTATGGGAGCTGGCCGCAAAATCGCAGAATGGCTTCAGGCCCTGTTCTGGTTCCGGGGGGCAGGCTGAGCCTGTGGTTAATTCTTCTTTCTGATGGGAAAATAGAGTGACCTGTGCCTGTCCCAACACCAAGAGCTAGTCTCTCGTTGGTTCCACGTCTTCCCGTTTATCCTCAGGACAAATTGCAACCTGTATGGAACAGGAGGTTAAAGGTGCTGATGCTCCAAGTAGGGAGCTTGCTAGTAAAGCGGCTGGAATGGCGAACCCGGGCACAAGGAGATGAGAAATGAGGTGCGTTTTAGAAACCTTTCCCCATCACACGGTGTACCATCTTCTGGGTTTCTCATGTATGTTTTTGATGTAGGAAGATGCCCTTGAACCTGGAGATTTGGGACCCATGCGATGGGTACCACGCAGTATTCCTTTAAAGGGTCTGCGTTTGCTCACCCAACCTCACCAAACCTCTCAGCCCCAAGAGTGTCCACCCTTATGTCTCATCCAGCTGTGCGTCTAGATATGGTCAATCCAGGTTGCATCACAGCCCCTGAACGCATTGTGTAAGAATTTCTCTCTCTTTCACTGTCTTTGTTTCATGGGTGTTTCAAAGTAATTTATTTTTATAATGGGGTTTAGCTGCTTTTCACTGCTGTGTTTATGCCGCTTTACACCCACTTGACACACTAACAGAGAGATATCAATACATAGGTTTTACGATTATTATTAGTCAGATATATTCTTGTGTGGTGAATAGGGCGTGTTGAGTCCAGTTCTCTGAGCAAGGAGTAGGTCTTGTCTATTACATATTGAGTTTATGGAACGGTATCTGAGCTAATTTGATACCCTTGTTTTATGTATCACCCCACCTCACCTTTCCCGTTAAGCAGCCATAGTGTGTTTTCTGCATGTGTGACTCTGTTCTGTTTTGTAATTCAGTTCAAGTGTAACGGTTTTTACATTCCCTCTATCAGTGATACCTTATGAGAAGTGTCCTTTTCTGTGTGACTTATTTCACTTAGAATCGTCGTACCTAAATCCACTCATCATGCTGCTACTAACCTTACGACATTGATTTCATGGCTGAGTGATATTCCATTGTACATAAGGACCACAACTTCTTTATCCATTTTTCTCTTTCCTGGGATATTTAAGGTGGAATGAAGTGGAGGTCCTGGTCAACAGAGCAGCCCTAAACTTTGGGGTGCTTGTGTCTTGCTGATTTTTCATTTTCCCAATTTATACCCCCATGAGTGGAAGTGCCCTATGCTCTCTAAGCTGTGTTTTTCAGATGTTTCAGGACTCACCGGACACTTCTCCGGAGTGGCTCTTGGCAATTTACATCCCGCCCATCAGTGTAGCAAGGCTCCCATTTCTCCATGGCCTGTCCTGCATTTCTGGTTTTGACACTTTTTTCAGCATGGCCCTTTTGACCGATGGGAAGCGAGACTTCTTTGTAGCGCTGATTTGCCTTTCCAGGTTGCTTGGTTGGCCAAAAAGGGCGTATGCGTTTTTTCCTGAATATATTCAGGAAAAAACGCATACGCCCTTTTTGGCCAAGGGCATCATTGTCAACGTTTTGCCGCTTCTCATGTGCTTTAAAGGCGATTCGTATCTACCTCCTGAAATCTGTTTCCTGCAATTCTGCCTTGATTTCAAATCCTCTTCTTTGCCTTCCCTCAATATATTTGTGGACGAGAGTTATCATTTATAACTCTGCAGGTTTGTGAATTGCAGTGCCCTGAACCTCCATTTTACAACTCGTTTTTATGGGAGCTGGCCGCAAAATTGCAGAATGGCTTCAGGCCCTGTTCTGGTTCCGGGGGGCAGGCTGAGCCTGTGGTTAATTCTTCTTTCTGATGGGAAAATAGAGTGACCTGTGCCTGTCCCAACACCAAGAGCTAGTCTCTCGTTGGTTCCACGTCTTCCCGTTTATCCTCAGGACAAATTGCAACCTGCATGGAACAGGAGGTTAAAGGTGCTGATGCTCCAAGTAGGGAGCTTGCTAGTAAAGCGGCTGGAATGGCGAACCCGGGCACAAGGAGATGAGAAATGAGGTGCGTTTTAGAAACCTTTCCCCATCACACGGTGTACCATCTTCTGGGTTTCTCATGCATGTTTTTGATGTAGGAAGATGCCCTTGAACCTGGAGATTTGGGACCCATGCGATGGGTACCACGCAGTATTACTTTAAAGGGTCTGCGTTTGCTCACCCAACCTCACCAAACCTCTCAGCCCCAAGAGTGTCCACCCTTATGTCTCATCCAGCTGTGCGTCTAGATATGGTCAATCCAGGTTGCATCACAGCCCCTGAACGCATTGTGTAAGAATTTCTCTCTCTTTCACTGTCTTTGTTTCATGGGTGTTTCAAAGTAATTTATTTTTATAATGGGGTTTAGCTGCTTTTCACTGCTGTGTTTATGCTGCTTTACACCCACTTGACACAATAACAGAGAGATATCAATACATAGGTTTTACGATTATTATTAGTCAGATATATTCTTGTGCGGTGAATAGGGCGTGTTGAGTCCAGTTCTCTGAGCAAGGAGTAGGTCTTGTCTATTACATATTGAGTTTATGGAACGGTATCTGAGCTAATTTGATACCCTTGTTTTATGTATCACCCCACCTCACCTTTCCCGTTAAGCAGCCATAGTGTGTTTTCTGCATGTGTGACTCTGTTCTGTTTTGTAATTCAGTTCAAGTGTAACGGTTTTTACATTCCCTCTATCAGTGATACCTTATGAGAAGTGTCCTTTTCTGTGTGACTTATTTCACTTAGAATCGTCGTACCTAAATCCACTCATCATGCTGCTACTAACCTTACGACATTGATTTCATGGCTGAGTGATATTCCATTGTACATAAGGACCACAACTTCTTTATCCATTTTTCTCTTTCCTGGGATATTTAAGGTGGAATGAAGTGGAGGTCCTGGTCAACAGAGCAGCCCTAAACTTTGGGGTGCTTGTGTCTTGCTGATTTTTAATTTTCCCAATTTATACCCCCATGAGTGGAAGTGCCCTATGCTCTCTAAGCTGTGTTTTTCAGATGTTTCAGGACTCACCGGACAGTTCTCCAGAGTGGCTCTTGGCAATTTACATCCCGCCCATCAGTGTAGCAAGGCTCCCATTTCTCCATGGCCTGTCCTGCATTTCTGGTTTTGACACTTTTTTCAGCATGGCCCTTTTGACCGATGGGAAGCGAGACTTCTTTGTAGCGCTGATTTGCCTTTCCAGGTTGCTTGGTTGGCCAAAAAGGGCGTATGCGTTTTTTCCTGAATATATTCAGGAAAAAACGCATACGCCCTTTTTGGCCAAGGGCATCATTGTCAACGTTTTGCCGCTTCTCATGTGCTTTAAAGGCGATTCGTATCTACCTCCTGAAATCTGTTTCCTGCATTTCTGCCTTGATTTCAAATCCTCTTCTTTGCCTTCCCTCAATATATTTGTGGACGAGAGTTATCATTAATAACTCTGCAGGTTTGTGATTTGCAGTGCCCTGAACCTCCATTTTACAACTCGTTTTTATGGGAGCTGGCCGCAAAATAGCAGAATGGCTTCAGGCCCTGTTCTGGTTCCGGGGGGCAGGCTGAGCCTGTGGTTAATTCTTCTTTCTGATGGGAATATAGAGTGACCTGTGCCTGTCCCAACACCAAGAGCTAGTCTCTCGTTGGTTCCACGTCTTCCCGTTTATCCTCAGGACAAATTGCAACCTGTATGGAACAGGAGGTTAAAGGTGCTGATGCTCCAAGTAGGGAGCTTGCTAGTAAAGCGGCTGGAATGGCGAACCCGGGCACAAGGAGATGAGAAATGAGGTGCGTTTTAGAAACCTTTCCCCATCACACGGTGTACCATCTTCTGGGTTTCTCATGCATGTTTTTGATGTAGGAAGATGCCCTTGAACCTGGAGATTTGGGACCCATGCGATGGGTACCACGCAGTATTCCTTTAAAGGGTCTGCGTTTGCTCACCCAACCTCACCAAACCTCTCAGCCCCAAGAGTGTCCACCCTTATGTCTCATCCAGCTGTGCGTCTAGATATGGTCAATCCAGGTTGCATCACAGCCCCTGAACGCATTGTGTAAGAATTTCTCTCTCTTTCACTGTCTTTGTTTCATGGGTGTTTCAAAGTAATTTATTTTTATAATGGGGTTTAGCTGCTTTTCACTGCTGTGTTTATGCCGCTTTACACCCACTTGATACACTAAAAGAGAGATATCAATACATAGGTTTTACGATTATTATTAGTCAGATATATTCTTGTGTGGTGAATAGGGCGTGTTGAGTCCAGTTCTCTGAGCAAGGAGTAGGTCTTGTCTATTACATATTGAGTTTATGGAACGGTATCTGAGCTAATTTGATACCCTTGTTTTATGTATCACCCCACCTCACCTTTCCCGTTAAGCAGCCATAGTGTGTTTTCTGCATGTGTGACTCTGTTCTGTTTTGTAATTCAGTTCAAGTGTAACGGTTTTTACATTCCCTCTATCAGTGATACCTTATGAGAAGTGTCCTTTTCTGTGTGACTTATTTCACTTAGAATCGTCGTACCTAAATCCACTCATCATGCTGCTACTAACCTTACGACATTGATTTCATGGCTGAGTGGTATTCCATTGTACATAAGGACCACAACTTCTTTATCCATTTTTCTCTTTCCTGGGATATTTAAGGTGGAATGAAGTGGAGGTCCTGGTCAACAGAGCAGCCCTAAACTTTGGGGTGCTTGTGTCTTGCTGATTTTTAATTTTCCCAATTTATACCCCCATGAGTGGAAGTGCCCTATGCTCTCTAAGCTGTGTTTTTCAGATGTTTCAGGACTCACCGGACACTTCTCCGGAGTGGCTCTTGGCAATTTACATCCCGCCCATCAGTGTAGCAAGGCTCCCATTTCTCCATGGCCTGTCCTGCATTTCTGGTTTTGACACTTTTTTCAGCATGGCCCTTTTGACCGATGGGAAGCGAGACTTCTTTGTAGCGCTGATTTGCCTTTCCAGGTTGCTTGGTTGGCCAAAAAGGGCGTATGCGATTTTTCCTGAATATATTCAGGAAAAAACGCATACGCCCTTTTTGGCCAAGGGCATCATTGTCAACGTTTTGCCGCTTCTCATGTGCTTTAAAGGCGATTCGTATCTACCTCCTGAAATCTGTTTCCTGCAATTCTGCCTTGATTTCAAATCCTATTCTTTGCCTTCCCTCAATATATTTGTGGACGAGAGTTATCATTAATAACTCTGCAGGTTTCTGAATTGCAGTGCCCTGAACCTCCATTTTACAACTCGTTTTTATGGGAGCTGGCCGCAAAATCGCAGAATGGCTTCAGGCCCTGTTCTGGTTCCGGGGGGCAGGCTGAGCCTGTGGTTAATTCTTCTTTCTGATGGGAAAATAGAGTGACCTGTGCCTGTCCCAACACCAAGAGCTAGTCTCTCGTTGGTTCCACGTCTTCCCGTTTATCCTCAGGACAAATTGCAACCTGTATGGAACAGGAGGTTAAAGGTGCTGATGCTCCAAGTAGGGAGCTTGCTAGTAAAGCGGCTGGAATGGCGAACCCGGGCACAAGGCGATGAGAAATGAGGTGCGTTTTAGAAACCTTTCCCCATCACACGGTGTACCATCTTCTGGGTTTCTCATGCATGTTTTTGATGTAGGAAGATGCCCTTGAACCTGGAGATTTGGGACCCATGCGATGGGTACCACGCAGTATTCCTTTAAAGGGTCTGCGTTTGCTCACCCAACCTCACCAAACCTCTCAGCCCCAAGAGTGTCCACCCTTATGTCTCATCCAGCTGTGCGTCTAGATATGGTCAATCCAGGTTGCATCACAGCCCCTGAACGCATTGTGTTAAGAATTTCTCTCTCTTTCACTGTCTTTGTTTCATGGGTGTTTCAAAGTAATTTATTTTTATAATGGGGTTTAGCTGCTTTTCACTGCTGTGTTTATGCCGCTTTACACCCACTTGACACACTAACAGAGAGATATCAATACATAGGTTTTACGATTATTATTAGTCAGATATATTCTTGTGCGGTGAATAGGGCGTGTTGAGTCCAGTTCTCTGAGCAAGGAGTAGGTCTTGTCTATTACATATTGGGTTTATGGAACGGTATCTGAGCTAATTTGATACCCTTGTTTTATGTATCACCCCACCTCACCTTTCCCGTTAAGCAGCCATAGTGTGTTTTCTGCATGTGTGACTCTGTTCTGTTTTGTAATTCAGTTCAAGTGTAACGGTTTTTACATTCCCTCTATCAGTGATACCTTATGAGAAGTGTCCTTTTCTGTGTGACTTATTTCACTTAGAATCGTCGTACCTAAATCCACTCATCATGCTGCTACTAACCTTACGACATTGATTTCATGGCTGAGTGATATTCCATTGTACATAAGGACCACAACTTCTTTATCCATTTTTCTCTTTCCTGGGATATTTAAGGTGGAATGAAGTGGAGGTCCTGGTCAACAGAGCAGCCCTAAACTTTGGGGTGCTTGTGTCTTGCTGATTTTTCATTTTCCCAATTTATACCCCCATGAGTGGAAGTGCCCTATGCTCTCTAAGCTGTGTTTTTCAGATGTTTCAGGACTCACCGGACAGTTCTCCGGAGTGGCTCTTGGCAATTTACATCCCGCCCATCAGTGTAGCAAGGCTCCCATTTCTCCATGGCCTGTCCTGCATTTCTGGTTTTGACACTTTTTTCAGCATGGCCCTTTTGACCGATGGGAAGCGAGACTTCTTTGTAGCGCTGATTTGCCTTTCCAGGTGGCTTGGTTGGCCAAAAAGGGCGTATGCGTTTTTTCCTGAATATATTCAGGAAAAAACGCATACGCCCTTTTTGGCCAAGGGCATCATTGTCAACGTTTTGCCGCTTTTCATGTGCTTTAAAGGCGATTCGTATCTACCTCCTGAAATCTGTTTCCTGCAATTCTGCCTTGATTTCAAATCCTCTTCTTTGCCTTCCCTCAATATATTTGTGGACGGGAGTTATCATTTATAACTCTGCAGGTTTGTGAATTGCAGTGCCCTGAACCTCCATTTTACAACTCGTTTTTATGGGAGCTGGCCGCAAAATCGCAGAATGGCTTCAGGCCCTGTTCTGGTTCCGGGGGGCAGGCTGAGCCTGTGGTTATTTCTTCTTTCTGATGGAAAAATAGAGTGACCTGTGCCTGTCCCAACACCAAGAGCTAGTCTCTCGTTGGTTCCACGTCTTCCCGTTTATCCTCAGGACAAATTGCAACCTGCATGGAACAGGAGGTTAAAGGTGCTGATGCTCCAAGTAGGGAGCTTGCTAGTAAAGCGGCTGGAATGGCGAACCCGGGCACAAGGAGATGAGAAATGAGGTGCGTTTTAGAAACCTTTCCCCATCACACGGTGTACCATCTTCTGGGTTTCTCATGCATGTTTTTGATGTAGGAAGATGCCCTTGAACCTGGAGATTTGGGACCCATGCGATGGGTACCACGCAGTATTCCTTTAAAGGGTCTGCATTTGCTCACCCAACCTCACCAAACCTCTCAGCCCCAAGAGTGTCCACCCTTATGTCTCATCCAGCTGTGCGTCTAGATATGGTCAATCCAGGTTGCATCACAGCCCCTGAACGCATTGTGTAAGAATTTCTCTCTCTTTCACTGTCTTTGTTTCATGGGTGTTTCAAAGTAATTTATTTTTATAATGGGGTTTAGCTGCTTTTCACTGCTGTGTTTATGCCGCTTTACACCCACTTGACACACTAACAGAGAGATATCAATACATAGGTTTTACGATTATTATTAGTCAGATATATTCTTGTGCGGTGAATAGGGCGTGTTGAGTCCAGTTCTCTGAGCAAGGAGTAGGTCTTGTCTATTACATATTGGGTTTATGGAACGGTATCTGAGCTAATTTGATACCCTTGTTTTATGTATCACCCCACCTCACCTTTCCCGTTAAGCAGCCATAGTGTGTTTTCTGCATGTGTGACTCTGTTCTGTTTTGTAATTCAGTTCAAGTGTAACGGTTTTTACATTCCCTCTATCAGTGATACCTTATGAGAAGTGTCCTTTTCTGTGTGACTTATTTCACTTAGAATCGTCGTACCTAAATCCACTCATCATGCTGCTACTAACCTTACGACATTGATTTCATGGCTGAGTGGTATTCCATTGTACATAAGGACCACAACTTCTTTATCCATTTTTCTCTTTCCTGGGATATTTAAGGTGGAATGAAGTGGAGGTCCTGGTCAACAGAGCAGCCCTAAACTTTGGGGTGCTTGTGTCTTGCTGATTTTTAATTTTCCCAATTTATACCCCCATGAGTGGAAGTGCCCTATGCTCTCTAAGCTGTGTTTTTCAGATGTTTCAGGACTCACCGGACACTTCTCCGGAGTGGCTCTTGGCAATTTACATCCCGCCCATCAGTGTAGCAAGGCTCCCATTTCTCCATGGCCTGTCCTGCATTTCTGGTTTTGACACTTTTTTCAGCATGGCCCTTTTGACCGATGGGAAGCGAGACTTCTTTGTAGTGCTGATTTGCCTTTCCAGGTTGCTTTGTTGGCCAAAAAGGGCGTATGCGTTTTTTCCTGAATATATTCAGGAAAAAACGCATACGCCCTTTTTGGCCAAGGGCATCATTGTCAACGTTTTGCCGCTTTTCATGTGCTTTAAAGGCGATTCGTATCTACCTCCTGAAATCTGTTTCCTGCAATTCTGCCTTGATTTCAAATCCTCTTCTTTGCCTTCCCTCAATATATTTGTGGACGGGAGTTATCATTTATAACTCTGCAGGTTTGTGAATTGCAGTGCCCTGAACCTCCATTTTACAACTCGTTTTTATGGGAGCTGGCCGCAAAATCGCAGAATGGCTTCAGGCCCTGTTCTGGTTCCGGGGGGCAGGCTGAGCCTGTGGTTAATTCTTCTTTCTGATGGGAAAATAGAGTGACCTGTGCCTGTCCCAACACCAAGAGCTAGTCTCTCGTTGGTTCCACGTCTTCCCGTTTATCCTCAGGACAAATTGCAACCTGTATGGAACAGGAGGTTAAAGGTGCTGATGCTCCAAGTAGGGAGCTTGCTAGTAAAGCGGCTGGAATGGCGAACCCGGGCACAAGGAGATGAGAAATGAGGTGCGTTTTAGAAACCTTTCCCCATCACACGGTGTACCATCTTCTGGGTTTCTCATGCATGTTTTTGATGTAGGAAGATGCCCTTGAACCTGGAGATTTGGGACCCATGCGATGGGTACCACGCAGTATTCCTTTAAAGGGTCTGCGTTTGCTCACCCAACCTCACCAAACCTCTCAGCCCCAAGAGTGTCCACCCTTATGTCTCATCCAGCTGTGCGTCTAGATATGGTCAATCCAGGTTGCATCACAGCCCCTGAACGCATTGTGTAAGAATTTCTCTCTCTTTCACTGTCTTTGTTTCATGGGTGTTTCAAAGTAATTTATTTTTATAATGGGGTTTAGCTGCTTTTCACTGCTGTGTTTATGCCGCTTTACACCCACTTGACACACTAACAGAGAGATATCAATACATAGGTTTTACGATTATTATTAGTCAGATATATTCTTGTGTGGTGAATAGGGCGTGTTGAGTCCAGTTCTCTGAGCAAGGAGTAGGTCTTGTCTATTACATATTGAGTTTATGGAACGGTATCTGAGCTAATTTGATACCCTTGTTTTATGTATCACCCCACCTCACCTTTCCCGTTAAGCAGCCATAGTGTGTTTTCTGCATGTGTGACTCTGTTCTGTTTTGTAATTCAGTTCAAGTGTAACGGTTTTTACATTCCCTCTATCAGTGATACCTTATGAGAAGTGTCCTTTTCTGTGTGACTTATTTCACTTAGAATCGTCGTACCTAAATCCACTCATCATGCTGCTACTAACCTTACGACATTGATTTCATGGCTGAGTGGTATTCCATTGTACATAAGGACCACAACTTCTTTATCCATTTTTCTCTTTCCTGGGATATTTAAGGTGGAATGAAGTGGAGGTCCTGGTCAACAGAGCAGCCCTAAACTTTGGGGTGCTTGTGTCTTGCTGATTTTTAATTTTCCCAATTTATACCCCCATGAGTGGAAGTGCCCTATGCTCTCTAAGCTGTGTTTTTCAGATGTTTCAGGACTCACCGGACACTTCTCCGGAGTGGCTCTTGGCAATTTACATCCCGCCCATCAGTGTAGCAAGGCTCCCATTTCTCCATGGCCTGTCCTGCATTTCTGGTTTTGACACTTTTTTCAGCATGGCCCTTTTGACCGATGGGAAGCGAGACTTCTTTGTAGCGCTGATTTGCCTTTCCAGGTTGCTTGGTTGGCCAAAAAGGGCGTATGCGATTTTTCCTGAATATATTCAGGAAAAAACGCATACGCCCTTTTTGGCCAAGGGCATCATTGTCAACGTTTTGCCGCTTCTCATGTGCTTTAAAGGCGATTCGTATCTACCTCCTGAAATCTGTTTCCTGCAATTCTGCCTTGATTTCAAATCCTATTCTTTGCCTTCCCTCAATATATTTGTGGACGAGAGTTATCATTAATAACTCTGCAGGTTTCTGAATTGCAGTGCCCTGAACCTCCATTTTACAACTCGTTTTTATGGGAGCTGGCCGCAAAATCGCAGAATGGCTTCAGGCCCTGTTCTGGTTCCGGGGGGCAGGCTGAGCCTGTGGTTAATTCTTCTTTCTGATGGGAAAATAGAGTGACCTGTGCCTGTCCCAACACCAAGAGCTAGTCTCTCGTTGGTTCCACGTCTTCCCGTTTATCCTCAGGACAAATTGCAACCTGTATGGAACAGGAGGTTAAAGGTGCTGATGCTCCAAGTAGGGAGCTTGCTAGTAAAGCGGCTGGAATGGCGAACCCGGGCACAAGGCGATGAGAAATGAGGTGCGTTTTAGAAACCTTTCCCCATCACACGGTGTACCATCTTCTGGGTTTCTCATGCATGTTTTTGATGTAGGAAGATGCCCTTGAACCTGGAGATTTGGGACCCATGCGATGGGTACCACGCAGTATTCCTTTAAAGGGTCTGCGTTTGCTCACCCAACCTCACCAAACCTCTCAGCCCCAAGAGTGTCCACCCTTATGTCTCATCCAGCTGTGCGTCTAGATATGGTCAATCCAGGTTGCATCACAGCCCCTGAACGCATTGTGTAAGAATTTCTCTCTCTTTCACTGTCTTTGTTTCATGGGTGTTTCAAAGTAATTTATTTTTATAATGGGGTTTAGCTGCTTTTCACTGCTGTGTTTATGCCGCTTTACACCCACTTGACACACTAACAGAGAGATATCAATACATAGGTTTTACGATTATTATTAGTCAGATATATTCTTGTGCGTTGAATAGGGCGTGTTGAGTCCAGTTCTCTGAGCAAGGAGTAGGTCTTGTCTATTACATATTGGGTTTATGGAACGGTATCTGAGCTAATTTGATACCCTTGTTTTATGTATCACCCCACCTCACCTTTCCCGTTAAGCAGCCATAGTGTGTTTTCTGCATGTGTGACTCTGTTCTGTTTTGTAATTCAGTTCAAGTGTAACGGTTTTTACATTCCCTCTATCAGTGATACCTT
Organism: Balaenoptera borealis; assembly: GCF_965194805.1. Taxonomy (NCBI): domain Eukaryota; kingdom Metazoa; phylum Chordata; class Mammalia; order Artiodactyla; family Balaenopteridae; genus Balaenoptera; species Balaenoptera borealis. The sequence continues at coordinate 162,948 of NW_028123667.1, read as the reverse complement.
ATGAGAAGTGTCCTTTTCTGTGTGACTTATTTCACTTAGAATCGTCGTACCTAAATCCACTCATCATGCTGCTACTAACCTTACGACATTGATTTCATGGCTGAGTGATATTCCATTGTACATAAGGACCACAACTTCTTTATCCATTTTTCTCTTTCCTGGGATATTTAAGGTGGAATGAAGTGGAGGTCCTGGTCAACAGAGCAGCCCTAAACTTTGGGGTGCTTGTGTCTTGCTGATTTTTCATTTTCCCAATTTATACCCCCATGAGTGGAAGTGCCCTATGCTCTCTAAGCTGTGTTTTTCAGATGTTTCAGGACTCACCGGACAGTTCTCCGGAGTGGCTCTTGGCAATTTACATCCCGCCCATCAGTGTAGCAAGGCTCCCATTTCTCCATGGCCTGTCCTGCATTTCTGGTTTTGACACTTTTTTCAGCATGGCCCTTTTGACCGATGGGAAGCGAGACTTCTTTGTAGCGCTGATTTGCCTTTCCAGGTGGCTTGGTTGGCCAAAAAGGGCGTATGCGTTTTTTCCTGAATATATTCAGGAAAAAACGCATACGCCCTTTTTGGCCAAGGGCATCATTGTCAACGTTTTGCCGCTTTTCATGTGCTTTAAAGGCGATTCGTATCTACCTCCTGAAATCTGTTTCCTGCAATTCTGCCTTGATTTCAAATCCTCTTCTTTGCCTTCCCTCAATATATTTGTGGACGGGAGTTATCATTTATAACTCTGCAGGTTTGTGAATTGCAGTGCCCTGAACCTCCATTTTACAACTCGTTTTTATGGGAGCTGGCCGCAAAATCGCAGAATGGCTTCAGGCCCTGTTCTGGTTCCGGGGGGCAGGCTGAGCCTGTGGTTATTTCTTCTTTCTGATGGAAAAATAGAGTGACCTGTGCCTGTCCCAACACCAAGAGCTAGTCTCTCGTTGGTTCCACGTCTTCCCGTTTATCCTCAGGACAAATTGCAACCTGCATGGAACAGGAGGTTAAAGGTGCTGATGCTCCAAGTAGGGAGCTTGCTAGTAAAGCGGCTGGAATGGCGAACCCGGGCACAAGGAGATGAGAAATGAGGTGCGTTTTAGAAACCTTTCCCCATCACACGGTGTACCATCTTCTGGGTTTCTCATGCATGTTTTTGATGTAGGAAGATGCCCTTGAACCTGGAGATTTGGGACCCATGCGATGGGTACCACGCAGTATTCCTTTAAAGGGTCTGCGTTTGCTCACCCAACCTCACCAAACCTCTCAGCCCCAAGAGTGTCCACCCTTATGTCTCATCCAGCTGTGCGTCTAGATATGGTCAATCCAGGTTGCATCACAGCCCCTGAACGCATTGTGTAAGAATTTCTCTCTCTTTCACTGTCTTTGTTTCATGGGTGTTTCAAAGTAATTTATTTTTATAATGGGGTTTAGCTGCTTTTCACTGCTGTGTTTATGCCGCTTTACACCCACTTGACACACTAACAGAGAGATATCAATACATAGGTTTTACGATTATTATTAGTCAGATATATTCTTGTGCGGTGAATAGGGCGTGTTGAGTCCAGTTCTCTGAGCAAGGAGTAGGTCTTGTCTATTACATATTGGGTTTATGGAACGGTATCTGAGCTAATTTGATACCCTTGTTTTATGTATCACCCCACCTCACCTTTCCCGTTAAGCAGCCATAGTGTGTTTTCTGCATGTGTGACTCTGTTCTGTTTTGTAATTCAGTTCAAGTGTAACGGTTTTTACATTCCCTCTATCAGTGATACCTTAGGAGAAGTGTCCTTTTCTGTGTGACTTATTTCACTTAGAATCGTCGTACCTAAATCCACTCATCATGCTGCTACTAACCTTACGACATTGATTTCATGGCTGAGTGGTATTCCATTGTACATAAGGACCACAACTTCTTTATCCATTTTTCTCTTTCCTGGGATATTTAAGGTGGAATGAAGTGGAGGTCCTGGTCAACAGAGCAGCCCTAAACTTTGGGGTGCTTGTGTCTTGCTGATTTTTCATTTTCCCAATTTATACCCCCATGAGTGGAAGTGCCCTATGCTCTCTAAGCTGTGTTTTTCAGATGTTTCAGGACTCACCGGACACTTCTCCGGAGTGGCTCTTGGCAATTTACATCCCGCCCATCAGTGTAGCAAGGCTCCCATTTCTCCATGGCCTGTCCTGCATTTCTGGTTTTGACACTTTTTTCAGCATGGCCCTTTTGACCGATGGGAAGCGAGACTTCTTTGTAGCGCTGATTTGCCTTTCCAGGTTGCTTGGTTGGCCAAAAAGGGCGTATGCGATTTTTCCTGAATATATTCAGGAAAAAACGCATACGCCCTTTTTGGCCAAGGGCATCATTGTCAACGTTTTGCCGCTTTTCATGTGCTTTAAAGGCGATTCGTATCTACCTCCTGAAATCTGTTTCCTGCAATTCTGCCTTGATTTCAAATCCTCTTCTTTGCCTTCCCTCAATATATTTGTGGACGGGAGTTATCATTTATAACTCTGCAGGTTTGTGAATTGCAGTGCCCTGAACCTCCATTTTACAACTCGTTTTTATGGGAGCTGGCCGCAAAATCGCAGAATGGCTTCAGGCCCTGTTCTGGTTCCGGGGGGCAGGCTGAGCCTGTGGTTAATTCTTCTTTCTGATGGGAAAATAGAGTGACCTGTGCCTGTCCCAACACCAAGAGCTAGTCTCTCGTTGGTTCCACGTCTTCCCGTTTATCCTCAGGACAAATTGCAACCTGTATGGAACAGGAGGTTAAAGGTGCTGATGCTCCAAGTAGGGAGCTTGCTAGTAAAGCGGCTGGAATGGCGAACCCGGGCACAAGGAGATGAGAAATGAGGTGCGTTTTAGAAACCTTTCCCCATCACACGGTGTACCATCTTCTGGGTTTCTCATGCATGTTTTTGATGTAGGAAGATGCCCTTGAACCTGGAGATTTGGGACCCATGCGATGGGTACCACGCAGTATTCCTTTAAAGGGTCTGCGTTTGCTCACCCAACCTCACCAAACCTCTCAGCCCCAAGAGTGTCCACCCTTATGTCTCATCCAGCTGTGCGTCTAGATATGGTCAATCCAGGTTGCATCACAGCCCCTGAACGCATTGTGTAAGAATTTCTCTCTCTTTCACTGTCTTTGTTTCATGGGTGTTTCAAAGTAATTTATTTTTATAATGGGGTTTAGCTGCTTTTCACTGCTGTGTTTATGCCGCTTTACACCCACTTGACACACTAACAGAGAGATATCAATACATAGGTTTTACGATTATTATTAGTCAGATATATTCTTGTGCGGTGAATAGGGCGTGTTGAGTCCAGTTCTCTGAGCAAGGAGTAGGTCTTGTCTATTACATATTGGGTTTATGGAACGGTATCTGAGCTAATTTGATACCCTTGTTTTATGTATCACCCCACCTCACCTTTCCCGTTAAGCAGCCATAGTGTGTTTTCTGCATGTGTGACTCTGTTCTGTTTTGTAATTCAGTTCAAGTGTAACGGTTTTTACATTCCCTCTATCAGTGATACCTTATGAGAAGTGTCCTTTTCTGTGTGACTTATTTCACTTAGAATCGTCGTACCTAAATCCACTCACCATGCTGCTACTAACCTTACGACATTGATTTCATGGCTGAGTGATATTCCATTGTACATAAGGACCACAAATTCTTTATCCATTTTTCTCTTTCCTGGGATATTTAAGGTGGAATGAAGTGGAGGTCCTGGTCAACAGAGCAGCCCTAAACTTTGGGGTGCTTGTGTCTTGCTGATTTTTAATTTTCCCAATTTATACCCCCATGAGTGGAAGTGCCCTATGCTCTCTAAGCTGTGTTTTTCAGATGTTTCAGGACTCACCGGACACTTCTCCGGAGTGGCTCTTGGCAATTTACATCCCGCCCATCAGTGTAGCAAGGCTCCCATTTCTCCATGGCCTGTCCTGCATTTCTGGTTTTGACACTTTTTTCAGCATGGCCCTTTTGACCGATGGGAAGCGAGACTTCTTTGTAGTGCTGATTTGCCTTTCCAGGTTGCTTGGTTGGCCAAAAAGGGCGTATGCGTTTTTTCCTGAATATATTCAGGAAAAAACGCATACGCCCTTTTTGGCCAAGGGCATCATTGTCAACGTTTTGCCGCTTTTCATGTGCTTTAAAGGCGATTCGTATCTACCTCCTGAAATCTGTTTCCTGCAATTCTGCCTTGATTTCAAATCCTCTTCTTTGCCTTCCCTCAATATATTTGTGGACGGGAGTTATCATTTATAACTCTGCAGGTTTGTGAATTGCAGTGCCCTGAACCTCCATTTTACAACTCGTTTTTATGGGAGCTGGCCGCAAAATCGCAGAATGGCTTCAGGCCCTGTTCTGGTTCCGGGGGGCAGGCTGAGCCTGTGGTTAATTCTTCTTTCTGATGGGAAAATAGAGTGACCTGTGCCTGTCCCAACACCAAGAGCTAGTCTCTCGTTGGTTCCACGTCTTCCCGTTTATCCTCAGGACAAATTGCAACCTGTATGGAACAGGAGGTTAAAGGTGCTGATGCTCCAAGTAGGGAGCTTGCTAGTAAAGCGGCTGGAATGGCGAACCCGGGCACAAGGAGATGAGAAATGAGGTGCGTTTTAGAAACCTTTCCCCATCACACGGTGTACCATCTTCTGGGTTTCTCATGCATGTTTTTGATGTAGGAAGATGCCCTTGAACCTGGAGATTTGGGACCCATGCGATGGGTACCACGCAGTATTCCTTTAAAGGGTCTGCGTTTGCTCACCCAACCTCACCAAACCTCTCAGCCCCAAGAGTGTCCACCCTTATGTCTCATCCAGCTGTGCGTCTAGATATGGTCAATCCAGGTTGCATCACAGCCCCTGAACGCATTGTGTAAGAATTTCTCTCTCTTTCACTGTCTTTGTTTCATGGGTGTTTCAAAGTAATTTATTTTTATAATGGGGTTTAGCTGCTTTTCACTGCTGTGTTTATGCCGCTTTACACCCACTTGACACACTAACAGAGAGATATCAATACATAGGTTTTACGATTATTATTAGTCAGATATATTCTTGTGCGGTGAATAGGGCGTGTTGAGTCCAGTTCTCTGAGCAAGGAGTAGGTCTTGTCTATTACATATTGGGTTTATGGAACGGTATCTGAGCTAATTTGATACCCTTGTTTTATGTATCACCCCACCTCACCTTTCCCGTTAAGCAGCCATAGTGTGTTTTCTGCATGTGTGACTCTGTTCTGTTTTGTAATTCAGTTCAAGTGTAACGGTTTTTACATTCCCTCTATCAGTGATACCTTATGAGAAGTGTCCTTTTCTGTGTGACTTATTTCACTTAGAATCGTCCTACCTAAATCCACTCATCATGCTGCTACTAACCTTACGACATTGATTTCATGGCTGAGTGGTATTCCATTGTACATAAGGACCACAACTTCTTTATCCATTTTTCTCTTTCCTGGGATATTTAAGGTGGAATGAAGTGGAGGTCCTGGTCAACAGAGCAGCCCTAAACTTTGGGGTGCTTGTGTCTTGCTGATTTTTAATTTTCCCAATTTATACCCCCATGAGTGGAAGTGCCCTATGCTCTCTAAGCTGTGTTTTTCAGATGTTTCAGGACTCACCGGACACTTCTCCGGAGTGGCTCTTGGCAATTTACATCCCGCCCATCAGTGTAGCAAGGCTCCCATTTCTCCATGGCCTGTCCTGCATTTCTGGTTTTGACACTTTTTTCAGCATGGCCCTTTTGACCGATGGGAAGCGAGACTTCTTTGTAGCGCTGATTTGCCTTTCCAGGTGGCTTGGTTGGCCAAAAAGGGCGTATGCGTTTTTTCCTGAATATATTCAGGAAAAAACGCATACGCCCTTTTTGGCCAAGGGCATCATTGTCAACGTTTTGCCGCTTTTCATGTGCTTTAAAGGCGATTCGTATCTACCTCCTGAAATCTGTTTCCTGCAATTCTGCCTTGATTTCAAATCCTCTTCTTTGCCTTCCCTCAATATATTTGTGGACGGGAGTTATCATTTATAACTCTGCAGGTTTGTGAATTGCAGTGCCCTGAACCTCCATTTTACAACTCGTTTTTATGGGAGCTGGCCGCAAAATCGCAGAATGGCTTCAGGCCCTGTTCTGGTTCCGGGGGGCAGGCTGAGCCTGTGGTTAATTCTTCTTTCTGATGGGAAAATAGAGTGACCTGTGCCTGTCCCAACACCAAGAGCTAGTCTCTCGTTGGTTCCACGTCTTCCCGTTTATCCTCAGGACAAATTGCAACCTGTATGGAACAGGAGGTTAAAGGTGCTGATGCTCCAAGTAGGGAGCTTGCTAGTAAAGCGGCTGGAATGGCGAACCCGGGCACAAGGAGATGAGAAATGAGGTGCGTTTTAGAAACCTTTCCCCATCACACGGTGTACCATCTTCTGGGTTTCTCATGCATGTTTTTGATGTAGGAAGATGCCCTTGAACCTGGAGATTTGGGACCCATGCGATGGGTACCACGCAGTATTCCTTTAAAGGGTCTGCGTTTGCTCACCCAACCTCACCAAACCTCTCAGCCCCAAGAGTGTCCACCCTTATGTCTCATCCAGCTGTGCGTCTAGATATGGTCAATCCAGGTTGCATCACAGCCCCTGAACGCATTGTGTAAGAATTTCTCTCTCTTTCACTGTCTTTGTTTCATGGGTGTTTCAAAGTAATTTATTTTTATAATGGGGTTTAGCTGCTTTTCACTGCTGTGTTTATGCCGCTTTACACCCACTTGACACACTAACAGAGAGATATCAATACATAGGTTTTACGATTATTATTAGTCAGATATATTCTTGTGCGGTGAATAGGGCGTGTTGAGTCCAGTTCTCTGAGCAAGGAGTAGGTCTTGTCTATTACATATTGGGTTTATGGAACGGTATCTGAGCTAATTTGATACCCTTGTTTTATGTATCACCCCACCTCACCTTTCCCGTTAAGCAGCCATAGTGTGTTTTCTGCATGTGTGACTCTGTTCTGTTTTGTAATTCAGTTCAAGTGTAACGGTTTTTACATTCCCTCTATCAGTGATACCTTATGAGAAGTGTCCTTTTCTGTGTGACTTATTTCACTTAGAATCGTCGTACCTAAATCCACTCATCATGCTGCTACTAACCTTACGACATTGATTTCATGGCTGAGAGATATTCCATTGTACATAAGGACCACAACTTCTTTATCCATTTTTCTCTTTCCTGGGATATTTAAGGTGGAATGAAGTGGAGGTCCTGGTCAACAGAGCAGCCCTAAACTTTGGGGTGCTTGTGTCTTGCTGATTTTTCATTTTCCCAATTTATACCCCCATGAGTGGAAGTGCCCTATGCTCTCTAAGCTGTGTTTTTCAGATGTTTCAGGACTCACCGGACACTTCTCCGGAGTGGCTCTTGGCAATTTACATCCCGCCCATCAGTGTAGCAAGGCTCCCATTTCTCCATGGCCTGTCCTGCATTTCTGGTTTTGACACTTTTTTCAGCATGGCCCTTTTGACCGATGGGAAGCGAGACTTCTTTGTAGCGCTGATTTGCCTTTCCAGGTGGCTTGGTTGGCCAAAAAGGGCGTATGCGTTTTTTCCTGAATATATTCAGGAAAAAAGGCATACGCCCTTTTTGGCCAAGGGCATCATTGTCAACGTTTTGCCGCTTTTCATGTGCTTTAAAGGCGATTCGTATCTACCTCCTGAAATCTGTTTCCTGCAATTCTGCCTTGATTTCAAATCCTCTTCTTTGCCTTCCCTCAATATATTTGTGGACGGGAGTTATCATTTATAACTCTGCAGGTTTGTGAATTGCAGTGCCCTGAACCTCCATTTTACAACTCGTTTTTATGGGAGCTGGCCGCAAAATCGCAGAATGGCTTCAGGCCCTGTTCTGGTTCCGGGGGGCAGGCTGAGCCTGTGGTTATTTCTTCTTTCTGATGGAAAAATAGAGTGACCTGTGCCTGTCCCAACACCAAGAGCTAGTCTCTCGTTGGTTCCACGTCTTCCCGTTTATCCTCAGGACAAATTGCAACCTGCATGGAACAGGAGGTTAAAGGTGCTGATGCTCCAAGTAGGGAGCTTGCTAGTAAAGCGGCTGGAATGGCGAACCCGGGCACAAGGAGATGAGAAATGAGGTGCGTTTTAGAAACCTTTCCCCATCACACGGTGTACCATCTTCTGGGTTTCTCATGCATGTTTTCGATGTAGGAAGATGCCCTTGAACCTGGAGATTTGGGACCCATGCGATGGGTACCACGCAGTATTCCTTTAAAGGGTCTGCGTTTGCTCACCCAACCTCACCAAACCTCTCAGCCCCAAGAGTGTCCACCCTTATGTCTCATCCAGCTGTGCGTCTAGATATGGTCAATCCAGGTTGCATCACAGCCCCTGAACGCATTGTGTAAGAATTTCTCTCTCTTTCACTGTCTTTGTTTCATGGGTGTTTCAAAGTAATTTATTTTTATAATGGGGTTTAGCTGCTTTTCACTGCTGTGTTTATGCCGCTTTACACCCACTTGACACACTAACAGAGAGATATCAATACATAGGTTTTACGATTATTATTAGTCAGATATATTCTTGTGCGGTGAATAGGGCGTGTTGAGTCCAGTTCTCTGAGCAAGGAGTAGGTCTTGTCTATTACATATTGGGTTTATGGAACGGTATCTGAGCTAATTTGATACCCTTGTTTTATGTATCACCCCACCTCACCTTTCCCGTTAAGCAGCCATAGTGTGTTTTCTGCATGTGTGACTCTGTTCTGTTTTGTAATTCAGTTCAAGTGTAACGGTTTTTACATTCCCTCTATCAGTGATACCTTAGGAGAAGTGTCCTTTTCTGTGTGACTTATTTCACTTAGAATCGTCGTACCTAAATCCACTCATCATGCTGCTACTAACCTTACGACATTGATTTCATGGCTGAGTGGTATTCCATTGTACATAAGGACCACAACTTCTTTATCCATTTTTCTCTTTCCTGGGATATTTAAGGTGGAATGAAGTGGAGGTCCTGGTCAACAGAGCAGCCCTAAACTTTGGGGTGCTTGTGTCTTGCTGATTTTTAATTTTCCCAATTTATACCCCCATGAGTGGAAGTGCCCTATGCTCTCTAAGCTGTGTTTTTCAGATGTTTCAGGACTCACCGGACACTTCTCCGGAGTGGCTCTCGGCAATTTACATCCCGCCCATCAATGTAGCAAGGCTCCCATTTCTCCATGGCCTGTCCTGCATTTCTGGTTTTGACACTTTTTTCAGCATGGCCCTTTTGACCGATGGGAAGCGAGACTTCTTTGTAGCGCTGATTTGCCTTTTCAGCTTGCTTGGTTGGCCAAAAAGGGCGTATGCGATTTTTCCTGAATATATTCAGGAAAAAACGCATACGCCCTTTTTGGCCAAGGGCATCATTGTCAACGTTTTGCCGCTTTTCATGTGCTTTAAAGGCGATTCGTATCTACCTCCTGAAATCTGTTTCCTGCAATTCTGCCTTGATTTCAAATCCTATTCTTTGCCTTCCCTCAATATATTTGTGGACGAGAGTTATCATTAATAACTCTGCAGGTTTGTGAATTGCAGTGCCCTGAACCTCCATTTTACAACTCGTTTTTATGGGAGCTGGCCGCAAAATCGCAGAATGGCTTCAGGCCCTGTTCTGGTTCCGGGGGGCAGGCTGAGCCTGTGGTTAATTCTTCTTTCTGATGGGAAAATAGAGTGACCTGTGCCTGTCCCAACACCAAGAGCTAATCTCTCGTTGGTTCCACGTCTTCCCGTTTATCCTCAGGACAAATTGCAACCTGTATGGAACAGGAGGTTAAAGGTGCTGATGCTCCAAGTAGGGAGCTTGCTAGTAAAGCGGCTGGAATGGCGAACCCGGGCACAAGGAGATGAGAAATGAGGTGCGTTTTAGAAACCTTTCCCCATCACACGGTGTACCATCTTCTGGGTTTCTCATGCATGTTTTTGATGTAGGAAGATGCCCTTGAACCTGGAGATTTGGGACCCATGCGATGGGTACCACGCAGTATTCCTTTAAAGGGTCTGCGTTTGCTCACCCAACCTCACCAAACCTCTCAGCCCCAAGAGTGTCCACCCTTATGTCTCATCCAGCTGTGCGTCTAGATATGGTCAATCCAGGTTGCATCACAGCCCCTGAACGCATTGTGTAAGAATTTCTCTCTCTTTCACTGTCTTTGTTTCATGGGTGTTTCAAAGTAATTTATTTTTATAATGGGGTTTAGCTGCTTTTCACTGCTGTGTTTATGCCGCTTTACACCCACTTGACACACTAACAGAGAGATATCAATACATAGGTTTTACGATTATTATTAGTCAGATATATTCTTGTGCGGTGAATAGGGCGTGTTGAGTCCAGTTCTCTGAGCAAGGAGTAGGTCTTGTCTATTACATATTGGGTTTATGGAACGGTATCTGAGCTAATTTGATACCCTTGTTTTATGTATCACCCCACCTCACCTTTCCCGTTAAGCAGCCATAGTGTGTTTTCTGCATGTGTGACTCTGTTCTGTTTTGTAATTCAGTTCAAGTGTAACGGTTTTTACATTCCCTCTATCAGTGATACCTTATGAGAAGTGTCCTTTTCTGTGTGACTTATTTCACTTAGAATCGTCGTACCTAAATCCACTCATCATGCTGCTACTAACCTTACGACATTGATTTCATGGCTGAGTGATATTCCATTGTACATAAGGACCACAACTTCTTTATCCATTTTTCTCTTTCCTGGGATATTTAAGGTGGAATGAAGTGGAGGTCCTGGTCAACAGAGCAGCCCTAAACTTTGGGGTGCTTGTGTCTTGCTGATTTTTCATTTTCCCAATTTATACCCCCATGAGTGGAAGTGCCCTATGCTCTCTAAGCTGTGTTTTTCAGATGTTTCACGACTCACCGGACACTTCTCCGGAGTGGCTCTTGGCAATTTACATCCCGCCCATCAGTGTAGCAAGGCTCCCATTTCTCCATGGCCTGTCCTGCATTTCTGGTTTTGACACTTTTTTCAGCATGGCCCTTTTGACCGATGGGAAGCGAGACTTCTTTGTAGCGCTGATTTGCCTTTCCAGGTGGCTTGGTTGGCCAAAAAGGGCGTATGTGTTTTTTCCTGAATATATTCAGGAAAAAACGCATACGCCCTTTTTGGCCAAGGGCATCATTGTCAACGTTTTGCCGCTTTTCATGTGCTTTAAAGGCGATTCGTATCTACCTCCTGAAATCTGTTTCCTGCAATTCTGCCTTGATTTCAAATCCTCTTCTTTGCCTTCCCTCAATATATTTGTGGACGGGAATTATCATTTATAACTCTGCAGGTTTGTGAATTGCAGTGCCCTGAACCTCCATTTTACAACTCGTTTTTATGGGAGCTGGCCACAAAATCGCAGAATGGCTTCAGGCCCTGTTCTGGTTCCGGGGGGCAGGCTGAGCCTGTGGTTATTTCTTCTTTCTGATGGAAAAATAGAGTGACCTGTGCCTGTCCCAACACCAAGAGCTAGTCTCTCGTTGGTTCCACGTCTTCCCGTTTATCCTCAGGACAAATTGCAACCTGTATGGAACAGGAGGTTAAAGGTGCTGATGCTCCAAGTAGGGAGCTTGCTAGTAAAGCGGCTGGAATGGCGAACCCGGGCACAAGGAGATGAGAAATGAGGTGCGTTTTAGAAACCTTTCCCCATCACACGGTGTACCATCTTCTGGGTTTCTCATGCATGTTTTCGATGTAGGAAGATGCCCTTGAACCTGGAGATTTGGGACCCATGCGATGGGTACCACGCAGTATTCCTTTAAAGGGTCTGCGTTTGCTCACCCAACCTCACCAAACCTCTCAGCCCCAAGAGTGTCCACCCTTATGTCTCATCCAGCTGTGCGTCTAGATATGGTCAATCCAGGTTGCATCACAGCCCCTGAACGCATTGTGTAAGAATTTCTCTCTCTTTCACTGTCTTTGTTTCATGGGTGTTTCAAAGTAATTTATTTTTATAATGGGGTTTAGCTGCTTTTCACTGCTGTGTTTATGCCGCTTTACACCCACTTGACACACTAACAGAGAGATATCAATACATAGGTTTTACGATTATTATTAGTCAGATATATTCTTGTGCGGTGAATAGGGCGTGTTGAGTCCAGTTCTCTGAGCAAGGAGTAGGTCTTGTCTATTACATATTGGGTTTATGGAACGGTATCTGAGCTAATTTGATACCCTTGTTTTATGTATCACCCCACCTCACCTTTCCCGTTAAGCAGCCATAGTGTGTTTTCTGCATGTGTGACTCTGTTCTGTTTTGTAATTCAGTTCAAGTGTAACGGTTTTTACATTCCCTCTATCAGTGATACCTTATGAGAAGTGTCCTTTTCTGTGTGACTTATTTCACTTAGAATCGTCGTACCTAAATCCACTCATCATGCTGCTACTAACCTTACGACATTGATTTCATGGCTGAGTGGTATTCCATTGTACATAAGGACCACAACTTCTTTATCCATTTTTCTCTTTCCTGGGATATTTAAGGTGGAATGAAGTGGAGGTCCTGGTCAACAGAGCAGCCCTAAACTTTGGGGTGCTTGTGTCTTGCTGATTTTTAATTTTCCCAATTTATACCCCCATGAGTGGAAGTGCCCTATGCTCTCTAAGCTGTGTTTTTCAGATGTTTCAGGACTCACTGGACAGTTCTCCGGAGTGGCTCTTGGCAATTTACATCCCGCCCATCAGTGTAGCAAGGCTCCCATTTCTCCATGGCCTGTCCTGCATTTCTGGTTTTGACACTTTTTTCAGCATGGCCCTTTTGACCGATGGGAAGCGAGACTTCTTTGTAGCGCTGATTTGCCTTTCCAGGTTGCTTGGTTGGCCAAAAAGGGCGTATGCGATTTTTCCTGAATATATTCAGGAAAAAACGCATACGCCCTTTTTGGCCAAGGGCATCATTGTCAACGTTTTGCCGCTTTTCATGTGCTTTAAAGGCGATTCGTATCTACCTCCTGAAATCTGTTTCCTGCAATTCTGCCTTGATTTCAAATCCTATTCTTTGCCTTCCCTCAATATATTTGTGGACGAGAGTTATCATTAATAACTCTGCAGGTTTGTGAATTGCAGTGCCCTGAACCTCCATTTTACAACTCGTTTTTATGGGAGCTGGCCGCAAAATCGCAGAATGGCTTCAGGCCCTGTTCTGGTTCCGGGGGGCAGGCTGAGCCTGTGGTTAATTCTTCTTTCTGATGGGAAAATAGAGTGACCTGTGCCTGTCCCAACACCAAGAGCTAATCTCTCGTTGGTTCCACGTCTTCCCGTTTATCCTCAGGACAAATTGCAACCTGTATGGAACAGGAGGTTAAAGGTGCTGATGCTCCAAGTAGGGAGCTTGCTAGTAAAGCGGCTGGAATGGCGAACCCGGGCACAAGGAGATGAGAAATGAGGTGCGTTTTAGAAACCGTTCCCCATCACACGGTGTACCATCTTCTGGGTTTCTCATGCATGTTTTTGATGTAGGAAGATGCCCTTGAACCTGGAGATTTGGGACCCATGCGATGGGTACCACGCAGTATTCCTTTAAAGGGTCTGCGTTTGCTCACCCAACCTCACCAAACCTCTCAGCCCCAAGAGTGTCCACCCTTATGTCTCATCCAGCTGTGCGTCTAGATATGGTCAATCCAGGTTGCATCACAGCCCCTGAACGCATTGTGTAAGAATTTCTCTCTCTTTCACTGTCTTTGTTTCATGGGTGTTTCAAAGTAATTTATTTTTATAATGGGGTTTAGCTGCTTTTCACTGCTGTGTTTATGCCGCTTTACACCCACTTGACACACTAACAGAGAGATATCAATACATAGGTTTTACGATTATTATTAGTCAGATATATTCTTGTGCGGTGAATAGGGCGTGTTGAGTCCAGTTCTCTGAGCAAGGAGTAGGTCTTGTCTATTACATATTGGGTTTATGGAACGGTATCTGAGCTAATTTGATACCCTTGTTTTATGTATCACCCCACCTCACCTTTCCCGTTAAGCAGCCATAGTGTGTTTTCTGCATGTGTGACTCTGTTCTGTTTTGTAATTCAGTTCAAGTGTAACGGTTTTTACATTCCCTCTATCAGTGATACCTTATGAGAAGTGTCCTTTTCTGTGTGACTTATTTCACTTAGAATCGTCGTACCTAAATCCACTCATCATGCTGCTACTAACCTTACGACATTGATTTCATGGCTGAGTGATATTCCATTGTACATAAGGACCACAACTTCTTTATCCATTTTTCTCTTTCCTGGGATATTTAAGGTGGAATGAAGTGGAGGTCCTGGTCAACAGAGCAGCCCTAAACTTTGGGGTGCTTGTGTCTTGCTGATTTTTCATTTTCCCAATTTATACCCCCATGAGTGGAAGTGCCCTATGCTCTCTAAGCTGTGTTTTTCAGATGTTTCAGGACTCACCGGACACTTCTCCGGAGTGGCTCTTGGCAATTTACATCCCGCCCATCAGTGTAGCAAGGCTCCCATTTCTCCATGGCCTGTCCTGCATTTCTGGTTTTGACACTTTTTTCAGCATGGCCCTTTTGACCGATGGGAAGCGAGACTTCTTTGTAGCGCTGATTTGCCTTTCCAGGTGGCTTGGTTGGCCAAAAAGGGCGTATGTGTTTTTTCCTGAATATATTCAGGAAAAAACGCATACGCCCTTTTTGGCCAAGGGCATCATTGTCAACGTTTTGCCGCTTTTCATGTGCTTTAAAGGCGATTCGTATCTACCTCCTGAAATCTGTTTCCTGCAATTCTGCCTTGATTTCAAATCCTCTTCTTTGCCTTCCCTCAATATATTTGTGGACGGGAATTATCATTTATAACTCTGCAGGTTTGTGAATTGCAGTGCCCTGAACCTCCATTTTACAACTCGTTTTTATGGGAGCTGGCCACAAAATCGCAGAATGGCTTCAGGCCCTGTTCTGGTTCCGGGGGGCAGGCTGAGCCTGTGGTTATTTCTTCTTTCTGATGGAAAAATAGAGTGACCTGTGCCTGTCCCAACACCAAGAGCTAGTCTCTCGTTGGTTCCACGTCTTCCCGTTTATCCTCAGGACAAATTGCAACCTGCATGGAACAGGAGGTTAAAGGTGCTGATGCTCCAAGTAGGGAGCTTGCTAGTAAAGCGGCTGGAATGGCGAACCCGGGCACAAGGAGATGAGAAATGAGGTGCGTTTTAGAAACCTTTCCCCATCACACGGTGTACCATCTTCTGGGTTTCTCATGCATGTTTTCGATGTAGGAAGATGCCCTTGAACCTGGAGATTTGGGACCCATGCGATGGGTACCACGCAGTATTCCTTTAAAGGGTCTGCGTTTGCTCACCCAACCTCACCAAACCTCTCAGCCCCAAGAGTGTCCACCCTTATGTCTCATCCAGCTGTGCGTCTAGATATGGTCAATCCAGGTTGCATCACAGCCCCTGAACGCATTGTGTAAGAATTTCTCTCTCTTTCACTGTCTTTGTTTCATGGGTGTTTCAAAGTAATTTATTTTTATAATGGGGTTTAGCTGCTTTTCACTGCTGTGTTTATGCCGCTTTACACCCACTTGACACACTAACAGAGAGATATCAATACATAGGTTTTACGATTATTATTAGTCAGATATATTCTTGTGCGGTGAATAGGGCGTGTTGAGTCCAGTTCTCTGAGCAAGGAGTAGGTCTTGTCTATTACATATTGGGTTTATGGAACGGTATCTGAGCTAATTTGATACCCTTGTTTTATGTATCACCCCACCTCACCTTTCCCGTTAAGCAGCCATAGTGTGTTTTCTGCATGTGTGACTCTGTTCTGTTTTGTAATTCAGTTCAAGTGTAACGGTTTTTACATTCCCTCTATCAGTGATACCTTATGAGAAGTGTCCTTTTCTGTGTGACTTATTTCACTTAGAATCGTCGTACCTAAATCCACTCATCATGCTGCTACTAACCTTACGACATTGATTTCATGGCTGAGTGGTATTCCATTGTACATAAGGACCACAACTTCTTTATCCATTTTTCTCTTTCCTGGGATATTTAAGGTGGAATGAAGTGGAGGTCCTGGTCAACAGAGCAGCCCTAAACTTTGGGGTGCTTGTGTCTTGCTGATTTTTCATTTTCCCAATTTATACCCCCATGAGTGGAAGTGCCCTATGCTCTCTAAGCTGTGTTTTTCAGATGTTTCAGGACTCACCGGACACTTCTCCGGAGTGGCTCTTGGCAATTTACATCCCGCCCATCAGTGTAGCAAGGCTCCCATTTCTCCATGGCCTGTCCTGCATTTCTGGTTTTGACACTTTTTTCAGCATGGCCCTTTTGACCGATGGGAAGCGAGACTTCTTTGTAGCGCTGATTTGCCTTTCCAGGTGGCTTGGTTGGCCAAAAAGGGCGTATGCGTTTTTTCCTGAATATATTCAGGAAAAAACGCATACGCCCTTTTTGGCCAAGGGCATCATTGTCAACGTTTTGCCGCTTTTCATGTGCTTTAAAGGCGATTCGTATCTACCTCCTGAAATCTGTTTCCTGCAATTCTGCCTTGATTTCAAATCCTCTTCTTTGCCTTCCCTCAATATATTTGTGGACGGGAGTTATCATTTATAACTCTGCAGGTTTGTGAATTGCAGTGCCCTGAACCTCCATTTTACAACTCGTTTTTATGGGAGCTGGCCGCAAAATCGCAGAATGGCTTCAGGCCCTGTTCTGGTTCCGGGGGGCAGGCTGAGCCTGTGGTTAATTCTTCTTTCTGATGGGAAAATAGAGTGACCTGTGCCTGTCCCAACACCAAGAGCTAGTCTCTCGTTGGTTCCACGTCTTCCCGTTTATCCTCAGGACAAATTGCAACCTGTATGGAACAGGAGGTTAAAGGTGCTGATGCTCCAAGTAGGGAGCTTGCTAGTAAAGCGGCTGGAATGGCGAACCCGGGCACAAGGAGATGAGAAATGAGGTGCGTTTTAGAAACCTTTCCCCATCACACGGTGTACCATCTTCTGGGTTTCTCATGCATGTTTTTGATGTAGGAAGATGCCCTTGAACCTGGAGATTTGGGACCCATGCGATGGGTACCACGCAGTATTCCTTTAAAGGATCTGCGTTTGCTCACCCAACCTCACCAAACCTCTCAGCCCCAAGAGTGTCCACCCTTATGTCTCATCCAGCTGTGCGTCTAGATATGGTCAATCCAGGTTGCATCACAGCCCCTGAACGCATTGTGTAAGAATTTCTCTCTCTTTCACTGTCTTTGTTTCATGGGTGTTTCAAAGTAATTTATTTTTATAATGGGGTTTAGCTGCTTTTCACTGCTGTGTTTATGCCGCTTTACACCCACTTGACACACTAACAGAGAGATATCAATACATAGGTTTTACGATTATTATTAGTCAGATATATTCTTGTGCGGTGAATAGGGCGTGTTGAGTCCAGTTCTCTGAGCAAGGAGTAGGTCTTGTCTATTACATATTGGGTTTATGGAACGGTATCTGAGCTAATTTGATACCCTTGTTTTATGTATCACCCCACCTCACCTTTCCCGTTAAGCAGCCATAGTGTGTTTTCTGCATGTGTGACTCTGTTCTGTTTTGTAATTCAGTTCAAGTGTAACGGTTTTTACATTCCCTCTATCAGTGATACCTTATGAGAAGTGTCCTTTTCTGTGTGACTTATTTCACTTAGAATCGTCCTACCTAAATCCACTCATCATGCTGCTACTAACCTTACGACATTGATTTCATGGCTGAGTGGTATTCCATTGTACATAAGGACCACAACTTCTTTATCCATTTTTCTCTTTCCTGGGATATTTAAGGTGGAGTGAAGTGGAGGTCCTGGTCAACAGAGCAGCCCTAAACTTTGGGGTGCTTGTGTCTTGCTGATTTTTAATTTTCCCAATTTATACCCCCATGAGTGGAAGTGCCCTATGCTCTCTAAGCTGTGTTTTTCAGATGTTTCAGGACTCACCGGACACTTCTCCGGAGTGGCTCTTGGCAATTTACATCCCGCCCATCAGTGTAGCAAGGCTCCCATTTCTCCATGGCCTGTCCTGCATTTCTGGTTTTGACACTTTTTTCAGCATGGCCCTTTTGACCGATGGGAAGCGAGACTTCTTTGTAGCGCTGATTTGCCTTTCCAGGTGGCTTGGTTGGCCAAAAAGGGCGTATGCGTTTTTTCCTGAATATATTCAGGAAAAAACGCATACGCCCTTTTTGGCCAAGGGCATCATTGTCAACGTTTTGCCGCTTTTCATGTGCTTTAAAGGCGATTCGTATCTACCTCCTGAAATCTGTTTCCTGCAATTCTGCCTTGATTTCAAATCCTCTTCTTTGCCTTCCCTCAATATATTTGTGGACGGGAGTTATCATTTATAACTCTGCAGGTTTGTGAATTGCAGTGCCCTGAACCTCCATTTTACAACTCGTTTTTATGGGAGCTGGCCGCAAAATCGCAGAATGGCTTCAGGCCCTGTTCTGGTTCCGGGGGGCAGGCTGAGCCTGTGGTTAATTCTTCTTTCTGATGGGAAAATAGAGTGACCTGTGCCTGTCCCAACACCAAGAGCTAGTCTCTCGTTGGTTCCACGTCTTCCCGTTTATCCTCAGGACAAATTGCAACCTGTATGGAACAGGAGGTTAAAGGTGCTGATGCTCCAAGTAGGGAGCTTGCTAGTAAAGCGGCTGGAATGGCGAACCCGGGCACAAGGAGATGAGAAATGAGGTGCGTTTTAGAAACCTTTCCCCATCACACGGTGTACCATCTTCTGGGTTTCTCATGCATGTTTTTGATGTAGGAAGATGCCCTTGAACCTGGAGATTTGGGACCCATGCGATGGGTACCACGCAGTATTCCTTTAAAGGGTCTGCGTTTGCTCACCCAACCTCACCAAACCTCTCAGCCCCAAGAGTGTCCACCCTTATGTCTCATCCAGCTGTGCGTCTAGATATGGTCAATCCAGGTTGCATCACAGCCCCTGAACGCATTGTGTAAGAATTTCTCTCTCTTTCACTGTCTTTGTTTCATGGGTGTTTCAAAGTAATTTATTTTTATAATGGGGTTTAGCTGCTTTTCACTGCTGTGTTTATGCCGCTTTACACCCACTTGACACACTAACAGAGAGATATCAATACATAGGTTTTACGATTATTATTAGTCAGATATATTCTTGTGCGGTGAATAGGGCGTGTTGAGTCCAGTTCTCTGAGCAAGGAGTAGGTCTTGTCTATTACATATTGGGTTTATGGAACGGTATCTGAGCTAATTTGATACCCTTGTTTTATGTATCACCCCACCTCACCTTTCCCGTTAAGCAGCCATAGTGTGTTTTCTGCATGTGTGACTCTGTTCTGTTTTGTAATTCAGTTCAAGTGTAACGGTTTTTACATTCCCTCTATCAGTGATACCTTATGAGAAGTGTCCTTTTCTGTGTGACTTATTTCACTTAGAATCGTCGTACCTAAATCCACTCATCATGCTGCTACTAACCTTACGACATTGATTTCATGGCTGAGAGATATTCCATTGTACATAAGGACCACAACTTCTTTATCCATTTTTCTCTTTCCTGGGATATTTAAGGTGGAATGAAGTGGAGGTCCTGGTCAACAGAGCAGCCCTAAACTTTGGGGTGCTTGTGTCTTGCTGATTTTTCATTTTCCCAATTTATACCCCCATGAGTGGAAGTGCCCTATGCTCTCTAAGCTGTGTTTTTCAGATGTTTCAGGACTCACCGGACACTTCTCCGGAGTGGCTCTTGGCAATTTACATCCCGCCCATCAGTGTAGCAAGGCTCCCATTTCTCCATGGCCTGTCCTGCATTTCTGGTTTTGACACTTTTTTCAGCATGGCCCTTTTGACCGATGGGAAGCGAGACTTCTTTGTAGTGCTGATTTGCCTTTCCAGGTGGCTTGGTTGGCCAAAAAGGGCGTATGCGTTTTTTCCTGAATATATTCAGGAAAAAAGGCATACGCCCTTTTTGGCCAAGGGCATCATTGTCAACGTTTTGCCGCTTTTCATGTGCTTTAAAGGCGATTCGTATCTACCTCCTGAAATCTGTTTCCTGCAATTCTGCCTTGATTTCAAATCCTCTTCTTTGCCTTCCCTCAATATATTTGTGGACGGGAGTTATCATTTATAACTCTGCAGGTTTGTGAATTGCAGTGCCCTGAACCTCCATTTTACAACTCGTTTTTATGGGAGCTGGCCGCAAAATCGCAGAATGGCTTCAGGCCCTGTTCTGGTTCCGGGGGGCAGGCTGAGCCTGTGGTTAATTCTTCTTTCTGATGGAAAAATAGAGTGACCTGTGCCTGTCCCAACACCAAGAGCTAGTCTCTCGTTGGTTCCACGTCTTCCCGTTTATCCTCAGGACAAATTGCAACCTGCATGGAACAGGAGGTTAAAGGTGCTGATGCTCCAAGTAGGGAGCTTGCTAGTAAAGCGGCTGGAATGGCGAACCCGGGCACAAGGAGATGAGAAATGAGGTGCGTTTTAGAAACCTTTCCCCATCACACGGTGTACCATCTTCTGGGTTTCTCATGCATGTTTTTGATGTAGGAAGATGCCCTTGAACCTGGAGATTTGGGACCCATGCGATGGGTACCACGCAGTATTCCTTTAAAGGGTCTGCGTTTGCTCACCCAACCTCACCAAACCTCTCAGCCCCAAGAGTGTCCACCCTTATGTCTCATCCAGCTGTGCGTCTAGATATGGTCAATCCAGGTTGCATCACAGCCCCTGAACGCATTGTGTAAGAATTTCTCTCTCTTTCACTGTCTTTGTTTCATGGGTGTTTCAAAGTAATTTATTTTTATAATGGGGTTTAGCTGCTTTTCACTGCTGTGTTTATGCCGCTTTACACCCACTTGACACACTAACAGAGAGATATCAATACATAGGTTTTACGATTATTATTAGTCAGATATATTCTTGTGCGGTGAATAGGGCGTGTTGAGTCCAGTTCTCTGAGCAAGGAGTAGGTCTTGTCTATTACATATTGGGTTTATGGAACGGTATCTGAGCTAATTTGATACCCTTGTTTTATGTATCACCCCACCTCACCTTTCCCGTTAAGCAGCCATAGTGTGTTTTCTGCATGTGTGACTCTGTTCTGTTTTGTAATTCAGTTCAAGTGTAACGGTTTTTACATTCCCTCTATCAGTGATACCTTATGAGAAGTGTCCTTTTCTGTGTGACTTATTTCACTTAGAATCGTCCTACCTAAATCCACTCATCATGCTGCTACTAACCTTACGACATTGATTTCATGGCTGAGTGGTATTCCATTGTACATAAGGACCACAACTTCTTTATCCATTTTTCTCTTTCCTGGGATATTTAAGGTGGAGTGAAGTGGAGGTCCTGGTCAACAGAGCAGCCCTAAACTTTGGGGTGCTTGTGTCTTGCTGATTTTTCATTTTCCCAATTTATACCCCCATGAGTGGAAGTGCCCTATGCTCTCTAAGCTGTGTTTTTCAGATGTTTCAGGACTCACCGGACACTTCTCCGGAGTGGCTCTTGGCAATTTACATCCCGCCCATCAGTGTAGCAAGGCTCCCATTTCTCCATGGCCTGTCCTGCATTTCTGGTTTTGACACTTTTTTCAGCATGGCCCTTTTGACCGATGGGAAGCGAGACTTCTTTGTAGCGCTGATTTGCCTTTCCAGGTGGCTTGGTTGGCCAAAAAGGGCGTATGCGTTTTTTCCTGAATATATTCAGGAAAAAAGGCATACGCCCTTTTTGGCCAAGGGCATCATTGTCAACGTTTTGCCGCTTTTCATGTGCTTTAAAGGCGATTCGTATCTACCTCCTGAAATCTGTTTCCTGCAATTCTGCCTTGATTTCAAATCCTCTTCTTTGCCTTCCCTCAATATATTTGTGGACGGGAGTTATCATTTATAACTCTGCAGGTTTGTGAATTGCAGTGCCCTGAACCTCCATTTTACAACTCGTTTTTATGGGAGCTGGCCGCAAAATCGCAGAATGGCTTCAGGCCCTGTTCTGGTTCCGGGGGGCAGGCTGAGCCTGTGGTTATTTCTTCTTTCTGATGGAAAAATAGAGTGACCTGTGCCTGTCCCAACACCAAGAGCTAGTCTCTCGTTGGTTCCACGTCTTCCCGTTTATCCTCAGGACAAATTGCAACCTGCATGGAACAGGAGGTTAAAGGTGCTGATGCTCCAAGTAGGGAGCTTGCTAGTAAAGCGGCTGGAATGGCGAACCCGGGCACAAGGAGATGAGAAATGAGGTGCGTTTTAGAAACCTTTCCCCATCACACGGTGTACCATCTTCTGGGTTTCTCATGCATGTTTTCGATGTAGGAAGATGCCCTTGAACCTGGAGATTTGGGACCCATGCGATGGGTACCACGCAGTATTCCTTTAAAGGGTCTGCGTTTGCTCACCCAACCTCACCAAACCTCTCAGCCCCAAGAGTGTCCACCCTTATGTCTCATCCAGCTGTGCGTCTAGATATGGTCAATCCAGGTTGCATCACAGCCCCTGAACGCATTGTGTAAGAATTTCTCTCTCTTTCACTGTCTTTGTTTCATGGGTGTTTCAAAGTAATTTATTTTTATAATGGGGTTTAGCTGCTTTTCACTGCTGTGTTTATGCCGCTTTACACCCACTTGACACACTAACAGAGAGATATCAATACATAGGTTTTACGATTATTATTAGTCAGATATATTCTTGTGCGGTGAATAGGGCGTGTTGAGTCCAGTTCTCTGAGCAAGGAGTAGGTCTTGTCTATTACATATTGGGTTTATGGAACGGTATCTGAGCTAATTTGATACCCTTGTTTTATGTATCACCCCACCTCACCTTTCCCGTTAAGCAGCCATAGTGTGTTTTCTGCATGTGTGACTCTGTTCTGTTTTGTAATTCAGTTCAAGTGTAACGGTTTTTACATTCCCTCTATCAGTGATACCTTAGGAGAAGTGTCCTTTTCTGTGTGACTTATTTCACTTAGAATCGTCGTACCTAAATCCACTCATCATGCTGCTACTAACCTTACGACATTGATTTCATGGCTGAGTGGTATTCCATTGTACATAAGGACCACAACTTCTTTATCCATTTTTCTCTTTCCTGGGATATTTAAGGTGGAATGAAGTGGAGGTCCTGGTCAACAGAGCAGCCCTAAACTTTGGGGTGCTTGTGTCTTGCTGATTTTTCATTTTCCCAATTTATACCCCCATGAGTGGAAGTGCCCTATGCTCTCTAAGCTGTGTTTTTCAGATGTTTCAGGACTCACCGGACACTTCTCCGGAGTGGCTCTTGGCAATTTACATCCCGCCCATCAATGTAGCAAGGCTCCCATTTCTCCATGGCCTGTCCTGCATTTCTGGTTTTGACACTTTTTTCAGCATGGCCCTTTTGACCGATGGGAAGCGAGACTTCTTTGTAGCGCTGATTTGCCTTTTCAGCTTGCTTGGTTGGCCAAAAAGGGCGTATGCGATTTTTCCTGAATATATTCAGGAAAAAACGCATACGCCCTTTTTGGCCAAGGGCATCATTGTCAACGTTTTGCCGCTTTTCATGTGCTTTAAAGGCGATTCGTATCTACCTCCTGAAATCTGTTTCCTGCAATTCTGCCTTGATTTCAAATCCTATTCTTTGCCTTCCCTCAATATATTTGTGGACGAGAGTTATCATTAATAACTCTGCAGGTTTGTGAATTGCAGTGCCCTGAACCTCCATTTTACAACTCGTTTTTATGGGAGCTGGCCGCAAAATCGCAGAATGGCTTCAGGCCCTGTTCTGGTTCCGGGGGGCAGGCTGAGCCTGTGGTTAATTCTTCTTTCTGATGGGAAAATAGAGTGACCTGTGCCTGTCCCAACACCAAGAGCTAATCTCTCGTTGGTTCCACGTCTTCCCGTTTATCCTCAGGACAAATTGCAACCTGTATGGAACAGGAGGTTAAAGGTGCTGATGCTCCAAGTAGGGAGCTTGCTAGTAAAGCGGCTGGAATGGCGAACCCGGGCACAAGGAGATGAGAAATGAGGTGCGTTTTAGAAACCTTTCCCCATCACACGGTGTACCATCTTCTGGGTTTCTCATGCATGTTTTTGATGTAGGAAGATGCCCTTGAACCTGGAGATTTGGGACCCATGCGATGGGTACCACGCAGTATTCCTTTAAAGGGTCTGCGTTTGCTCACCCAACCTCACCAAACCTCTCAGCCCCAAGAGTGTCCACCCTTATGTCTCATCCAGCTGTGCGTCTAGATATGGTCAATCCAGGTTGCATCACAGCCCCTGAACGCATTGTGTAAGAATTTCTCTCTCTTTCACTGTCTTTGTTTCATGGGTGTTTCAAAGTAATTTATTTTTATAATGGGGTTTAGCTGCTTTTCACTGCTGTGTTTATGCCGCTTTACACCCACTTGACACACTAACAGAGAGATATCAATACATAGGTTTTACGATTATTATTAGTCAGATATATTCTTGTGCGGTGAATAGGGCGTGTTGAGTCCAGTTCTCTGAGCAAGGAGTAGGTCTTGTCTATTACATATTGGGTTTATGGAACGGTATCTGAGCTAATTTGATACCCTTGTTTTATGTATCACCCCACCTCACCTTTCCCGTTAAGCAGCCATAGTGTGTTTTCTGCATGTGTGACTCTGTTCTGTTTTGTAATTCAGTTCAAGTGTAACGGTTTTTACATTCCCTCTATCAGTGATACCTTATGAGAAGTGTCCTTTTCTGTGTGACTTATTTCACTTAGAATCGTCGTACCTAAATCCACTCATCATGCTGCTACTAACCTTACGACATTGATTTCATGGCTGAGTGATATTCCATTGTACATAAGGACCACAACTTCTTTATCCATTTTTCTCTTTCCTGGGATATTTAAGGTGGAATGAAGTGGAGGTCCTGGTCAACAGAGCAGCCCTAAACTTTGGGGTGCTTGTGTCTTGCTGATTTTTCATTTTCCCAATTTATACCCCCATGAGTGGAAGTGCCCTATGCTCTCTAAGCTGTGTTTTTCAGATGTTTCAGGACTCACCGGACACTTCTCCGGAGTGGCTCTTGGCAATTTACATCCCGCCCATCAGTGTAGCAAGGCTCCCATTTCTCCATGGCCTGTCCTGCATTTCTGGTTTTGACACTTTTTTCAGCATGGCCCTTTTGACCGATGGGAAGCGAGACTTCTTTGTAGCGCTGATTTGCCTTTCCAGGTGGCTTGGTTGGCCAAAAAGGGCGTATGTGTTTTTTCCTGAATATATTCAGGAAAAAACGCATACGCCCTTTTTGGCCAAGGGCATCATTGTCAACGTTTTGCCGCTTTTCATGTGCTTTAAAGGCGATTCGTATCTACCTCCTGAAATCTGTTTCCTGCAATTCTGCCTTGATTTCAAATCCTCTTCTTTGCCTTCCCTCAATATATTTGTGGACGGGAATTATCATTTATAACTCTGCAGGTTTGTGAATTGCAGTGCCCTGAACCTCCATTTTACAACTCGTTTTTATGGGAGCTGGCCACAAAATCGCAGAATGGCTTCAGGCCCTGTTCTGGTTCCGGGGGGCAGGCTGAGCCTGTGGTTATTTCTTCTTTCTGATGGAAAAATAGAGTGACCTGTGCCTGTCCCAACACCAAGAGCTAGTCTCTCGTTGGTTCCACGTCTTCCCGTTTATCCTCAGGACAAATTGCAACCTGTATGGAACAGGAGGTTAAAGGTGCTGATGCTCCAAGTAGGGAGCTTGCTAGTAAAGCGGCTGGAATGGCGAACCCGGGCACAAGGAGATGAGAAATGAGGTGCGTTTTAGAAACCTTTCCCCATCACACGGTGTACCATCTTCTGGGTTTCTCATGCATGTTTTCGATGTAGGAAGATGCCCTTGAACCTGGAGATTTGGGACCCATGCGATGGGTACCACGCAGTATTCCTTTAAAGGGTCTGCGTTTGCTCACCCAACCTCACCAAACCTCTCAGCCCCAAGAGTGTCCACCCTTATGTCTCATCCAGCTGTGCGTCTAGATATGGTCAATCCAGGTTGCATCACAGCCCCTGAACGCATTGTGTAAGAATTTCTCTCTCTTTCACTGTCTTTGTTTCATGGGTGTTTCAAAGTAATTTATTTTTATAATGGGGTTTAGCTGCTTTTCACTGCTGTGTTTATGCCGCTTTACACCCACTTGACACACTAACAGAGAGATATCAATACATAGGTTTTACGATTATTATTAGTCAGATATATTCTTGTGCGGTGAATAGGGCGTGTTGAGTCCAGTTCTCTGAGCAAGGAGTAGGTCTTGTCTATTACATATTGGGTTTATGGAACGGTATCTGAGCTAATTTGATACCCTTGTTTTATGTATCACCCCACCTCACCTTTCCCGTTAAGCAGCCATAGTGTGTTTTCTGCATGTGTGACTCTGTTCTGTTTTGTAATTCAGTTCAAGTGTAACGGTTTTTACATTCCCTCTATCAGTGATACCTTATGAGAAGTGTCCTTTTCTGTGTGACTTATTTCACTTAGAATCGTCGTACCTAAATCCACTCATCATGCTGCTACTAACCTTACGACATTGATTTCATGGCTGAGTGGTATTCCATTGTACATAAGGACCACAACTTCTTTATCCATTTTTCTCTTTCCTGGGATATTTAAGGTGGAATGAAGTGGAGGTCCTGGTCAACAGAGCAGCCCTAAACTTTGGGGTGCTTGTGTCTTGCTGATTTTTAATTTTCCCAATTTATACCCCCATGAGTGGAAGTGCCCTATGCTCTCTAAGCTGTGTTTTTCAGATGTTTCAGGACTCACTGGACAGTTCTCCGGAGTGGCTCTTGGCAATTTACATCCCGCCCATCAGTGTAGCAAGGCTCCCATTTCTCCATGGCCTGTCCTGCATTTCTGGTTTTGACACTTTTTTCAGCATGGCCCTTTTGACCGATGGGAAGCGAGACTTCTTTGTAGCGCTGATTTGCCTTTCCAGGTTGCTTGGTTGGCCAAAAAGGGCGTATGCGATTTTTCCTGAATATATTCAGGAAAAAACGCATACGCCCTTTTTGGCCAAGGGCATCATTGTCAACGTTTTGCCGCTTTTCATGTGCTTTAAAGGCGATTCGTATCTACCTCCTGAAATCTGTTTCCTGCAATTCTGCCTTGATTTCAAATCCTATTCTTTGCCTTCCCTCAATATATTTGTGGACGAGAGTTATCATTAATAACTCTGCAGGTTTGTGAATTGCAGTGCCCTGAACCTCCATTTTACAACTCGTTTTTATGGGAGCTGGCCGCAAAATCGCAGAATGGCTTCAGGCCCTGTTCTGGTTCCGGGGGGCAGGCTGAGCCTGTGGTTAATTCTTCTTTCTGATGGGAAAATAGAGTGACCTGTGCCTGTCCCAACACCAAGAGCTAATCTCTCGTTGGTTCCACGTCTTCCCGTTTATCCTCAGGACAAATTGCAACCTGTATGGAACAGGAGGTTAAAGGTGCTGATGCTCCAAGTAGGGAGCTTGCTAGTAAAGCGGCTGGAATGGCGAACCCGGGCACAAGGAGATGAGAAATGAGGTGCGTTTTAGAAACCGTTCCCCATCACACGGTGTACCATCTTCTGGGTTTCTCATGCATGTTTTTGATGTAGGAAGATGCCCTTGAACCTGGAGATTTGGGACCCATGCGATGGGTACCACGCAGTATTCCTTTAAAGGGTCTGCGTTTGCTCACCCAACCTCACCAAACCTCTCAGCCCCAAGAGTGTCCACCCTTATGTCTCATCCAGCTGTGCGTCTAGATATGGTCAATCCAGGTTGCATCACAGCCCCTGAACGCATTGTGTAAGAATTTCTCTCTCTTTCACTGTCTTTGTTTCATGGGTGTTTCAAAGTAATTTATTTTTATAATGGGGTTTAGCTGCTTTTCACTGCTGTGTTTATGCCGCTTTACACCCACTTGACACACTAACAGAGAGATATCAATACATAGGTTTTACGATTATTATTAGTCAGATATATTCTTGTGCGGTGAATAGGGCGTGTTGAGTCCAGTTCTCTGAGCAAGGAGTAGGTCTTGTCTATTACATATTGGGTTTATGGAACGGTATCTGAGCTAATTTGATACCCTTGTTTTATGTATCACCCCACCTCACCTTTCCCGTTAAGCAGCCATAGTGTGTTTTCTGCATGTGTGACTCTGTTCTGTTTTGTAATTCAGTTCAAGTGTAACGGTTTTTACATTCCCTCTATCAGTGATACCTTATGAGAAGTGTCCTTTTCTGTGTGACTTATTTCACTTAGAATCGTCGTACCTAAATCCACTCATCATGCTGCTACTAACCTTACGACATTGATTTCATGGCTGAGTGATATTCCATTGTACATAAGGACCACAACTTCTTTATCCATTTTTCTCTTTCCTGGGATATTTAAGGTGGAATGAAGTGGAGGTCCTGGTCAACAGAGCAGCCCTAAACTTTGGGGTGCTTGTGTCTTGCTGATTTTTCATTTTCCCAATTTATACCCCCATGAGTGGAAGTGCCCTATGCTCTCTAAGCTGTGTTTTTCAGATGTTTCAGGACTCACCGGACACTTCTCCGGAGTGGCTCTTGGCAATTTACATCCCGCCCATCAGTGTAGCAAGGCTCCCATTTCTCCATGGCCTGTCCTGCATTTCTGGTTTTGACACTTTTTTCAGCATGGCCCTTTTGACCGATGGGAAGCGAGACTTCTTTGTAGCGCTGATTTGCCTTTCCAGGTGGCTTGGTTGGCCAAAAAGGGCGTATGTGTTTTTTCCTGAATATATTCAGGAAAAAACGCATACGCCCTTTTTGGCCAAGGGCATCATTGTCAACGTTTTGCCGCTTTTCATGTGCTTTAAAGGCGATTCGTATCTACCTCCTGAAATCTGTTTCCTGCAATTCTGCCTTGATTTCAAATCCTCTTCTTTGCCTTCCCTCAATATATTTGTGGACGGGAATTATCATTTATAACTCTGCAGGTTTGTGAATTGCAGTGCCCTGAACCTCCATTTTACAACTCGTTTTTATGGGAGCTGGCCACAAAATCGCAGAATGGCTTCAGGCCCTGTTCTGGTTCCGGGGGGCAGGCTGAGCCTGTGGTTATTTCTTCTTTCTGATGGAAAAATAGAGTGACCTGTGCCTGTCCCAACACCAAGAGCTAGTCTCTCGTTGGTTCCACGTCTTCCCGTTTATCCTCAGGACAAATTGCAACCTGCATGGAACAGGAGGTTAAAGGTGCTGATGCTCCAAGTAGGGAGCTTGCTAGTAAAGCGGCTGGAATGGCGAACCCGGGCACAAGGAGATGAGAAATGAGGTGCGTTTTAGAAACCTTTCCCCATCACACGGTGTACCATCTTCTGGGTTTCTCATGCATGTTTTCGATGTAGGAAGATGCCCTTGAACCTGGAGATTTGGGACCCATGCGATGGGTACCACGCAGTATTCCTTTAAATGGTCTGTGTTTGCTCACCCAACCTCACCAAACCTCTCAGCCCCAAGAGTGTCCACCCTTATGTCTCATCCAGCTGTGCGTCTAGATATGGTCAATCCAGGTTGCATCACAGCCCCTGAACGCATTGTGTAAGAATTTCTCTCTCTTTCACTGTCTTTGTTTCATGGGTGTTTCAAAGTAATTTATTTTTATAATGGGGTTTAGCTGCTTTTCACTGCTGTGTTTATGCCGCTTTACACCCACTTGACACACTAACAGAGAGATATCAATACATAGGTTTTACGATTATTATTAGTCAGATATATTCTTGTGCGGTGAATAGGGCGTGTTGAGTCCAGTTCTCTGAGCAAGGAGTAGGTCTTGTCTATTACATATTGGGTTTATGGAACGGTATCTGAGCTAATTTGATACCCTTGTTTTATGTATCACCCCACCTCACCTTTCCCGTTAAGCAGCCATAGTGTGTTTTCTGCATGTGTGACTCTGTTCTGTTTTGTAATTCAGTTCAAGTGTAACGGTTTTTACATTCCCTCTATCAGTGATACCTTATGAGAAGTGTCCTTTTCTGTGTGACTTATTTCACTTAGAATCGTCGTACCTAAATCCACTCATCATGCTGCTACTAACCTTACGACATTGATTTCATGGCTGAGTGGTATTCCATTGTACATAAGGACCACAACTTCTTTATCCATTTTTCTCTTTCCTGGGATATTTAAGGTGGAATGAAGTGGAGGTCCTGGTCAACAGAGCAGCCCTAAACTTTGGGGTGCTTGTGTCTTGCTGATTTTTCATTTTCCCAATTTATACCCCCATGAGTGGAAGTGCCCTATGCTCTCTAAGCTGTGTTTTTCAGATGTTTCAGGACTCACCGGACACTTCTCCGGAGTGGCTCTTGGCAATTTACATCCCGCCCATCAGTGTAGCAAGGCTCCCATTTCTCCATGGCCTGTCCTGCATTTCTGGTTTTGACACTTTTTTCAGCATGGCCCTTTTGACCGATGGGAAGCGAGACTTCTTTGTAGCGCTGATTTGCCTTTCCAGGTGGCTTGGTTGGCCAAAAAGGGCGTATGCGTTTTTTCCTGAATATATTCAGGAAAAAACGCATACGCCCTTTTTGGCCAAGGGCATCATTGTCAACGTTTTGCCGCTTTTCATGTGCTTTAAAGGCGATTCGTATCTACCTCCTGAAATCTGTTTCCTGCAATTCTGCCTTGATTTCAAATCCTCTTCTTTGCCTTCCCTCAATATATTTGTGGACGGGAATTATCATTTATAACTCTGCAGGTTTGTGAATTGCAGTGCCCTGAACCTCCATTTTACAACTCGTTTTTATGGGAGCTGGCCACAAAATCGCAGAATGGCTTCAGGCCCTGTTCTGGTTCCGGGGGGCAGGCTGAGCCTGTGGTTATTTCTTCTTTCTGATGGAAAAATAGAGTGACCTGTGCCTGTCCCAACACCAAGAGCTAGTCTCTCGTTGGTTCCACGTCTTCCCGTTTATCCTCAGGACAAATTGCAACCTGCATGGAACAGGAGGTTAAAGGTGCTGATGCTCCAAGTAGGGAGCTTGCTAGTAAAGCGGCTGGAATGGCGAACCCGGGCACAAGGAGATGAGAAATGAGGTGCGTTTTAGAAACCTTTCCCCATCACACGGTGTACCATCTTCTGGGTTTCTCATGCATGTTTTCGATGTAGGAAGATGCCCTTGAACCTGGAGATTTGGGACCCATGCGATGGGTACCACGCAGTATTCCTTTAAAGGGTCTGCGTTTGCTCACCCAACCTCACCAAACCTCTCAGCCCCAAGAGTGTCCACCCTTATGTCTCATCCAGCTGTGCGTCTAGATATGGTCAATCCAGGTTGCATCACAGCCCCTGAACGCATTGTGTAAGAATTTCTCTCTCTTTCACTGTCTTTGTTTCATGGGTGTTTCAAAGTAATTTATTTTTATAATGGGGTTTAGCTGCTTTTCACTGCTGTGTTTATGCCGCTTTACACCCACTTGACACACTAACAGAGAGATATCAATACATAGGTTTTATGATTATTATTAGTCAGATATATTCTTGTGCGGTGAATAGGGCGTGTTGAGTCCAGTTCTCTGAGCAAGGAGTAGGTCTTGTCTATTACATATTGGGTTTATGGAACGGTATCTGAGCTAATTTGATACCCTTGTTTTATGTATCACCCCACCTCACCTTTCCCGTTAAGCAGCCATAGTGTGTTTTCTGCATGTGTGACTCTGTTCTGTTTTGTAATTCAGTTCAAGTGTAATGGTTTTTACATTCCCTCTATCAGTGATACCTTATGAGAAGTGTCCTTTTCTGTGTGACTTATTTCACTTAGAATCGTCGTACCTAAATCCACTCATCCTGCTGCTACTAACCTTACGACATTGATTTCATGGCTGAGTGGTATTCCATTGTACATAAGGACCACAACTTCTTTATCCATTTTTCTCTTTCCTGGGATATTTAAGGTGGAATGAAGTGGAGGTCCTGGTCAACAGAGCAGCCCTAAACTTTGGGGTGCTTGTGTCTTGCTGATTTTTAATTTTCCCAATTTATACCCCCATGAGTGGAAGTGCCCTATGCTCTCTAAGCTGTGTTTTTCAGATGTTTCAGGACTCACTGGACAGTTCTCCGGAGTGGCTCTTGGCAATTTACATCCCGCCCATCAGTGTAGCAAGGCTCCCATTTCTCCATGGCCTGTCCTGCATTTCTGGTTTTGACACTTTTTTCAGCATGGCCCTTTTGACCGATGGGAAGCGAGACTTCTTTGTAGCGCTGATTTGCCTTTCCAGGTTGCTTGGTTGGCCAAAAAGGGCGTATGCGATTTTTCCTGAATATATTCAGGAAAAAACGCATACGCCCTTTTTGGCCAAGGGCATCATTGTCAACGTTTTGCCGCTTTTCATGTGCTTTAAAGGCGATTCGTATCTACCTCCTGAAATCTGTTTCCTGCAATTCTGCCTTGATTTCAAATCCTATTCTTTGCCTTCCCTCAATATATTTGTGGACGAGAGTTATCATTAATAACTCTGCAGGTTTGTGAATTGCAGTGCCCTGAACCTCCATTTTACAACTCGTTTTTATGGGAGCTGTCCGCAAAATCGCAGAATGGCTTCAGGCCCTGTTCTGGTTCCGGGGGGCAGGCTGAGCCTGTGGTTAATTCTTCTTTCTGATGGGAAAATAGAGTGACCTGTGCCTGTCCCAACACCAAGAGCTAGTCTCTCGTTGGTTCCACGTCTTCCCGTTTATCCTCAGGACAAATTGCAACCTGTATGGAACAGGAGGTTAAAGGTGCTGATGCTCCAAGTAGGGAGCTTGCTAGTAAAGCGGCTGGAATGGCGAACCCGGGCACAAGGAGATGAGAAATGAGGTGCGTTTTAGAAACCTTTCCCCATCACACGGTGTACCATCTTCTGGGTTTCTCATGCATGTTTTTGATGTAGGAAGATGCCCTTGAACCTGGAGATTTGGGACCCATGCGATGGGTACCACGCAGTATTCCTTTAAAGGGTCTGCGTTTGCTCACCCAACCTCACCAATCCTCTCAGCCCCAAGAGTGTCCACCCTTATGTCTCATCCAGCTGTGCGTCTAGATATGGTCAATCCAGGTTGCATCACAGCCCCTGAACGCATTGTGTAAGAATTTCTCTCTCTTTCACTGTCTTTGTTTCATGGGTGTTTCAAAGTAATTTATTTTTATAATGGGGTTTAGCTGCTTTTCACTGCTGTGTTTATGCCGCTTTACACCCACTTGACACACTAACAGAGAGATATCAATACATAGGTTTTACGATTATTATTAGTCAGATATATTCTTGTGCGGTGAATAGGGCGTGTTGAGTCCAGTTCTCTGAGCAAGGAGTAGGTCTTGTCTATTACATATTGGGTTTATGGAACGGTATCTGAGCTAATTTGATACCCTTGTTTTATGTATCACCCCACCTCACCTTTCCCGTTAAGCAGCCATAGTGTGTTTTCTGCATGTGTGACTCTGTTCTGTTTTGTAATTCAGTTCAAGTGTAACGGTTTTTACATTCCCTCTATCAGTGATACCTTATGAGAAGTGTCCTTTTCTGTGTGACTTATTTCACTTAGAATCGTCGTACCTAAATCCACTCATCATGCTGCTACTAACCTTACGACATTGATTTCATGGCTGAGTGGTATTCCATTGTACATAAGGACCACAACTTCTTTATCCATTTTTCTCTTTCCTGGGATATTTAAGGTGGAATGAAGTGGAGGTCCTGGTCAACAGAGCAGCCCTAAACTTTGGGGTGTTTGTGTCTTGCTGATTTTTAATTTTCCCAATTTATACCCCCATGAGTGGAAGTGCCCTATGCTCTCTAAGCTGTGTTTTTCAGATGTTTCAGGACTCACTGGACAGTTCTCCGGAGTGGCTCTTGGCAATTTACATCCCGCCCATCAGTGTAGCAAGGCTCCCATTTCTCCATGGCCTGTCCTGCATTTCTGGTTTTGACACTTTTTTCAGCATGGCCCTTTTGACCGATGGGAAGCGAGACTTCTTTGTAGCGCTGATTTGCCTTTCCAGGTTGCTTGGTTGGCCAAAAAGGGCGTATGCGATTTTTCCTGAATATATTCAGGAAAAAACGCATACGCCCTTTTTGGCCAAGGGCATCATTGTCAACGTTTTGCCGCTTTTCATGTGCTTTAAAGGCGATTCGTATCTACCTCCTGAAATCTGTTTCCTGCAATTCTGCCTTGATTTCAAATCCTCTTCTTTGCCTTCCCTCAATATATTTGTGGACGGGAGTTATCATTTATAACTCTGCAGGTTTGTGAATTGCAGTGCCCTGAACCTCCATTTTACAACTCGTTTTTATGGGAGCTGGCCGCAAAATCGCAGAATGGCTTCAGGCCCTGTTCTGGTTCCGGGGGGCAGGCTGAGCCTGTGGTTAATTCTTCTTTCTGATGGGAAAATAGAGTGACCTGTGCCTGTCCCAACACCAAGAGCTAGTCTCTCGTTGGTTCCACGTCTTCCCGTTTATCCTCAGGACAAATTGCAACCTGTATGGAACAGGAGGTTAAAGGTGCTGATGCTCCAAGTAGGGAGCTTGCTAGTAAAGCGGCTGGAATGGCGAACCCGGGCACAAGGAGATGAGAAATGAGGTGCGTTTTAGAAACCTTTCCCCATCACACGGTGTACCATCTTCTGGGTTTCTCATGCATGTTTTTGATGTAGGAAGATGCCCTTGAACCTGGAGATTTGGGACCCATGCGATGGGTACCACGCAGTATTCCTTTAAAGGGTCTGCGTTTGCTCACCCAACCTCACCAAACCTCTCAGCCCCAAGAGTGTCCACCCTTATGTCTCATCCAGCTGTGCGTCTAGATATGGTCAATCCAGGTTGCATCACAGCCCCTGAACGCATTGTGTAAGAATTTCTCTCTCTTTCACTGTCTTTGTTTCATGGGTGTTTCAAAGTAATTTATTTTTATAATGGGGTTTAGCTGCTTTTCACTGCTGTGTTTATGCCGCTTTACACCCACTTGACACACTAACAGAGAGATATCAATACATAGGTTTTACGATTATTATTAGTCAGATATATTCTTGTGCGGTGAATAGGGCGTGTTGAGTCCAGTTCTCTGAGCAAGGAGTAGGTCTTGTCTATTACATATTGGGTTTATGGAACGGTATCTGAGCTAATTTGATACCCTTGTTTTATGTATCACCCCACCTCACCTTTCCCGTTAAGCAGCCATAGTGTGTTTTCTGCATGTGTGACTCTGTTCTGTTTTGTAATTCAGTTCAAGTGTAACGGTTTTTACATTCCCTCTATCAGTGATACCTTATGAGAAGTGTCCTTTTCTGTGTGACTTATTTCACTTAGAATCGTCCTACCTAAATCCACTCATCATGCTGCTACTAACCTTACGACATTGATTTCATGGCTGAGTGGTATTCCATTGTACATAAGGACCACAACTTCTTTATCCATTTTTCTCTTTCCTGGGATATTTAAGGTGGAATGAAGTGGAGGTCCTGGTCAACAGAGCAGCCCTAAACTTTGGGGTGCTTGTGTCTTGCTGATTTTTAATTTTCCCAATTTATACCCCCATGAGTGGAAGTGCCCTATGCTCTCTAAGCTGTGTTTTTCAGATGTTTCAGGACTCACCGGACACTTCTCCGGAGTGGCTCTTGGCAATTTACATCCCGCCCATCAGTGTAGCAAGGCTCCCATTTCTCCATGGCCTGTCCTGCATTTCTGGTTTTGACACTTTTTTCAGCATGGCCCTTTTGACCGATGGGAAGCGAGACTTCTTTGTAGCGCTGATTTGCCTTTCCAGGTGGCTTGGTTGGCCAAAAAGGGCGTATGCGTTTTTTCCTGAATATATTCAGGAAAAAACGCATACGCCCTTTTTGGCCAAGGGCATCATTGTCAACGTTTTGCCGCTTTTCATGTGCTTTAAAGGCGATTCGTATCTACCTCCTGAAATCTGTTTCCTGCAATTCTGCCTTGATTTCAAATCCTCTTCTTTGCCTTCCCTCAATATATTTGTGGACGGGAGTTATCATTTATAACTCTGCAGGTTTGTGAATTGCAGTGCCCTGAACCTCCATTTTACAACTCGTTTTTATGGGAGCTGGCCGCAAAATCGCAGAATGGCTTCAGGCCCTGTTCTGGTTCCGGGGGGCAGGCTGAGCCTGTGGTTAATTCTTCTTTCTGATGGGAAAATAGAGTGACCTGTGCCTGTCCCAACACCAAGAGCTAGTCTCTCGTTGGTTCCACGTCTTCCCGTTTATCCTCAGGACAAATTGCAACCTGTATGGAACAGGAGGTTAAAGGTGCTGATGCTCCAAGTAGGGAGCTTGCTAGTAAAGCGGCTGGAATGGCGAACCCGGGCACAAGGAGATGAGAAATGAGGTGCGTTTTAGAAACCTTTCCCCATCACACGGTGTACCATCTTCTGGGTTTCTCATGCATGTTTTTGATGTAGGAAGATGCCCTTGAACCTGGAGATTTGGGACCCATGCGATGGGTACCACGCAGTATTCCTTTAAAGGGTCTGCGTTTGCTCACCCAACCTCACCAAACCTCTCAGCCCCAAGAGTGTCCACCCTTATGTCTCATCCAGCTGTGCGTCTAGATATGGTCAATCCAGGTTGCATCACAGCCCCTGAACGCATTGTGTAAGAATTTCTCTCTCTTTCACTGTCTTTGTTTCATGGGTGTTTCAAAGTAATTTATTTTTATAATGGGGTTTAGCTGCTTTTCACTGCTGTGTTTATGCCGCTTTACACCCACTTGACACACTAACAGAGAGATATCAATACATAGGTTTTACGATTATTATTAGTCAGATATATTCTTGTGCGGTGAATAGGGCGTGTTGAGTCCAGTTCTCTGAGCAAGGAGTAGGTCTTGTCTATTACATATTGGGTTTATGGAACGGTATCTGAGCTAATTTGATACCCTTGTTTTATGTATCACCCCACCTCACCTTTCCCGTTAAGCAGCCATAGTGTGTTTTCTGCATGTGTGACTCTGTTCTGTTTTGTAATTCAGTTCAAGTGTAACGGTTTTTACATTCCCTCTATCAGTGATACCTTATGAGAAGTGTCCTTTTCTGTGTGACTTATTTCACTTAGAATCGTCGTACCTAAATCCACTCATCATGCTGCTACTAACCTTACGACATTGATTTCATGGCTGAGAGATATTCCATTGTACATAAGGACCACAACTTCTTTATCCATTTTTCTCTTTCCTGGGATATTTAAGGTGGAATGAAGTGGAGGTCCTGGTCAACAGAGCAGCCCTAAACTTTGGGGTGCTTGTGTCTTGCTGATTTTTCATTTTCCCAATTTATACCCCCATGAGTGGAAGTGCCCTATGCTCTCTAAGCTGTGTTTTTCAGATGTTTCAGGACTCACCGGACACTTCTCCGGAGTGGCTCTTGGCAATTTACATCCCGCCCATCAGTGTAGCAAGGCTCCCATTTCTCCATGGCCTGTCCTGCATTTCTGGTTTTGACACTTTTTTCAGCATGGCCCTTTTGACCGATGGGAAGCGAGACTTCTTTGTAGCGCTGATTTGCCTTTCCAGGTGGCTTGGTTGGCCAAAAAGGGCGTATGCGTTTTTTCCTGAATATATTCAGGAAAAAACGCATACGCCCTTTTTGGCCAAGGGCATCATTGTCAACGTTTTGCCGCTTTTCATGTGCTTTAAAGGCGATTCGTATCTACCTCCTGAAATCTGTTTCCTGCAATTCTGCCTTGATTTCAAATCCTCTTCTTTGCCTTCCCTCAATATATTTGTGGACGGGAGTTATCATTTATAACTCTGCAGGTTTGTGAATTGCAGTGCCCTGAACCTCCATTTTACAACTCGTTTTTATGGGAGCTGGCCGCAAAATCGCAGAATGGCTTCAGGCCCTGTTCTGGTTCCGGGGGGCAGGCTGAGCCTGTGGTTATTTCTTCTTTCTGATGGAAAAATAGAGTGACCTGTGCCTGTCCCAACACCAAGAGCTAGTCTCTCGTTGGTTCCACGTCTTCCCGTTTATCCTCAGGACAAATTGCAACCTGCATGGAACAGGAGGTTAAAGGTGCTGATGCTCCAAGTAGGGAGCTTGCTAGTAAAGCGGCTGGAATGGCGAACCCGGGCACAAGGAGATGAGAAATGAGGTGCGTTTTAGAAACCGTTCCCCATCACACGGTGTACCATCTTCTGGGTTTCTCATGCATGTTTTCGATGTAGGAAGATGCCCTTGAACCTGGAGATTTGGGACCCATGCGATGGGTACCACGCAGTATTCCTTTAAAGGGTCTGCGTTTGCTCACCCAACCTCACCAAACCTCTCAGCCCCAAGAGTGTCCACCCTTATGTCTCATCCAGCTGTGCGTCTAGATATGGTCAATCCAGGTTGCATCACAGCCCCTGAACGCATTGTGTAAGAATTTCTCTCTCTTTCACTGTCTTTGTTTCATGGGTGTTTCAAAGTAATTTATTTTTATAATGGGGTTTAGCTGCTTTTCACTGCTGTGTTTATGCCGCTTTACACCCACTTGACACACTAACAGAGAGATATCAATACATAGGTTTTACGATTATTATTAGTCAGATATATTCTTGTGCGGTGAATAGGGCGTGTTGAGTCCAGTTCTCTGAGCAAGGAGTAGGTCTTGTCTATTACATATTGGGTTTATGGAACGGTATCTGAGCTAATTTGATACCCTTGTTTTATGTATCACCCCACCTCACCTTTCCCGTTAAGCAGCCATAGTGTGTTTTCTGCATGTGTGACTCTGTTCTGTTTTGTAATTCAGTTCAAGTGTAACGGTTTTTACATTCCCTCTATCAGTGATACCTTATGAGAAGTGTCCTTTTCTGTGTGACTTATTTCACTTAGAATCGTCGTACCTAAATCCACTCATCATGCTGCTACTAACCTTACGACATTGATTTCATGGCTGAGAGATATTCCATTGTACATAAGGACCACAACTTCTTTATCCATTTTTCTCTTTCCTGGGATATTTAAGGTGGAATGAAGTGGAGGTCCTGGTCAACAGAGCAGCCCTAAACTTTGGGGTGCTTGTGTCTTGCTGATTTTTCATTTTCCCAATTTATACCCCCATGAGTGGAAGTGCCCTATGCTCTCTAAGCTGTGTTTTTCAGATGTTTCAGGACTCACCGGACACTTCTCCGGAGTGGCTCTTGGCAATTTACATCCCGCCCATCAGTGTAGCAAGGCTCCCATTTCTCCATGGCCTGTCCTGCATTTCTGGTTTTGACACTTTTTTCAGCATGGCCCTTTTGACCGATGGGAAGCGAGACTTCTTTGTAGCGCTGATTTGCCTTTCCAGGTGGCTTGGTTGGCCAAAAAGGGCGTATGCGTTTTTTCCTGAATATATTCAGGAAAAAACGCATACGCCCTTTTTGGCCAAGGGCATCATTGTCAACGTTTTGCCGCTTTTCATGTGCTTTAAAGGCGATTCGTATCTACCTCCTGAAATCTGTTTCCTGCAATTCTGCCTTGATTTCAAATCCTCTTCTTTGCCTTCCCTCAATATATTTGTGGACGGGAGTTATCATTTATAACTCTGCAGGTTTGTGAATTGCAGTGCCCTGAACCTCCATTTTACAACTCGTTTTTATGGGAGCTGGCCGCAAAATCGCAGAATGGCTTCAGGCCCTGTTCTGGTTCCGGGGGGCAGGCTGAGCCTGTGGTTATTTCTTCTTTCTGATGGAAAAATAGAGTGACCTGTGCCTGTCCCAACACCAAGAGCTAGTCTCTCGTTGGTTCCACGTCTTCCCGTTTATCCTCAGGACAAATTGCAACCTGCATGGAACAGGAGGTTAAAGGTGCTGATGCTCCAAGTAGGGAGCTTGCTAGTAAAGCGGCTGGAATGGCGAACCCGGGCACAAGGAGATGAGAAATGAGGTGCGTTTTAGAAACCGTTCCCCATCACACGGTGTACCATCTTCTGGGTTTCTCATGCATGTTTTCGATGTAGGAAGATGCCCTTGAACCTGGAGATTTGGGACCCATGCGATGGGTACCACGCAGTATTCCTTTAAAGGGTCTGCGTTTGCTCACCCAACCTCACCAAACCTCTCAGCCCCAAGAGTGTCCACCCTTATGTCTCATCCAGCTGTGCGTCTAGATATGGTCAATCCAGGTTGCATCACAGCCCCTGAACGCATTGTGTAAGAATTTCTCTCTCTTTCACTGTCTTTGTTTCATGGGTGTTTCAAAGTAATTTATTTTTATAATGGGGTTTAGCTGCTTTTCACTGCTGTGTTTATGCCGCTTTACACCCACTTGACACACTAACAGAGAGATATCAATACATAGGTTTTACGATTATTATTAGTCAGATATATTCTTGTGCGGTGAATAGGGCGTGTTGAGTCCAGTTCTCTGAGCAAGGAGTAGGTCTTGTCTATTACATATTGGGTTTATGGAACGGTATCTGAGCTAATTTGATACCCTTGTTTTATGTATCACCCCACCTCACCTTTCCCGTTAAGCAGCCATAGTGTGTTTTCTGCATGTGTGACTCTGTTCTGTTTTGTAATTCAGTTCAAGTGTAACGGTTTTTACATTCCCTCTATCAGTGATACCTTATGAGAAGTTTCCTTTTCTGTGTGACTTATTTCACTTAGAATCGTCGTACCTAAATCCACTCATCATGCTGCTACTAACCTTACGACATTGATTTCATGGCTGAGTGGTATTCCATTGTACATAAGGACCACAACTTCTTTATCCATTTTTCTCTTTCCTGGGATATTTAAGGTGGAATGAAGTGGAGGTCCTGGTCAACAGAGCAGCCCTAAACTTTGGGGTGCTTGTGTCTTGCTGATTTTTAATTTTCCCAATTTATACCCCCATGAGTGGAAGTGCCCTATGCTCTCTAAGCTGTGTTTTTCAGATGTTTCAGGACTCACTGGACAGTTCTCCGGAGTGGCTCTTGGCAATTTACATCCCGCCCATCAGTGTAGCAAGGCTCCCATTTCTCCATGGCCTGTCCTGCATTTCTGGTTTTGACACTTTTTTCAGCATGGCCCTTTTGACCGATGGGAAGCGAGACTTCTCTGTAGCACTGATTTGCCTTTCCAGGTTGCTTGGTTGGCCAAAAAGGGCGTATGCGATTTTTCCTGAATATATTCAGGAAAAAACGCATACGCCCTTTTTGGCCAAGGGCATCATTGTCAACGTTTTGCCGCTTTTCATGTGCTTTAAAGGCGATTCGTATCTACCTCCTGAAATCTGTTTCCTGCAATTCTGCCTTGATTTCAAATCCTCTTCTTTGCCTTCCCTCAATATATTTGTGGACGGGAGTTATCATTTATAACTCTGCAGGTTTGTGAATTGCAGTGCCCTGAACCTCCATTTTACAACTCGTTTTTATGGGAGCTGGCCGCAAAATCGCAGAATGGCTTCAGGCCCTGTTCTGGTTCCGGGGGGCAGGCTGAGCCTGTGGTTAATTCTTCTTTCTGATGGGAAAATAGAGTGACCTGTGCCTGTCCCAACACCAAGAGCTAGTCTCTCGTTGGTTCCACGTCTTCCCGTTTATCCTCAGGACAAATTGCAACCTGTATGGAACAGGAGGTTAAAGGTGCTGATGCTCCAAGTAGGGAGCTTGCTAGTAAAGCAGCTGGAATGGCGAACCCGGGCACAAGGAGATGAGAAATGAGGTGCGTTTTAGAAACCTTTCCCCATCACACGGTGTACCATCTTCTGGGTTTCTCATGCATGTTTTTGATGTAGGAAGATGCCCTTGAACCTGGAGATTTGGGACCCATGCGATGGGTACCACGCAGTATTCCTTTAAAGGGTCTGCGTTTGCTCACCCAACCTCACCAAACCTCTCAGCCCCAAGAGTGTCCACCCTTATGTCTCATCCAGCTGTGCGTCTAGATATGGTCAATCCAGGTTGCATCACAGCCCCTGAACGCATTGTGTAAGAATTTCTCTCTCTTTCACTGTCTTTGTTTCATGGGTGTTTCAAAGTAATTTATTTTTATAATGGGGTTTAGCTGCTTTTCACTGCTGTGTTTATGCCGCTTTACACCCACTTGACACACTAACAGAGAGATATCAATACATAGGTTTTACGATTATTATTAGTCAGATATATTCTTGTGCGGTGAATAGGGCGTGTTGAGTCCAGTTCTCTGAGCAAGGAGTAGGTCTTGTCTATTACATATTGGGTTTATGGAACGGTATCTGAGCTAATTTGATACCCTTGTTTTATGTATCACCCCACCTCACCTTTCCCGTTAAGCAGCCATAGTGTGTTTTCTGCATGTGTGACTCTGTTCTGTTTTGTAATTCAGTTCAAGTGTAACGGTTTTTACATTCCCTCTATCAGTGATACCTTATGAGAAGTGTCCTTTTCTGTGTGACTTATTTCACTT
The DNA here is from genome assembly GCF_965194805.1 of Balaenoptera borealis. Taxonomy (NCBI): domain Eukaryota; kingdom Metazoa; phylum Chordata; class Mammalia; order Artiodactyla; family Balaenopteridae; genus Balaenoptera; species Balaenoptera borealis. The sequence goes on along the minus strand of NW_028123667.1, from coordinate 120,671 downwards.
AGAATCGTCCTACCTAAATCCACTCATCATGCTGCTACTAACCTTACGACATTGATTTCATGGCTGAGTGGTATTCCATTGTACATAAGGACCACAACTTCTTTATCCATTTTTCTCTTTCCTGGGATATTTAAGGTGGAATGAAGTGGAGGTCCTGGTCAACAGAGCAGCCCTAAACTTTGGGGTGCTTGTGTCTTGCTGATTTTTAATTTTCCCAATTTATACCCCCATGAGTGGAAGTGCCCTATGCTCTCTAAGCTGTGTTTTTCAGATGTTTCAGGACTCACCGGACACTTCTCCGGAGTGGCTCTTGGCAATTTACATCCCGCCCATCAGTGTAGCAAGGCTCCCATTTCTCCATGGCCTGTCCTGCATTTCTGGTTTTGACACTTTTTTCAGCATGGCCCTTTTGACCGATGGGAAGCGAGACTTCTTTGTAGCGCTGATTTGCCTTTCCAGGTGGCTTGGTTGGCCAAAAAGGGCGTATGCGTTTTTTCCTGAATATATTCAGGAAAAAACGCATACGCCCTTTTTGGCCAAGGGCATCATTGTCAACGTTTTGCCGCTTTTCATGTGCTTTAAAGGCGATTCGTATCTACCTCCTGAAATCTGTTTCCTGCAATTCTGCCTTGATTTCAAATCCTCTTCTTTGCCTTCCCTCAATATATTTGTGGACGGGAGTTATCATTTATAACTCTGCAGGTTTGTGAATTGCAGTGCCCTGAACCTCCATTTTACAACTCGTTTTTATGGGAGCTGGCCGCAAAATCGCAGAATGGCTTCAGGCCCTGTTCTGGTTCCGGGGGGCAGGCTGAGCCTGTGGTTAATTCTTCTTTCTGATGGGAAAATAGAGTGACCTGTGCCTGTCCCAACACCAAGAGCTAGTCTCTCGTTGGTTCCACGTCTTCCCGTTTATCCTCAGGACAAATTGCAACCTGTATGGAACAGGAGGTTAAAGGTGCTGATGCTCCAAGTAGGGAGCTTGCTAGTAAAGCGGCTGGAATGGCGAACCCGGGCACAAGGAGATGAGAAATGAGGTGCGTTTTAGAAACCTTTCCCCATCACACGGTGTACCATCTTCTGGGTTTCTCATGCATGTTTTTGATGTAGGAAGATGCCCTTGAACCTGGAGATTTGGGACCCATGCGATGGGTACCACGCAGTATTCCTTTAAAGGGTCTGCGTTTGCTCACCCAACCTCACCAAACCTCTCAGCCCCAAGAGTGTCCACCCTTATGTCTCATCCAGCTGTGCGTCTAGATATGGTCAATCCAGGTTGCATCACAGCCCCTGAACGCATTGTGTAAGAATTTCTCTCTCTTTCACTGTCTTTGTTTCATGGGTGTTTCAAAGTAATTTATTTTTATAATGGGGTTTAGCTGCTTTTCACTGCTGTGTTTATGCCGCTTTACACCCACTTGACACACTAACAGAGAGATATCAATACATAGGTTTTACGATTATTATTAGTCAGATATATTCTTGTGCGGTGAATAGGGCGTGTTGAGTCCAGTTCTCTGAGCAAGGAGCAGGTCTTGTCTATTACATATTGGGTTTATGGAACGGTATCTGAGCTAATTTGATACCCTTGTTTTATGTATCACCCCACCTCACCTTTCCCGTTAAGCAGCCATAGTGTGTTTTCTGCATGTGTGACTCTGTTCTGTTTTGTAATTCAGTTCAAGTGTAACGGTTTTTACATTCCCTCTATCAGTGATACCTTATGAGAAGTGTCCTTTTCTGTGTGACTTATTTCACTTAGAATCGTCGTACCTAAATCCACTCATCATGCTGCTACTAACCTTACGACATTGATTTCATGGCTGAGAGATATTCCATTGTACATAAGGACCACAACTTCTTTATCCATTTTTCTCTTTCCTGGGATATTTAAGGTGGAATGAAGTGGAGGTCCTGGTCAACAGAGCAGCCCTAAACTTTGGGGTGCTTGTGTCTTGCTGATTTTTCATTTTCCCAATTTATACCCCCATGAGTGGAAGTGCCCTATGCTCTCTAAGCTGTGTTTTTCAGATGTTTCAGGACTCACCGGACACTTCTCCGGAGTGGCTCTTGGCAATTTACATCCCGCCCATCAGTGTAGCAAGGCTCCCATTTCTCCATGGCCTGTCCTGCATTTCTGGTTTTGACACTTTTTTCAGCATGGCCCTTTTGACCGATGGGAAGCGAGACTTCTTTGTAGCGCTGATTTGCCTTTCCAGGTGGCTTGGTTGGCCAAAAAGGGCGTATGCGTTTTTTCCTGAATATATTCAGGAAAAAACGCATACGCCCTTTTTGGCCAAGGGCATCATTGTCAACGTTTTGCCGCTTTTCATGTGCTTTAAAGGCGATTCGTATCTACCTCCTGAAATCTGTTTCCTGCAATTCTGCCTTGATTTCAAATCCTCTTCTTTGCCTTCCCTCAATATATTTGTGGACGGGAGTTATCATTTATAACTCTGCAGGTTTGTGAATTGCAGTGCCCTGAACCTCCATTTTACAACTCGTTTTTATGGGAGCTGGCCGCAAAATCGCAGAATGGCTTCAGGCCCTGTTCTGGTTCCGGGGGGCAGGCTGAGCCTGTGGTTATTTCTTCTTTCTGATGGAAAAATAGAGTGACCTGTGCCTGTCCCAACACCAAGAGCTAGTCTCTCGTTGGTTCCACGTCTTCCCGTTTATCCTCAGGACAAATTGCAACCTGCATGGAACAGGAGGTTAAAGGTGCTGATGCTCCAAGTAGGGAGCTTGCTAGTAAAGCGGCTGGAATGGCGAACCCGGGCACAAGGAGATGAGAAATGAGGTGCGTTTTAGAAACCGTTCCCCATCACACGGTGTACCATCTTCTGGGTTTCTCATGCATGTTTTCGATGTAGGAAGATGCCCTTGAACCTGGAGATTTGGGACCCATGCGATGGGTACCACGCAGTATTCCTTTAAAGGGTCTGCGTTTGCTCACCCAACCTCACCAAACCTCTCAGCCCCAAGAGTGTCCACCCTTATGTCTCATCCAGCTGTGCGTCTAGATATGGTCAATCCAGGTTGCATCACAGCCCCTGAACGCATTGTGTAAGAATTTCTCTCTCTTTCACTGTCTTTGTTTCATGGGTGTTTCAAAGTAATTTATTTTTATAATGGGGTTTAGCTGCTTTTCACTGCTGTGTTTATGCCGCTTTACACCCACTTGACACACTAACAGAGAGATATCAATACATAGGTTTTACGATTATTATTAGTCAGATATATTCTTGTGCGGTGAATAGGGCGTGTTGAGTCCAGTTCTCTGAGCAAGGAGTAGGTCTTGTCTATTACATATTGGGTTTATGGAACGGTATCTGAGCTAATTTGATACCCTTGTTTTATGTATCACCCCACCTCACCTTTCCCGTTAAGCAGCCATAGTGTGTTTTCTGCATGTGTGACTCTGTTCTGTTTTGTAATTCAGTTCAAGTGTAACGGTTTTTACATTCCCTCTATCAGTGATACCTTAGGAGAAGTGTCCTTTTCTGTGTGACTTATTTCACTTAGAATCGTCGTACCTAAATCCACTCATCGTGCTGCTACTAACCTTACGACATTGATTTCATGGCTGAGTGGTATTCCATTGTACATAAGGACCACAACTTCTTTATCCATTTTTCTCTTTCCTGGGATATTTAAGGTGGAATGAAGTGGAGGTCCTGGTCAACAGAGCAGCCCTAAACTTTGGGGTGCTTGTGTCTTGCTGATTTTTAATTTTCCCAATTTATACCCCCATGAGTGGAAGTGCCCTATGCTCTCTAAGCTGTGTTTTTCAGATGTTTCAGGACTCACCGGACACTTCTCCGGAGTGGCTCTTGGCAATTTACATCCCGCCCATCAGTGTAGCAAGGCTCCCATTTCTCCATGGCCTGTCCTGCATTTCTGGTTTTGACACTTTTTTCAGCATGGCCCTTTTGACCGATGGGAAGCGAGACTTCTTTGTAGCGCTGATTTGCCTTTTCAGGTTGCTTGGTTGGCCAAAAAGGGCGTATGCGATTTTTCCTGAATATATTCAGGAAAAAACGCATACGCCCTTTTTGGCCAAGGGCATCATTGTCAACGTTTTGCCGCTTTTCATGTGCTTTAAAGGCGATTCGTATCTACCTCCTGAAATCTGTTTCCTGCAATTCTGCCTTGATTTCAAATCCTATTCTTTGCCTTCCCTCAATATATTTGTGGACGAGAGTTATCATTAATAACTCTGCAGGTTTGTGAATTGCAGTGCCCTGAACCTCCATTTTACAACTCGTTTTTATGGGAGCTGGCCGCAAAATCGCAGAATGGCTTCAGGCCCTGTTCTGGTTCCGGGGGGCAGGCTGAGCCTGTGGTTAATTCTTCTTTCTGATGGGAAAATAGAGTGACCTGTGCCTGTCCCAACACCAAGAGCTAATCTCTCGTTGGTTCCACGTCTTCCCGTTTATCCTCAGGACAAATTGCAACCTGTATGGAACAGGAGGTTAAAGGTGCTGATGCTCCAAGTAGGGAGCTTGCTAGTAAAGCGGCTGGAATGGCGAACCCGGGCACAAGGAGATGAGAAATGAGGTGCGTTTTAGAAACCTTTCCCCATCACACGGTGTACCATCTTCTGGGTTTCTCATGCATGTTTTTGATGTAGGAAGATGCCCTTGAACCTGGAGATTTGGGACCCATGCGATGGGTACCACGCAGTATTCCTTTAAAGGGTCTGCGTTTGCTCACCCAACCTCACCAAACCTCTCAGCCCCAAGAGTGTCCACCCTTATGTCTCATCCAGCTGTGCGTCTAGATATGGTCAATCCAGGTTGCATCACAGCCCCTGAACGCATTGTGTAAGAATTTCTCTCTCTTTCACTGTCTTTGTTTCATGGGTGTTTCAAAGTAATTTATTTTTATAATGGGGTTTAGCTGCTTTTCACTGCTGTGTTTATGCCGCTTTACACCCACTTGACACACTAACAGAGAGATATCAATACATAGGTTTTACGATTATTATTAGTCAGATATATTCTTGTGCGGTGAATAGGGCGTGTTGAGTCCAGTTCTCTGAGCAAGGAGTAGGTCTTGTCTATTACATATTGGGTTTATGGAACGGTATCTGAGCTAATTTGATACCCTTGTTTTATGTATCACCCCACCTCACCTTTCCCGTTAAGCAGCCATAGTGTGTTTTCTGCATGTGTGACTCTGTTCTGTTTTGTAATTCAGTTCAAGTGTAACGGTTTTTACATTCCCTCTATCAGTGATACCATATGAGAAGTGTCCTTTTCTGTGTGACTTATTTCACTTAGAATCGTCGTACCTAAATCCACTCATCATGCTGCTACTAACCTTACGACATTGATTTCATGGCTGAGTGATATTCCATTGTACATAAGGACCACAACTTCTTTATCCATTTTTCTCTTTCCTGGGATATTTAAGGTGGAATGAAGTGGAGGTCCTGGTCAACAGAGCAGCCCTAAACGTTGGAGTGCTTGTGTCTTGCTGATTTTTCATTTTCCCAATTTATACCCCCATGAGTGGAAGTGCCCTATGCTCTCTAAGCTGTGTTTTTCAGATGTTTCAGGACTCACCGGACACTTCTCCGGAGTGGCTCTTGGCAATTTACATCCCGCCCATCAGTGTAGCAAGGCTCCCATTTCTCCATGGCCTGTCCTGCATTTCTGGTTTTGACACTTTTTTCAGCATGGCCCTTTTAACCGATGGGAAGCGAGACTTCTTTGTAGCGCTGATTTGCCTTTCCAGGTGGCTTGGTTGGCCAAAAAGGGCGTATGTGTTTTTTCCTGAATATATTCAGGAAAAAACGCATACGCCCTTTTTGGCCAAGGGCATCATTGTCAACGTTTTGCCGCTTTTCATGTGCTTTAAAGGCGATTCGTATCTACCTCCTGAAATCTGTTTCCTGCAATTCTGCCTTGATTTCAAATCCTCTTCTTTGCCTTCCCTCAATATATTTGTGGACGGGAATTATCATTTATAACTCTGCAGGTTTGTGAATTGCAGTGCCCTGAACCTCCATTTTACAACTCGTTTTTATGGGAGCTGGCCACAAAATCGCAGAATGGCTTCAGGCCCTGTTCTGGTTCCGGGGGGCAGGCTGAGCCTGTGGTTATTTCTTCTTTCTGATGGAAAAATAGAGTGACCTGTGCCTGTCCCAACACCAAGAGCTAGTCTCTCGTTGGTTCCACGTCTTCCCGTTTATCCTCAGGACAAATTGCAACCTGCATGGAACAGGAGGTTAAAGGTGCTGATGCTCCAAGTAGGGAGCTTGCTAGTAAAGCGGCTGGAATGGCGAACCCGGGCACAAGGAGATGAGAAATGAGGTGCGTTTTAGAAACCGTTCCCCATCACACGGTGTACCATCTTCTGGGTTTCTCATGCATGTTTTCGATGTAGGAAGATGCCCTTGAACCTGGAGATTTGGGACCCATGCGATGGGTACCACGCAGTATTCCTTTAAAGGGTCTGCGTTTGCTCACCCAACCTCACCAAACCTCTCAGCCCCAAGAGTGTCCACCCTTATGTCTCATCCAGCTGTGGGTCTAGATATGGTCAATCCAGGTTGCATCACAGCCCCTGAACGCATTGTGTAAGAATTTCTCTCTCTTTCACTGTCTTTGTTTCATGGGTGTTTCAAAGTAATTTATTTTTATAATGGGGTTTAGCTGCTTTTCACTGCTGTGTTTATGCCGCTTTACACCCACTTGACACACTAACAGAGAGATATCAATACATAGGTTTTACGATTATTATTAGTCAGATATATTCTTGTGCGGTGAATAGGGCGTGTTGAGTCCAGTTCTCTGAGCAAGGAGTAGGTCTTGTCTATTACATATTGGGTTTATGGAACGGTATCTGAGCTAATTTGATACCCTTGTTTTATGTATCACCCCACCTCACCTTTCCCGTTAAGCAGCCATAGTGTGTTTTCTGCATGTGTGACTCTGTTCTGTTTTGTAATTCAGTTCAAGTGTAACGGTTTTTACATTCCCTCTATCAGTGATACCTTAGGAGAAGTGTCCTTTTCTGTGTGACTTATTTCACTTAGAATCGTCGTACCTAAATCCACTCATCGTGCTGCTACTAACCTTACGACATTGATTTCATGGCTGAGTGGTATTCCATTGTACATAAGGACCACAACTTCTTTATCCATTTTTCTCTTTCCTGGGATATTTAAGGTGGAATGAAGTGGAGGTCCTGGTCAACAGAGCAGCCCTAAACTTTGGGGTGCTTGTGTCTTGCTGATTTTTAATTTTCCCAATTTATACCCCCATGAGTGGAAGTGCCCTATGCTCTCTAAGCTGTGTTTTTCAGATGTTTCAGGACTCACCGGACACTTCTCCGGAGTGGCTCTTGGCAATTTACATCCCGCCCATCAGTGTAGCAAGGCTCCCATTTCTCCATGGCCTGTCCTGCATTTCTGGTTTTGACACTTTTTTCAGCATGGCCCTTTTGACCGATGGGAAGCGAGACTTCTTTGTAGCGCTGATTTGCCTTTTCAGGTTGCTTGGTTGGCCAAAAAGGGCGTATGCGATTTTTCCTGAATATATTCAGGAAAAAACGCATACGCCCTTTTTGGCCAAGGGCATCATTGTCAACGTTTTGCCGCTTTTCATGTGCTTTAAAGGCGATTCGTATCTACCTCCTGAAATCTGTTTCCTGCAATTCTGCCTTGATTTCAAATCCTATTCTTTGCCTTCCCTCAATATATTTGTGGACGAGAGTTATCATTAATAACTCTGCAGGTTTGTGAATTGCAGTGCCCTGAACCTCCATTTTACAACTCGTTTTTATGGGAGCTGGCCGCAAAATCGCAGAATGGCTTCAGGCCCTGTTCTGGTTCCGGGGGGCAGGCTGAGCCTGTGGTTAATTCTTCTTTCTGATGGGAAAATAGAGTGACCTGTGCCTGTCCCAACACCAAGAGCTAATCTCTCGTTGGTTCCACGTCTTCCCGTTTATCCTCAGGACAAATTGCAACCTGTATGGAACAGGAGGTTAAAGGTGCTGATGCTCCAAGTAGGGAGCTTGCTAGTAAAGCGGCTGGAATGGCGAACCCGGGCACAAGGAGATGAGAAATGAGGTGCGTTTTAGAAACCTTTCCCCATCACACGGTGTACCATCTTCTGGGTTTCTCATGCATGTTTTTGATGTAGGAAGATGCCCTTGAACCTGGAGATTTGGGACCCATGCGATGGGTACCACGCAGTATTCCTTTAAAGGGTCTGCGTTTGCTCACCCAACCTCACCAAACCTCTCAGCCCCAAGAGTGTCCACCCTTATGTCTCATCCAGCTGTGCGTCTAGATATGGTCAATCCAGGTTGCATCACAGCCCCTGAACGCATTGTGTAAGAATTTCTCTCTCTTTCACTGTCTTTGTTTCATGGGTGTTTCAAAGTAATTTATTTTTATAATGGGGTTTAGCTGCTTTTCACTGCTGTGTTTATGCCGCTTTACACCCACTTGACACACTAACAGAGAGATATCAATACATAGGTTTTACGATTATTATTAGTCAGATATATTCTTGTGCGGTGAATAGGGCGTGTTGAGTCCAGTTCTCTGAGCAAGGAGTAGGTCTTGTCTATTACATATTGGGTTTATGGAACGGTATCTGAGCTAATTTGATACCCTTGTTTTATGTATCACCCCACCTCACCTTTCCCGTTAAGCAGCCATAGTGTGTTTTCTGCATGTGTGACTCTGTTCTGTTTTGTAATTCAGTTCAAGTGTAACGGTTTTTACATTCCCTCTATCAGTGATACCATATGAGAAGTGTCCTTTTCTGTGTGACTTATTTCACTTAGAATCGTCGTACCTAAATCCACTCATCATGCTGCTACTAACCTTACGACATTGATTTCATGGCTGAGTGATATTCCATTGTACATAAGGACCACAACTTCTTTATCCATTTTTCTCTTTCCTGGGATATTTAAGGTGGAATGAAGTGGAGGTCCTGGTCAACAGAGCAGCCCTAAACGTTGGAGTGCTTGTGTCTTGCTGATTTTTCATTTTCCCAATTTATACCCCCATGAGTGGAAGTGCCCTATGCTCTCTAAGCTGTGTTTTTCAGATGTTTCAGGACTCACCGGACACTTCTCCGGAGTGGCTCTTGGCAATTTACATCCCGCCCATCAGTGTAGCAAGGCTCCCATTTCTCCATGGCCTGTCCTGCATTTCTGGTTTTGACACTTTTTTCAGCATGGCCCTTTTAACCGATGGGAAGCGAGACTTCTTTGTAGCGCTGATTTGCCTTTCCAGGTGGCTTGGTTGGCCAAAAAGGGCGTATGTGTTTTTTCCTGAATATATTCAGGAAAAAACGCATACGCCCTTTTTGGCCAAGGGCATCATTGTCAACGTTTTGCCGCTTTTCATGTGCTTTAAAGGCGATTCGTATCTACCTCCTGAAATCTGTTTCCTGCAATTCTGCCTTGATTTCAAATCCTCTTCTTTGCCTTCCCTCAATATATTTGTGGACGGGAATTATCATTTATAACTCTGCAGGTTTGTGAATTGCAGTGCCCTGAACCTCCATTTTACAACTCGTTTTTATGGGAGCTGGCCACAAAATCGCAGAATGGCTTCAGGCCCTGTTCTGGTTCCGGGGGGCAGGCTGAGCCTGTGGTTATTTCTTCTTTCTGATGGAAAAATAGAGTGACCTGTGCCTGTCCCAACACCAAGAGCTAGTCTCTCGTTGGTTCCACGTCTTCCCGTTTATCCTCAGGACAAATTGCAACCTGCATGGAACAGGAGGTTAAAGGTGCTGATGCTCCAAGTAGGGAGCTTGCTAGTAAAGCGGCTGGAATGGCGAACCCGGGCACAAGGAGATGAGAAATGAGGTGCGTTTTAGAAACCGTTCCCCATCACACGGTGTACCATCTTCTGGGTTTCTCATGCATGTTTTCGATGTAGGAAGATGCCCTTGAACCTGGAGATTTGGGACCCATGCGATGGGTACCACGCAGTATTCCTTTAAAGGGTCTGCGTTTGCTCACCCAACCTCACCAAACCTCTCAGCCCCAAGAGTGTCCACCCTTATGTCTCATCCAGCTGTGGGTCTAGATATGGTCAATCCAGGTTGCATCACAGCCCCTGAACGCATTGTGTAAGAATTTCTCTCTCTTTCACTGTCTTTGTTTCATGGGTGTTTCAAAGTAATTTATTTTTATAATGGGGTTTAGCTGCTTTTCACTGCTGTGTTTATGCCGCTTTACACCCACTTGACACACTAACAGAGAGATATCAATACATAGGTTTTACGATTATTATTAGTCAGATATATTCTTGTGCGGTGAATAGGGCGTGTTGAGTCCAGTTCTCTGAGCAAGGAGTAGGTCTTGTCTATTACATATTGGGTTTATGGAACGGTATCTGAGCTAATTTGATACCCTTGTTTTATGTATCACCCCACCTCACCTTTCCCGTTAAGCAGCCATAGTGTGTTTTCTGCATGTGTGACTCTGTTCTGTTTTGTAATTCAGTTCAAGTGTAACGGTTTTTACATTCCCTCTATCAGTGATACCTTAGGAGAAGTGTCCTTTTCTGTGTGACTTATTTCACTTAGAATCGTCGTACCTAAATCCACTCATCGTGCTGCTACTAACCTTACGACATTGATTTCATGGCTGAGTGGTATTCCATTGTACATAAGGACCACAACTTCTTTATCCATTTTTCTCTTTCCTGGGATATTTAAGGTGGAATGAAGTGGAGGTCCTGGTCAACAGAGCAGCCCTAAACTTTGGGGTGCTTGTGTCTTGCTGATTTTTAATTTTCCCAATTTATACCCCCATGAGTGGAAGTGCCCTATGCTCTCTAAGCTGTGTTTTTCAGATGTTTCAGGACTCACCGGACACTTCTCCGGAGTGGCTCTTGGCAATTTACATCCCGCCCATCAGTGTAGCAAGGCTCCCATTTCTCCATGGCCTGTCCTGCATTTCTGGTTTTGACACTTTTTTCAGCATGGCCCTTTTGACCGATGGGAAGCGAGACTTCTTTGTAGCGCTGATTTGCCTTTTCAGGTTGCTTGGTTGGCCAAAAAGGGCGTATGCGATTTTTCCTGAATATATTCATGAAAAAACGCATACGCCCTTTTTGGCCAAGGGCATCATTGTCAACGTTTTGCCGCTTTTCATGTGCTTTAAAGGCGATTCGTATCTACCTCCTGAAATCTGTTTCCTGCAATTCTGCCTTGATTTCAAATCCTATTCTTTGCCTTCCCTCAATATATTTGTGGACGAGAGTTATCATTAATAACTCTGCAGGTTTGTGAATTGCAGTGCCCTGAACCTCCATTTTACAACTCGTTTTTATGGGAGCTGGCCGCAAAATCGCAGAATGGCTTCAGGCCCTGTTCTGGTTCCGGGGGGCAGGCTGAGCCTGTGGTTAATTCTTCTTTCTGATGGGAAAATAGAGTGACCTGTGCCTGTCCCAACACCAAGAGCTAATCTCTCGTTGGTTCCACGTCTTCCCGTTTATCCTCAGGACAAATTGCAACCTGTATGGAACAGGAGGTTAAAGGTGCTGATGCTCCAAGTAGGGAGCTTGCTAGTAAAGCGGCTGGAATGGCGAACCCGGGCACAAGGAGATGAGAAATGAGGTGCGTTTTAGAAACCTTTCCCCATCACACGGTGTACCATCTTCTGGGTTTCTCATGCATGTTTTTGATGTAGGAAGATGCCCTTGAACCTGGAGATTTGGGACCCATGCGATGGGTACCACGCAGTATTCCTTTAAAGGGTCTGCGTTTGCTCACCCAACCTCACCAAACCTCTCAGCCCCAAGAGTGTCCACCCTTATGTCTCATCCAGCTGTGCGTCTAGATATGGTCAATCCAGGTTGCATCACAGCCCCTGAACGCATTGTGTAAGAATTTCTCTCTCTTTCACTGTCTTTGTTTCATGGGTGTTTCAAAGTAATTTATTTTTATAATGGGGTTTAGCTGCTTTTCACTGCTGTGTTTATGCCGCTTTACACCCACTTGACACACTAACAGAGAGATATCAATACATAGGTTTTACGATTATTATTAGTCAGATATATTCTTGTGCGGTGAATAGGGCGTGTTGAGTCCAGTTCTCTGAGCAAGGAGTAGGTCTTGTCTATTACATATTGGGTTTATGGAACGGTATCTGAGCTAATTTGATACCCTTGTTTTATGTATCACCCCACCTCACCTTTCCCGTTAAGCAGCCATAGTGTGTTTTCTGCATGTGTGACTCTGTTCTGTTTTGTAATTCAGTTCAAGTGTAACGGTTTTTACATTCCCTCTATCAGTGATACCTTATGAGAAGTGTCCTTTTCTGTGTGACTTATTTCACTTAGAATCGTCGTACCTAAATCCACTCATCATGCTGCTACTAACCTTACGACATTGATTTCATGGCTGAGTGATATTCCATTGTACATAAGGACCACAACTTCTTTATCCATTTTTCTCTTTCCTGGGATATTTAAGGTGGAATGAAGTGGAGGTCCTGGTCAACAGAGCAGCCCTAAACGTTGGAGTGCTTGTGTCTTGCTGATTTTTCATTTTCCCAATTTATACCCCCATGAGTGGAAGTGCCCTATGCTCTCTAAGCTGTGTTTTTCAGATGTTTCAGGACTCACCGGACACTTCTCCGGAGTGGCTCTTGGCAATTTACATCCCGCCCATCAGTGTAGCAAGGCTCCCATTTCTCCATGGCCTGTCCTGCATTTCTGGTTTTGACACTTTTTTCAGCATGGCCCTTTTAACCGATGGGAAGCGAGACTTCTTTGTAGCGCTGATTTGCCTTTCCAGGTGGCTTGGTTGGCCAAAAAGGGCGTATGTGTTTTTTCCTGAATATATTCAGGAAAAAACGCATACGCCCTTTTTGGCCAAGGGCATCATTGTCAACGTTTTGCCGCTTTTCATGTGCTTTAAAGGCGATTCGTATCTACCTCCTGAAATCTGTTTCCTGCAATTCTGCCTTGATTTCAAATCCTCTTCTTTGCCTTCCCTCAATATATTTGTGGACGGGAATTATCATTTATAACTCTGCAGGTTTGTGAATTGCAGTGCCCTGAACCTCCATTTTACAACTCGTTTTTATGGGAGCTGGCCACAAAATCGCAGAATGGCTTCAGGCCCTGTTCTGGTTCCGGGGGGCAGGCTGAGCCTGTGGTTATTTCTTCTTTCTGATGGAAAAATAGAGTGACCTGTGCCTGTCCCAACACCAAGAGCTAGTCTCTCGTTGGTTCCACGTCTTCCCGTTTATCCTCAGGACAAATTGCAACCTGCATGGAACAGGAGGTTAAAGGTGCTGATGCTCCAAGTAGGGAGCTTGCTAGTAAAGCGGCTGGAATGGCGAACCCGGGCACAAGGAGATGAGAAATGAGGTGCGTTTTAGAAACCTTTCCCCATCACACGGTGTACCATCTTCTGGGTTTCTCATGCATGTTTTCGATGTAGGAAGATGCCCTTGAACCTGGAGATTTGGGACCCATGCGATGGGTACCACGCAGTATTCCTTTAAAGGGTCTGCGTTTGCTCACCCAACCTCACCAAACCTCTCAGCCCCAAGAGTGTCCACCCTTATGTCTCATCCAGCTGTGCGTCTAGATATGGTCAATCCAGGTTGCATCACAGCCCCTGAACGCATTGTGTAAGAATTTCTCTCTCTTTCACTGTCTTTGTTTCATGGGTGTTTCAAAGTAATTTATTTTTATAATGGGGTTTAGCTGCTTTTCACTGCTGTGTTTATGCCGCTTTACACCCACTTGACACACTAACAGAGAGATATCAATACATAGGTTTTACGATTATTATTAGTCAGATATATTCTTGTGCGGTGAATAGGGCGTGTTGAGTCCAGTTCTCTGAGCAAGGAGTAGGTCTTGTCTATTACATATTGGGTTTATGGAACGGTATCTGAGCTAATTTGATACCCTTGTTTTATGTATCACCCCACCTCACCTTTCCCGTTAAGCAGCCATAGTGTGTTTTCTGCATGTGTGACACTGTTCTGTTTTGTAATTCAGTTCAAGTGTAACGGTTTTTACATTCCCTCTATCAGTGATACCTTATGAGAAGTGTCCTTTTCTGTGTGACTTATTTCACTTAGAATCGTCGTACCTAAATCCACTCATCATGCTGCTACTAACCTTACGACATTGATTTCATGGCTGAGTGGTATTCCATTGTACATAAGGACCACAACTTCTTTATCCATTTTTCTCTTTCCTGGGATATTTAAGGTGGAATGAAGTGGAGGTCCTGGTCAACAGAGCAGCCCTAAACTTTGGGGTGCTTGTGTCTTGCTGATTTTTAATTTTCCCAATTTATACCCCCATGAGTGGAAGTGCCCTATGCTCTCTAAGCTGTGTTTTTCAGATGTTTCAGGACTCACTGGACAGTTCTCCGGAGTGGCTCTTGGCAATTTACATCCCGCCCATCAGTGTAGCAAGGCTCCCATTTCTCCATGGCCTGTCCTGCATTTCTGGTTTTGACACTTTTTTCAGCATGGCCCTTTTGACCGATGGGAAGCGAGACTTCTTTGTAGCGCTGATTTGCCTTTCCAGGTTGCTTGGTTGGCCAAAAAGGGCGTATGCGATTTTTCCTGAATATATTCAGGAAAAAACGCATACGCCCTTTTTGGCCAAGGGCATCATTGTCAACGTTTTGCCGCTTTTCATGTGCTTTAAAGGCGATTCGTATCTACCTCCTGAAATCTGTTTCCTGCAATTCTGCCTTGATTTCAAATCCTCTTCTTTGCCTTCCCTCAATATATTTGTGGACGAGAGTTATCATTAATAACTCTGCAGGTTTGTGAATTGCAGTGCCCTGAACCTCCATTTTACAACTCGTTTTTATGGGAGCTGGCCGCAAAATCGCAGAATGGCTTCAGGCCCTGTTCTGGTTCCGGGGGGCAGGCTGAGCCTGTGGTTAATTCTTCTTTCTGATGGGAAAATAGAGTGACCTGTGCCTGTCCCAACACCAAGAGCTAATCTCTCGTTGGTTCCACGTCTTCCCGTTTATCCTCAGGACAAATTGCAACCTGTATGGAACAGGAGGTTAAAGGTGCTGATGCTCCAAGTAGGGAGCTTGCTAGTAAAGCGGCTGGAATGGCGAACCCGGGCACAAGGAGATGAGAAATGAGGTGCGTTTTAGAAACCTTTCCCCATCACACGGTGTACCATCTTCTGGGTTTCTCATGCATGTTTTTGATGTAGGAAGATGCCCTTGAACCTGGAGATTTGGGACCCATGCGATGGGTACCACGCAGTATTCCTTTAAAGGGTCTGCGTTTGCTCACCCAACCTCACCAAACCTCTCAGCCCCAAGAGTGTCCACCCTTATGTCTCTTCCAGCTGTGCGTCTAGATATGGTCAATCCAGGTTGCATCACAGCCCCTGAACGCATTGTGTAAGAATTTCTCTCTCTTTCACTGTCTTTGTTTCATGGGTGTTTCAAAGTAATTTATTTTTATAATGGGGTTTAGCTGCTTTTCACTGCTGTGTTTATGCCGCTTTACACCCACTTGACACACTAACAGAGAGATATCAATACATAGGTTTTACGATTATTATTAGTCAGATATATTCTTGTGCGGTGAATAGGGCGTGTTGAGTCCAGTTCTCTGAGCAAGGAGTAGGTCTTGTCTATTACATATTGGGTTTATGCAACGGTATCTGAGCTAATTTGATACCCTTGTTTTATGTATCACCCCACCTCACCTTTCCCGTTAAGCAGCCATAGTGTGTTTTCTGCATGTGTGACTCTGTTCTGTTTTGTAATTCAGTTCAAGTGTAACGGTTTTTACATTCCCTCTATCAGTGATACCTTATGAGAAGTGTCCTTTTCTGTGTGACTTATTTCACTTAGAATCGTCGTACCTAAATCCACTCATCATGCTGCTACTAACCTTACGACATTGATTTCATGGCTGAGTGATATTCCATTGTACATAAGGACCACAGCTTCTTTATCCATTTTTCTCTTTCCTGGGATATTTAAGGTGGAATGAAGTGGAGGTCCTGGTCAACAGAGCAGCCCTAAACTTTGGGGTGCTTGTGTCTTGCTGATTTTTCATTTTCCCAATTTATACCCCCATGAGTGGAAGTGCCCTATGCTCTCTAAGCTGTGTTTTTCAGATGTTTCAGGACTCACCGGACACTTCTCCGGAGTGGCTCTTGGCAATTTACATCCCGCCCATCAGTGTAGCAAGGCTCCCATTTCTCCATGGCCTGTCCTGCATTTCTGGTTTTGACACTTTTTTCAGCATGGCCCTTTTGACCGATGGGAAGCGAGACTTCTTTGTAGCGCTGATTTGCCTTTCCAGGTGGCTTGGTTGGCCAAAAAGGGCGTATGTGTTTTTTCCTGAATATATTCAGGAAAAAACGCATACGCCCTTTTTGGCCAAGGGCATCATTGTCAACGTTTTGCCGCTTTTCATGTGCTTTAAAGGCGATTCGTATCTACCTCCTGAAATCTGTTTCCTGCAATTCTGCCTTGATTTCAAATCCTCTTCTTTGCCTTCCCTCAATATATTTGTGGACGGGAATTATCATTTATAACTCTGCAGGTTTGTGAATTGCAGTGCCCTGAACCTCCATTTTACAACTCGTTTTTATGGGAGCTGGCCACAAAATCGCAGAATGGCTTCAGGCCCTGTTCTGGTTCCGGGGGGCAGGCTGAGCCTGTGGTTATTTCTTCTTTCTGATGGAAAAATAGAGTGACCTGTGCCTGTCCCAACACCAAGAGCTAGTCTCTCGTTGGTTCCACGTCTTCCCGTTTATCCTCAGGACAAATTGCAACCTGCATGGAACAGGAGGTTAAAGGTGCTGATGCTCCAAGTAGGGAGCTTGCTAGTAAAGCGGCTGGAATGGCGAACCCGGGCACAAGGAGATGAGAAATGAGGTGCGTTTTAGAAACCTTTCCCCATCACACGGTGTACCATCTTCTGGGTTTCTCATGCATGTTTTCGATGTAGGAAGATGCCCTTGAACCTGGAGATTTGGGACCCATGCGATGGGTACCACGCAGTATTCCTTTAAAGGGTCTGCGTTTGCTCACCCAACCTCACCAAACCTCTCAGCCCCAAGAGTGTCCACCCTTATGTCTCATCCAGCTGTGCGTCTAGATATGGTCAATCCAGGTTGCATCACAGCCCCTGAACGCATTGTGTAAGAATTTCTCTCTCTTTCACTGTCTTTGTTTCATGGGTGTTTCAAAGTAATTTATTTTTATAATGGGGTTTAGCTGCTTTTCACTGCTGTGTTTATGCCGCTTTACACCCACTTGACACACTAACAGAGAGATATCAATACATAGGTTTTACGATTATTATTAGTCAGATATATTCTTGTGCGGTGAATAGGGCGTGTTGAGTCCAGTTCTCTGAGCAAGGAGTAGGTCTTGTCTATTACATATTGGGTTTATGGAACGGTATCTGAGCTAATTTGATACCCTTGTTTTATGTATCACCCCACCTCACCTTTCCCGTTAAGCAGCCATAGTGTGTTTTCTGCATGTGTGACTCTGTTCTGTTTTGTAATTCAGTTCAAGTGTAACGGTTTTTACATTCCCTCTATCAGTGATACCTTATGAGAAGTGTCCTTTTCTGTGTGACTTATTTCACTTAGAATCGTCGTACCTAAATCCACTCATCATGCTGCTACTAACCTTACGACATTGATTTCATGGCTGAGTGGTATTCCATTGTACATAAGGACCACAACTTCTTTATCCATTTTTCTCTTTCCTGGGATATTTAAGGTGGAATGAAGTGGAGGTCCTGGTCAACAGAGCAGCCCTAAACTTTGGGGTGCTTGTGTCTTGCTGATTTTTCATTTTCCCAATTTATACCCCCATGAGTGGAAGTGCCCTATGCTCTCTAAGCTGTGTTTTTCAGATGTTTCAGGACTCACCGGACACTTCTCCGGAGTGGCTCTTGGCAATTTACATCCCGCCCATCAGTGTAGCAAGGCTCCCATTTCTCCATGGCCTGTCCTGCATTTCTGGTTTTGACACTTTTTTCAGCATGGCCCTTTTGACCGATGGGAAGCGAGACTTCTTTGTAGCGCTGATTTGCCTTTCCAGGTGGCTTGGTTGGCCAAAAAGGGCGTATGCGTTTTTTCCTGAATATATTCAGGAAAAAACGCATACGCCCTTTTTGGCCAAGGGCATCATTGTCAACGTTTTGCCGCTTTTCATGTGCTTTAAAGGCGATTCGTATCTACCTCCTGAAATCTGTTTCCTGCAATTCTGCCTTGATTTCAAATCCTCTTCTTTGCCTTCCCTCAATATATTTGTGGACGGGAATTATCATTTATAACTCTGCAGGTTTGTGAATTGCAGTGCCCTGAACCTCCATTTTACAACTCGTTTTTATGGGAGCTGGCCACAAAATCGCAGAATGGCTTCAGGCCCTGTTCTGGTTCCGGGGGGCAGGCTGAGCCTGTGGTTATTTCTTCTTTCTGATGGAAAAATAGAGTGACCTGTGCCTGTCCCAACACCAAGAGCTAGTCTCTCGTTGGTTCCACGTCTTCCCGTTTATCCTCAGGACAAATTGCAACCTGCATGGAACAGGAGGTTAAAGGTGCTGATGCTCCAAGTAGGGAGCTTGCTAGTAAAGCGGCTGGAATGGCGAACCCGGGCACAAGGAGATGAGAAATGAGGTGCGTTTTAGAAACCTTTCCCCATCACACGGTGTACCATCTTCTGGGTTTCTCATGCATGTTTTCGATGTAGGAAGATGCCCTTGAACCTGGAGATTTGGGACCCATGCGATGGGTACCACGCAGTATTCCTTTAAAGGGTCTGCGTTTGCTCACCCAACCTCACCAAACCTCTCAGCCCCAAGAGTGTCCACCCTTATGTCTCATCCAGCTGTGCGTCTAGATATGGTCAATCCAGGTTGCATCACAGCCCCTGAACGCATTGTGTAAGAATTTCTCTCTCTTTCACTGTCTTTGTTTCATGGGTGTTTCAAAGTAATTTATTTTTATAATGGGGTTTAGCTGCTTTTCACTGCTGTGTTTATGCCGCTTTACACCCACTTGACACACTAACAGAGAGATATCAATACATAGGTTTTACGATTATTATTAGTCAGATATATTCTTGTGCGGTGAATAGGGCGTGTTGAGTCCAGTTCTCTGAGCAAGGAGTAGGTCTTGTCTATTACATATTGGGTTTATGGAACGGTATCTGAGCTAATTTGATACCCTTGTTTTATGTATCACCCCACCTCACCTTTCCCGTTAAGCAGCCATAGTGTGTTTTCTGCATGTGTGACACTGTTCTGTTTTGTAATTCAGTTCAAGTGTAACGGTTTTTACATTCCCTCTATCAGTGATACCTTATGAGAAGTGTCCTTTTCTGTGTGACTTATTTCACTTAGAATCGTCGTACCTAAATCCACTCATCATGCTGCTACTAACCTTACGACATTGATTTCATGGCTGAGTGGTATTCCATTGTACATAAGGACCACAACTTCTTTATCCATTTTTCTCTTTCCTGGGATATTTAAGGTGGAATGAAGTGGAGGTCCTGGTCAACAGAGCAGCCCTAAACTTTGGGGTGCTTGTGTCTTGCTGATTTTTAATTTTCCCAATTTATACCCCCATGAGTGGAAGTGCCCTATGCTCTCTAAGCTGTGTTTTTCAGATGTTTCAGGACTCACTGGACAGTTCTCCGGAGTGGCTCTTGGCAATTTACATCCCGCCCATCAGTGTAGCAAGGCTCCCATTTCTCCATGGCCTGTCCTGCATTTCTGGTTTTGACACTTTTTTCAGCATGGCCCTTTTGACCGATGGGAAGCGAGACTTCTTTGTAGCGCTGATTTGCCTTTCCAGGTGGCTTGGTTGGCCAAAAAGGGCGTATGTGTTTTTTCCTGAATATATTCAGGAAAAAACGCATACGCCCTTTTTGGCCAAGGGCATCATTGTCAACGTTTTGCCGCTTTTCATGTGCTTTAAAGGCGATTCGTATCTACCTCCTGAAATCTGTTTCCTGCAATTCTGCCTTGATTTCAAATCCTCTTCTTTGCCTTCCCTCAATATATTTGTGGACGGGAATTATCATTTATAACTCTGCAGGTTTGTGAATTGCAGTGCCCTGAACCTCCATTTTACAACTCGTTTTTATGGGAGCTGGCCACAAAATCGCAGAATGGCTTCAGGCCCTGTTCTGGTTCCGGGGGGCAGGCTGAGCCTGTGGTTATTTCTTCTTTCTGATGGAAAAATAGAGTGACCTGTGCCTGTCCCAACACCAAGAGCTAGTCTCTCGTTGGTTCCACGTCTTCCCGTTTATCCTCAGGACAAATTGCAACCTGCATGGAACAGGAGGTTAAAGGTGCTGATGCTCCAAGTAGGGAGCTTGCTAGTAAAGCGGCTGGAATGGCGAACCCGGGCACAAGGAGATGAGAAATGAGGTGCGTTTTAGAAACCTTTCCCCATCACACGGTGTACCATCTTCTGGGTTTCTCATGCATGTTTTCGATGTAGGAAGATGCCCTTGAACCTGGAGATTTGGGACCCATGCGATGGGTACCACGCAGTATTCCTTTAAAGGGTCTGCGTTTGCTCACCCAACCTCACCAAACCTCTCAGCCCCAAGAGTGTCCACCCTTATGTCTCATCCAGCTGTGCGTCTAGATATGGTCAATCCAGGTTGCATCACAGCCCCTGAACGCATTGTGTAAGAATTTCTCTCTCTTTCACTGTCTTTGTTTCATGGGTGTTTCAAAGTAATTTATTTTTATAATGGGGTTTAGCTGCTTTTCACTGCTGTGTTTATGCCGCTTTACACCCACTTGACACACTAACAGAGAGATATCAATACATAGGTTTTACGATTATTATTAGTCAGATATATTCTTGTGCGGTGAATAGGGCGTGTTGAGTCCAGTTCTCTGAGCAAGGAGTAGGTCTTGTCTATTACATATTGGGTTTATGGAACGGTATCTGAGCTAATTTGATACCCTTGTTTTATGTATCACCCCACCTCACCTTTCCCGTTAAGCAGCCATAGTGTGTTTTCTGCATGTGTGACTCTGTTCTGTTTTGTAATTCAGTTCAAGTGTAACGGTTTTTACATTCCCTCTATCAGTGATACCTTATGAGAAGTGTCCTTTTCTGTGTGACTTATTTCACTTAGAATCGTCGTACCTAAATCCACTCATCATGCTGCTACTAACCTTACGACATTGATTTCATGGCTGAGTGGTATTCCATTGTACATAAGGACCACAACTTCTTTATCCATTTTTCTCTTTCCTGGGATATTTAAGGTGGAATGAAGTGGAGGTCCTGGTCAACAGAGCAGCCCTAAACTTTGGGGTGCTTGTGTCTTGCTGATTTTTCATTTTCCCAATTTATACCCCCATGAGTGGAAGTGCCCTATGCTCTCTAAGCTGTGTTTTTCAGATGTTTCAGGACTCACCGGACACTTCTCCGGAGTGGCTCTTGGCAATTTACATCCCGCCCATCAGTGTAGCAAGGCTCCCATTTCTCCATGGCCTGTCCTGCATTTCTGGTTTTGACACTTTTTTCAGCATGGCCCTTTTGACCGATGGGAAGCGAGACTTCTTTGTAGCGCTGATTTGCCTTTCCAGGTGGCTTGGTTGGCCAAAAAGGGCGTATGCGTTTTTTCCTGAATATATTCAGGAAAAAACGCATACGCCCTTTTTGGCCAAGGGCATCATTGTCAACGTTTTGCCGCTTTTCATGTGCTTTAAAGGCGATTCGTATCTACCTCCTGAAATCTGTTTCCTGCAATTCTGCCTTGATTTCAAATCCTCTTCTTTGCCTTCCCTCAATATATTTGTGGACGGGAATTATCATTTATAACTCTGCAGGTTTGTGAATTGCAGTGCCCTGAACCTCCATTTTACAACTCGTTTTTATGGGAGCTGGCCACAAAATCGCAGAATGGCTTCAGGCCCTGTTCTGGTTCCGGGGGGCAGGCTGAGCCTGTGGTTATTTCTTCTTTCTGATGGAAAAATAGAGTGACCTGTGCCTGTCCCAACACCAAGAGCTAGTCTCTCGTTGGTTCCACGTCTTCCCGTTTATCCTCAGGACAAATTGCAACCTGCATGGAACAGGAGGTTAAAGGTGCTGATGCTCCAAGTAGGGAGCTTGCTAGTAAAGCGGCTGGAATGGCGAACCCGGGCACAAGGAGATGAGAAATGAGGTGCGTTTTAGAAACCTTTCCCCATCACACGGTGTACCATCTTCTGGGTTTCTCATGCATGTTTTCGATGTAGGAAGATGCCCTTGAACCTGGAGATTTGGGACCCATGCGATGGGTACCACGCAGTATTCCTTTAAAGGGTCTGCGTTTGCTCACCCAACCTCACCAAACCTCTCAGCCCCAAGAGTGTCCACCCTTATGTCTCATCCAGCTGTGCGTCTAGATATGGTCAATCCAGGTTGCATCACAGCCCCTGAACGCATTGTGTAAGAATTTCTCTCTCTTTCACTGTCTTTGTTTCATGGGTGTTTCAAAGTAATTTATTTTTATAATGGGGTTTAGCTGCTTTTCACTGCTGTGTTTATGCCGCTTTACACCCACTTGACACACTAACAGAGAGATATCAATACATAGGTTTTACGATTATTATTAGTCAGATATATTCTTGTGCGGTGAATAGGGCGTGTTGAGTCCAGTTCTCTGAGCAAGGAGTAGGTCTTGTCTATTACATATTGGGTTTATGGAACGGTATCTGAGCTAATTTGATACCCTTGTTTTATGTATCACCCCACCTCACCTTTCCCGTTAAGCAGCCATAGTGTGTTTTCTGCATGTGTGACTCTGTTCTGTTTTGTAATTCAGTTCAAGTGTAATGGTTTTTACATTCCCTCTATCAGTGATACCTTATGAGAAGTGTCCTTTTCTGTGTGACTTATTTCACTTAGAATCGTCGTACCTAAATCCACTCATCCTGCTGCTACTAACCTTACGACATTGATTTCATGGCTGAGTGGTATTCCATTGTACATAAGGACCACAACTTCTTTATCCATTTTTCTCTTTCCTGGGATATTTAAGGTGGAATGAAGTGGAGGTCCTGGTCAACAGAGCAGCCCTAAACTTTGGGGTGCTTGTGTCTTGCTGATTTTTAATTTTCCCAATTTATACCCCCATGAGTGGAAGTGCCCTATGCTCTCTAAGCTGTGTTTTTCAGATGTTTCAGGACTCACTGGACAGTTCTCCGGAGTGGCTCTTGGCAATTTACATCCCGCCCATCAGTGTAGCAAGGCTCCCATTTCTCCATGGCCTGTCCTGCATTTCTGGTTTTGACACTTTTTTCAGCATGGCCCTTTTGACCGATGGGAAGCGAGACTTCTTTGTAGCGCTGATTTGCCTTTCCAGGTTGCTTGGTTGGCCAAAAAGGGCGTATGCGATTTTTCCTGAATATATTCAGGAAAAAACGCATACGCCCTTTTTGGCCAAGGGCATCATTGTCAACGTTTTGCCGCTTTTCATGTGCTTTAAAGGCGATTCGTATCTACCTCCTGAAATCTGTTTCCTGCAATTCTGCCTTGATTTCAAATCCTCTTCTTTGCCTTCCCTCAATATATTTGTGGACGGGAATTATCATTTATAACTCTGCAGGTTTGTGAATTGCAGTGCCCTGAACCTCCATTTTACAACTCGTTTTTATGGGAGCTGGCCACAAAATCGCAGAATGGCTTCAGGCCCTGTTCTGGTTCCGGGGGGCAGGCTGAGCCTGTGGTTATTTCTTCTTTCTGATGGAAAAATAGAGTGACCTGTGCCTGTCCCAACACCAAGAGCTAGTCTCTCGTTGGTTCCACGTCTTCCCGTTTATCCTCAGGACAAATTGCAACCTGCATGGAACAGGAGGTTAAAGGTGCTGATGCTCCAAGTAGGGAGCTTGCTAGTAAAGCGGCTGGAATGGCGAACCCGGGCACAAGGAGATGAGAAATGAGGTGCGTTTTAGAAACCTTTCCCCATCACACGGTGTACCATCTTCTGGGTTTCTCATGCATGTTTTCGATGTAGGAAGATGCCCTTGAACCTGGAGATTTGGGACCCATGCGATGGGTACCACGCAGTATTCCTTTAAAGGGTCTGCGTTTGCTCACCCAACCTCACCAAACCTCTCAGCCCCAAGAGTGTCCACCCTTATGTCTCATCCAGCTGTGCGTCTAGATATGGTCAATCCAGGTTGCATCACAGCCCCTGAACGCATTGTGTAAGAATTTCTCTCTCTTTCACTGTCTTTGTTTCATGGGTGTTTCAAAGTAATTTATTTTTATAATGGGGTTTAGCTGCTTTTCACTGCTGTGTTTATGCCGCTTTACACCCACTTGACACACTAACAGAGAGATATCAATACATAGGTTTTACGATTATTATTAGTCAGATATATTCTTGTGCGGTGAATAGGGCGTGTTGAGTCCAGTTCTCTGAGCAAGGAGTAGGTCTTGTCTATTACATATTGGGTTTATGGAACGGTATCTGAGCTAATTTGATACCCTTGTTTTATGTATCACCCCACCTCACCTTTCCCGTTAAGCAGCCATAGTGTGTTTTCTGCATGTGTGACTCTGTTCTGTTTTGTAATTCAGTTCAAGTGTAACGGTTTTTACATTCCCTCTATCAGTGATACCTTATGAGAAGTGTCCTTTTCTGTGTGACTTATTTCACTTAGAATCGTCGTACCTAAATCCACTCATCATGCTGCTACTAACCTTACGACATTGATTTCATGGCTGAGTGGTATTCCATTGTACATAAGGACCACAACTTCTTTATCCATTTTTCTCTTTCCTGGGATATTTAAGGTGGAATGAAGTGGAGGTCCTGGTCAACAGAGCAGCCCTAAACTTTGGGGTGCTTGTGTCTTGCTGATTTTTCATTTTCCCAATTTATACCCCCATGAGTGGAAGTGCCCTATGCTCTCTAAGCTGTGTTTTTCAGATGTTTCAGGACTCACCGGACACTTCTCCGGAGTGGCTCTTGGCAATTTACATCCCGCCCATCAGTGTAGCAAGGCTCCCATTTCTCCATGGCCTGTCCTGCATTTCTGGTTTTGACACTTTTTTCAGCATGGCCCTTTTGACCGATGGGAAGCGAGACTTCTTTGTAGCGCTGATTTGCCTTTCCAGGTGGCTTGGTTGGCCAAAAAGGGCGTATGCGTTTTTTCCTGAATATATTCAGGAAAAAACGCATACGCCCTTTTTGGCCAAGGGCATCATTGTCAACGTTTTGCCGCTTTTCATGTGCTTTAAAGGCGATTCGTATCTACCTCCTGAAATCTGTTTCCTGCAATTCTGCCTTGATTTCAAATCCTCTTCTTTGCCTTCCCTCAATATATTTGTGGACGGGAATTATCATTTATAACTCTGCAGGTTTGTGAATTGCAGTGCCCTGAACCTCCATTTTACAACTCGTTTTTATGGGAGCTGGCCACAAAATCGCAGAATGGCTTCAGGCCCTGTTCTGGTTCCGGGGGGCAGGCTGAGCCTGTGGTTATTTCTTCTTTCTGATGGAAAAATAGAGTGACCTGTGCCTGTCCCAACACCAAGAGCTAGTCTCTCGTTGGTTCCACGTCTTCCCGTTTATCCTCAGGACAAATTGCAACCTGCATGGAACAGGAGGTTAAAGGTGCTGATGCTCCAAGTAGGGAGCTTGCTAGTAAAGCGGCTGGAATGGCGAACCCGGGCACAAGGAGATGAGAAATGAGGTGCGTTTTAGAAACCTTTCCCCATCACACGGTGTACCATCTTCTGGGTTTCTCATGCATGTTTTCGATGTAGGAAGATGCCCTTGAACCTGGAGATTTGGGACCCATGCGATGGGTACCACGCAGTATTCCTTTAAAGGGTCTGCGTTTGCTCACCCAACCTCACCAAACCTCTCAGCCCCAAGAGTGTCCACCCTTATGTCTCATCCAGCTGTGCGTCTAGATATGGTCAATCCAGGTTGCATCACAGCCCCTGAACGCATTGTGTAAGAATTTCTCTCTCTTTCACTGTCTTTGTTTCATGGGTGTTTCAAAGTAATTTATTTTTATAATGGGGTTTAGCTGCTTTTCACTGCTGTGTTTATGCCGCTTTACACCCAC
This sequence comes from Balaenoptera borealis, assembly GCF_965194805.1. NCBI lineage: Eukaryota > Metazoa > Chordata > Mammalia > Artiodactyla > Balaenopteridae > Balaenoptera > Balaenoptera borealis. The sequence continues at coordinate 94,613 of NW_028123667.1, read as the reverse complement.
TTGACACACTAACAGAGAGATATCAATACATAGGTTTTACGATTATTATTAGTCAGATATATTCTTGTGCGGTGAATAGGGCGTGTTGAGTCCAGTTCTCTGAGCAAGGAGTAGGTCTTGTCTATTACATATTGGGTTTATGGAACGGTATCTGAGCTAATTTGATACCCTTGTTTTATGTATCACCCCACCTCACCTTTCCCGTTAAGCAGCCATAGTGTGTTTTCTGCATGTGTGACTCTGTTCTGTTTTGTAATTCAGTTCAAGTGTAATGGTTTTTACATTCCCTCTATCAGTGATACCTTATGAGAAGTGTCCTTTTCTGTGTGACTTATTTCACTTAGAATCGTCGTACCTAAATCCACTCATCCTGCTGCTACTAACCTTACGACATTGATTTCATGGCTGAGTGGTATTCCATTGTACATAAGGACCACAACTTCTTTATCCATTTTTCTCTTTCCTGGGATATTTAAGGTGGAATGAAGTGGAGGTCCTGGTCAACAGAGCAGCCCTAAACTTTGGGGTGCTTGTGTCTTGCTGATTTTTAATTTTCCCAATTTATACCCCCATGAGTGGAAGTGCCCTATGCTCTCTAAGCTGTGTTTTTCAGATGTTTCAGGACTCACTGGACAGTTCTCCGGAGTGGCTCTTGGCAATTTACATCCCGCCCATCAGTGTAGCAAGGCTCCCATTTCTCCATGGCCTGTCCTGCATTTCTGGTTTTGACACTTTTTTCAGCATGGCCCTTTTGACCGATGGGAAGCGAGACTTCTTTGTAGCGCTGATTTGCCTTTCCAGGTGGCTTGGTTGGCCAAAAAGGGCGTATGCGATTTTTCCTGAATATATTCAGGAAAAAACGCATACGCCCTTTTTGGCCAAGGGCATCATTGTCAACGTTTTGCCGCTTTTCATGTGCTTTAAAGGCGATTCGTATCTACCTCCTGAAATCTGTTTCCTGCAATTCTGCCTTGATTTCAAATCCTATTCTTTGCCTTCCCTCAATATATTTGTGGACGAGAGTTATCATTAATAACTCTGCAGGTTTGTGAATTGCAGTGCCCTGAACCTCCATTTTACAACTCGTTTTTATGGGAGCTGTCCGCAAAATCGCAGAATGGCTTCAGGCCCTGTTCTGGTTCCGGGGGGCAGGCTGAGCCTGTGGTTAATTCTTCTTTCTGATGGGAAAATAGAGTGACCTGTGCCTGTCCCAACACCAAGAGCTAGTCTCTCGTTGGTTCCACGTCTTCCCGTTTATCCTCAGGACAAATTGCAACCTGTATGGAACAGGAGGTTAAAGGTGCTGATGCTCCAAGTAGGGAGCTTGCTAGTAAAGCGGCTGGAATGGCGAACCCGGGCACAAGGAGATGAGAAATGAGGTGCGTTTTAGAAACCTTTCCCCATCACACGGTGTACCATCTTCTGGGTTTCTCATGCATGTTTTTGATGTAGGAAGATGCCCTTGAACCTGGAGATTTGGGACCCATGCGATGGGTACCACGCAGTATTCCTTTAAAGGGTCTGCGTTTGCTCACCCAACCTCACCAATCCTCTCAGCCCCAAGAGTGTCCACCCTTATGTCTCATCCAGCTGTGCGTCTAGATATGGTCAATCCAGGTTGCATCACAGCCCCTGAACGCATTGTGTAAGAATTTCTCTCTCTTTCACTGTCTTTGTTTCATGGGTGTTTCAAAGTAATTTATTTTTATAATGGGGTTTAGCTGCTTTTCACTGCTGTGTTTATGCCGCTTTACACCCACTTGACACACTAACAGAGAGATATCAATACATAGGTTTTACGATTATTATTAGTCAGATATATTCTTGTGTGGTGAATAGGGCGTGTTGAGTCCAGTTCTCTGAGCAAGGAGTAGGTCTTGTCTATTACATATTGGGTTTATGGAACGGTATCTGAGCTAATTTGATACCCTTGTTTTATGTATCACCCCACCTCACCTTTCCCGTTAAGCAGCCATAGTGTGTTTTCTGCATGTGTGACTCTGTTCTGTTTTGTAATTCAGTTCAAGTGTAACGGTTTTTACATTCCCTCTATCAGTGATACCTTATGAGAAGTGTCCTTTTCTGTGTGACTTATTTCACTTAGAATCGTCGTACCTAAATCCACTCATCATGCTGCTACTAACCTTACGACATTGATTTCATGGCTGAGTGGTATTCCATTGTACATAAGGACCACAACTTCTTTATCCATTTTTCTCTTTCCTGGGATATTTAAGGTGGAATGAAGTGGAGGTCCTGGTCAACAGAGCAGCCCTAAACTTTGGGGTGCTTGTGTCTTGCTGATTTTTAATTTTCCCAATTTATACCCCCATGAGTGGAAGTGCCCTATGCTCTCTAAGCTGTGTTTTTCAGATGTTTCAGGACTCACTGGACAGTTCTCCGGAGTGGCTCTTGGCAATTTACATCCCGCCCATCAGTGTAGCAAGGCTCCCATTTCTCCATGGCCTGTCCTGCATTTCTGGTTTTGACACTTTTTTCAGCATGGCCCTTTTGACCGATGGGAAGCGAGACTTCTTTGTAGCGCTGATTTGCCTTTCCAGGTTGCTTGGTTGGCCAAAAAGGGCGTATGCGATTTTTCCTGAATATATTCAGGAAAAAACGCATACGCCCTTTTTGGCCAAGGGCATCATTGTCAACGTTTTGCCGCTTTTCATGTGCTTTAAAGGCGATTCGTATCTACCTCCTGAAATCTGTTTCCTGCAATTCTGCCTTGATTTCAAATCCTATTCTTTGCCTTCCCTCAATATATTTGTGGACGAGAGTTATCATTAATAACTCTGCAGGTTTGTGAATTGCAGTGCCCTGAACCTCCATTTTACAACTCGTTTTTATGGGAGCTGTCCGCAAAATCGCAGAATGGCTTCAGGCCCTGTTCTGGTTCCGGGGGGCAGGCTGAGCCTGTGGTTAATTCTTCTTTCTGATGGGAAAATAGAGTGACCTGTGCCTGTCCCAACACCAAGAGCTAGTCTCTCGTTGGTTCCACGTCTTCCCGTTTATCCTCAGGACAAATTGCAACCTGTATGGAACAGGAGGTTAAAGGTGCTGATGCTCCAAGTAGGGAGCTTGCTAGTAAAGCGGCTGGAATGGCGAACCCGGGCACAAGGAGATGAGAAATGAGGTGCGTTTTAGAAACCTTTCCCCATCACACGGTGTACCATCTTCTGGGTTTCTCATGCATGTTTTTGATGTAGGAAGATGCCCTTGAACCTGGAGATTTGGGACCCATGCGATGGGTACCACGCAGTATTCCTTTAAAGGGTCTGCGTTTGCTCACCCAACCTCACCAATCCTCTCAGCCCCAAGAGTGTCCACCCTTATGTCTCATCCAGCTGTGCGTCTAGATATGGTCAATCCAGGTTGCATCACAGCCCCTGAACGCATTGTGTAAGAATTTCTCTCTCTTTCACTGTCTTTGTTTCATGGGTGTTTCAAAGTAATTTATTTTTATAATGGGGTTTAGCTGCTTTTCACTGCTGTGTTTATGCCGCTTTACACCCACTTGACACACTAACAGAGAGATATCAATACATAGGTTTTACGATTATTATTAGTCAGATATATTCTTGTGTGGTGAATAGGGCGTGTTGAGTCCAGTTCTCTGAGCAAGGAGTAGGTCTTGTCTATTACATATTGGGTTTATGGAACGGTATCTGAGCTAATTTGATACCCTTGTTTTATGTATCACCCCACCTCACCTTTCCCGTTAAGCAGCCATAGTGTGTTTTCTGCATGTGTGACTCTGTTCTGTTTTGTAATTCAGTTCAAGTGTAACGGTTTTTACATTCCCTCTATCAGTGATACCTTATGAGAAGTGTCCTTTTCTGTGTGACTTATTTCACTTAGAATCGTCGTACCTAAATCCACTCATCATGCTGCTACTAACCTTACGACATTGATTTCATGGCTGAGTGGTATTCCATTGTACATAAGGACCACAACTTCTTTATCCATTTTTCTCTTTCCTGGGATATTTAAGGTGGAATGAAGTGGAGGTCCTGGTCAACAGAGCAGCCCTAAACTTTGGGGTGCTTGTGTCTTGCTGATTTTTAATTTTCCCAATTTATACCCCCATGAGTGGAAGTGCCCTATGCTCTCTAAGCTGTGTTTTTCAGATGTTTCAGGACTCACTGGACAGTTCTCCGGAGTGGCTCTTGGCAATTTACATCCCGCCCATCAGTGTAGCAAGGCTCCCATTTCTCCATGGCCTGTCCTGCATTTCTGGTTTTGACACTTTTTTCAGCATGGCCCTTTTGACCGATGGGAAGCGAGACTTGTTTGTAGCGCTGATTTGCCTTTCCAGGTTGCTTGGTTGGCCAAAAAGGGCGTATGCGATTTTTCCTGAATATATTCAGGAAAAAACGCATACGCCCTTTTTGGCCAAGGGCATCATTGTCAACGTTTTGCCGCTTTTCATGTGCTTTAAAGGCGATTCGTATCTACCTCCTGAAATCTGTTTTCTGCAATTCTGCCTTGATTTCAAATCCTATTCTTTGCCTTCCCTCAATATATTTGTGGACGAGAGTTATCATTAATAACTCTGCAGGTTTGTGAATTGCAGTGCCCTGAACCTCCATTTTACAACTCGTTTTTATGGGAGCTGTCCGCAAAATCGCAGAATGGCTTCAGGCCCTGTTCTGGTTCCGGGGGGCAGGCTGAGCCTGTGGTTAATTCTTCTTTCTGATGGGAAAATAGAGTGACCTGTGCCTGTCCCAACACCAAGAGCTAGTCTCTCGTTGGTTCCACGTCTTCCCGTTTATCCTCAGGACAAATTGCAACCTGTATGGAACAGGAGGTTAAAGGTGCTGATGCTCCAAGTAGGGAGCTTGCTAGTAAAGCGGCTGGAATGGCGAACCCGGGCACAAGGAGATGAGAAATGAGGTGCGTTTTAGAAACCTTTCCCCATCACACGGTGTACCATCTTCTGGGTTTCTCATGCATGTTTTTGATGTAGGAAGATGCCCTTGAACCTGGAGATTTGGGACCCATGCGATGGGTACCACGCAGTATTCCTTTAAAGGGTCTGCGTTTGCTCACCCAACCTCACCAATCCTCTCAGCCCCAAGAGTGTCCACCCTTATGTCTCATCCAGCTGTGCGTCTAGATATGGTCAATCCAGGTTGCATCACAGCCCCTGAACGCATTGTGTAAGAATTTCTCTCTCTTTCACTGTCTTTGTTTCATGGGTGTTTCAAAGTAATTTATTTTTATAATGGGGTTTAGCTGCTTTTCACTGCTGTGTTTATGCCGCTTTACACCCACTTGACACACTAACAGAGAGATATCAATACATAGGTTTTACGATTATTATTAGTCAGATATATTCTTGTGCGGTGAATAGGGCGTGTTGAGTCCAGTTCTCTGAGCAAGGAGTAGGTCTTGTCTATTACATATTGGGTTTATGGAACGGTATCTGAGCTAATTTGATACCCTTGTTTTATGTATCACCCCACCTCACCTTTCCCGTTAAGCAGCCATAGTGTGTTTTCTGCATGTGTGACTCTGTTCTGTTTTGTAATTCAGTTCAAGTGTAACGGTTTTTACATTCCCTCTATCAGTGATACCTTATGAGAAGTGTCCTTTTCTGTGTGACTTATTTCACTTAGAATCGTCGTACCTAAATCCACTCATCATGCTGCTACTAACCTTACGACATTGATTTCATGGCTGAGTGATATTCCATTGTACATAAGGACCACAACTTCTTTATCCATTTTTCTCTTTCCTGGGATATTTAAGGTGGAATGAAGTGGAGGTCCTGGTCAACAGAGCAGCCCTAAACTTTGGGGTGCTTGTGTCTTGCTGATTTTTCATTTTCCCAATTTATACCCCCATGAGTGGAAGTGCCCTATGCTCTCTAAGCTGTGTTTTTCAGATGTTTCAGGACTCACCGGACACTTCTCCGGAGTGGCTCTTGGCAATTTACATCCCGCCCATCAGTGTAGCAAGGCTCCCATTTCTCCATGGCCTGTCCTGCATTTCTGGTTTTGACACTTTTTTCAGCATGGCCCTTTTGACCGATGGGAAGCGAGACTTCTTTGTAGCGCTGATTTGCCTTTCCAGGTTGCTTGGTTGGCCAAAAAGGGCGTATGCGATTTTTCCTGAATATATTCAGGAAAAAACGCATACGCCCTTTTTGGCCAAGGGCATCATTGTCAACGTTTTGCCGCTTTTCATGTGCTTTAAAGGCGATTCGTATCTACCTCCTGAAATCTGTTTCCTGCAATTCTGCCTTGATTTCAAATCCTATTCTTTGCCTTCCCTCAATATATTTGTGGACGAGAGTTATCATTAATAACTCTGCAGGTTTGTGAATTGCAGTGCCCTGAACCTCCATTTTACAACTCGTTTTTATGGGAGCTGGCCGCAAAATCGCAGAATGGCTTCAGGCCCTGTTCTGGTTCCGGGGGGCAGGCTGAGCCTGTGGTTAATTCTTCTTTCTGATGGGAAAATAGAGTGACCTGTGCCTGTCCCAACACCAAGAGCTAGTCTCTCGTTGGTTCCACGTCTTCCCGTTTATCCTCAGGACAAATTGCAACCTGTATGGAACAGGAGGTTAAAGGTGCTGATGCTCCAAGTAGGGAGCTTGCTAGTAAAGCGGCTGGAATGGCGAACCCGGGCACAAGGAGATGAGAAATGAGGTGCGTTTTAGAAACCTTTCCCCATCACACGGTGTACCATCTTCTGGGTTTCTCATGCATGTTTTCGATGTAGGAAGATGCCCTTGAACCTGGAGATTTGGGACCCATGCGATGGGTACCACGCAGTATTCCTTTAAAGGGTCTGCGTTTGCTCACCCAACCTCACCAAACCTCTCAGCCCCAAGAGTGTCCACCCTTATGTCTCATCCAGCTGTGCGTCTAGATATGGTCAATCCAGGTTGCATCACAGCCCCTGAACGCATTGTGTAAGAATTTCTCTCTCTTTCACTGTCTTTGTTTCATGGGTGTTTCAAAGTAATTTATTTTTATAATGGGGTTTAGCTGCTTTTCACTGCTGTGTTTATGCCGCTTTACACCCACTTGACACACTAACAGAGAGATATCAATACATAGGTTTTACGATTATTATTAGTCAGATATATTCTTGTGCGGTGAATAGGGCGTGTTGAGTCCAGTTCTCTGAGCAAGGAGTAGGTCTTGTCTATTACATATTGGGTTTATGGAACGGTATCTGAGCTAATTTGATACCCTTGTTTTATGTATCACCCCACCTCACCTTTCCCGTTAAGCAGCCATAGTGTGTTTTCTGCATGTGTGACTCTGTTCTGTTTTGTAATTCAGTTCAAGTGTAATGGTTTTTACATTCCCTCTATCAGTGATACCTTATGAGAAGTGTCCTTTTCTGTGTGACTTATTTCACTTAGAATCGTCGTACCTAAATCCACTCATCATGCTGCTACTAACCTTACGACATTGATTTCATGGCTGAGAGATATTCCATTGTACATAAGGACCACAACTTCTTTATCCATTTTTCTCTTTCCTGGGATATTTAAGGTGGAATGAAGTGGAGGTCCTGGTCAACAGAGCAGCCCTCAACTTTGGGGTGCTTGTGTCTTGCTGATTTTTCATTTTCCCAATTTATACCCCCATGAGTGGAAGTGCCCTATGCTCTCTAAGCTGTGTTTTTCAGATGTTTCAGGACTCACCGGACACTTCTCCGGAGTGGCTCTTGGCAATTTACATCCCGCCCATCAGTGTAGCAAGGCTCCCATTTCTCCATGGCCTGTCCTGCATTTCTGGTTTTGACACTTTTTTCAGCATGGCCCTTTTGACCGATGGGAAGCGAGACTTCTTTGTAGCGCTGATTTGCCTTTCCAGGTGGCTTGGTTGGCCAAAAAGGGCGTATGCGTTTTTTCCTGAATATATTCAGGAAAAAACGCATACGCCCTTTTTGGCCAAGGGCATCATTGTCAACGTTTTGCCGCTTTTCATGTGCTTTAAAGGTGATTCGTATCTACCTCCTGAAATCTGTTTCCTGCAATTCTGCCTTGATTTCAAATCCTCTTCTTTGCCTTCCCTCAATATATTTGTGGACGGGAGTTATCATTTATAACTCTGCAGGTTTGTGAATTGCAGTGCCCTGAACCTCCATTTTACAACTCGTTTTTATGGGAGCTGGCCGCAAAATCGCAGAATGGCTTCAGGCCCTGTTCTGGTTCCGGGGGGCAGGCTGAGCCTGTGGTTATTTCTTCTTTCTGATGGAAAAATAGAGTGACCTGTGCCTGTCCCAACACCAAGAGCTAGTCTCTCGTTGGTTCCACGTCTTCCCGTTTATCCTCAGGACAAATTGCAACCTGCATGGAACAGGAGGTTAAAGGTGCTGATGCTCCAAGTAGGGAGCTTGCTAGTAAAGCGGCTGGAATGGCGAACCCGGGCACAAGGAGATGAGAAATGAGGTGCGTTTTAGAAACCTTTCCCCATCACACGGTGTACCATCTTCTGGGTTTCTCATGCATGTTTTCGATGTAGGAAGATGCCCTTGAACCTGGAGATTTGGGACCCATGCGATGGGTACCACGCAGTATTCCTTTAAAGGGTCTGCGTTTGCTCACCCAACCTCACCAAACCTCTCAGCCCCAAGAGTGTCCACCCTTATGTCTCATCCAGCTGTGCGTCTAGATATGGTCAATCCAGGTTGCATCACAGCCCCTGAACGCATTGTGTAAGAATTTCTCTCTCTTTCACTGTCTTTGTTTCATGGGTGTTTCAAAGTAATTTATTTTTATAATGGGGTTTAGCTGCTTTTCACTGCTGTGTTTATGCCGCTTTACACCCACTTGACACACTAACAGAGAGATATCAATACATAGGTTTTACGATTATTATTAGTCAGATATATTCTTGTGCGGTGAATAGGGCGTGTTGAGTCCAGTTCTCTGAGCAAGGAGTAGGTCTTGTCTATTACATATTGGGTTTATGGAACGGTATCTGAGCTAATTTGATACCCTTGTTTTATGTATCACCCCACCTCACCTTTCCCGTTAAGCAGCCATAGTGTGTTTTCTGCATGTGTGACTCTGTTCTGTTTTGTAATTCAGTTCAAGTGTAACGGTTTTTACATTCCCTCTATCAGTGATACCTTAGGAGAAGTGTCCTTTTCTGTGTGACTTATTTCACTTAGAATCGTCGTACCTAAATCCACTCATCCTGCTGCTACTAACCTTACGACATTGATTTCATGGCTGAGTGGTATTCCATTGTACATAAGGACCACAACTTCTTTATCCATTTTTCTCTTTCCTGGGATATTTAAGGTGGAATGAAGTGGAGGTCCTGGTCAACAGAGCAGCCCTAAACTTTGGGGTGCTTGTGTCTTGCTGATTTTTAATTTTCCCAATTTATACCCCCATGAGTGGAAGTGCCCTATGCTCTCTAAGCTGTGTTTTTCAGATGTTTCAGGACTCACCGGACACTTCTCCGGAGTGGCTCTTGGCAATTTACATCCCGCCCATCAGTGTAGCAAGGCTCCCATTTCTCCATGGCCTGTCCTGCATTTCTGGTTTTGACACTTTTTTCAGCATGGCCCTTTTGACCGATGGGAAGCGAGACTTCTTTGTAGCGCTGATTTGCCTTTTCAGGTTGCTTGGTTGGCCAAAAAGGGCGTATGCGATTTTTCCTGAATATATTCAGGAAAAAACGCATACGCCCTTTTTGGCCAAGGGCATCATTGTCAACGTTTTGCCGCTTTTCATGTGCTTTAAAGGCGATTCGTATCTACCTCCTGAAATCTGTTTCCTGCAATTCTGCCTTGATTTCAAATCCTATTCTTTGCCTTCCCTCAATATATTTGTGGACGAGAGTTATCATTAATAACTCTGCAGGTTTGTGAATTGCAGTGCCCTGAACCTCCATTTTACAACTCGTTTTTATGGGAGCTGGCCGCAAAATCGCAGAATGGCTTCAGGCCCTGTTCTGGTTCCGGGGGGCAGGCTGAGCCTGTGGTTAATTCTTCTTTCTGATGGGAAAATAGAGTGACCTGTGCCTGTCCCAACACCAAGAGCTAATCTCTCGTTGGTTCCACGTCTTCCCGTTTATCCTCAGGACAAATTGCAACCTGTATGGAACAGGAGGTTAAAGGTGCTGATGCTCCAAGTAGGGAGCTTGCTAGTAAAGCGGCTGGAATGGCGAACCCGGGCACAAGGAGATGAGAAATGAGGTGCGTTTTAGAAACCTTTCCCCATCACACGGTGTACCATCTTCTGGGTTTCTCATGCATGTTTTTGATGTAGGAAGATGCCCTTGAACCTGGAGATTTGGGACCCATGCGATGGGTACCACGCAGTATTCCTTTAAAGGGTCTGCGTTTGCTCACCCAACCTCACCAAACCTCTCAGCCCCAAGAGTGTCCACCCTTATGTCTCATCCAGCTGTGCGTCTAGATATGGTCAATCCAGGTTGCATCACAGCCCCTGAACGCATTGTGTAAGAATTTCTCTCTCTTTCACTGTCTTTGTTTCATGGGTGTTTCAAAGTAATTTATTTTTATAATGGGGTTTAGCTGCTTTTCACTGCTGTGTTTATGCCGCTTTACACCCACTTGACACACTAACAGAGAGATATCAATACATAGGTTTTACGATTATTATTAGTCAGATATATTCTTGTGCGGTGAATAGGGCGTGTTGAGTCCAGTTCTCTGAGCAAGGAGTAGGTCTTGTCTATTACATATTGGGTTTATGGAACGGTATCTGAGCTAATTTGATACCCTTGTTTTATGTATCACCCCACCTCACCTTTCCCGTTAAGCAGCCATAGTGTGTTTTCTGCATGTGTGACTCTGTTCTGTTTTGTAATTCAGTTCAAGTGTAACGGTTTTTACATTCCCTCTATCAGTGATACCTTAGGAGAAGTGTCCTTTTCTGTGTGACTTATTTCACTTAGAATCGTCGTACCTAAATCCACTCATCATGCTGCTACTAACCTTACGACATTGATTTCATGGCTGAGTGGTATTCCATTGTACATAAGGACCACAACTTCTTTATCCATTTTTCTCTTTCCTGGGATATTTAAGGTGGAATGAAGTGGAGGTCCTGGTCAACAGAGCAGCCCTAAACTTTGGGGTGCTTGTGTCTTGCTGATTTTTAATTTTCCCAATTTATACCCCCATGAGTGGAAGTGCCCTATGCTCTCTAAGCTGTGTTTTTCAGATGTTTCAGGACTCACCGGACACTTCTCCGGAGTGGCTCTTGGCAATTTACATCCCGCCCATCAGTGTAGCAAGGCTCCCATTTCTCCATGGCCTGTCCTGCATTTCTGGTTTTGACACTTTTTTCAGCATGGCCCTTTTGACCGATGGGAAGCGAGACTTCTTTGTAGCGCTGATTTGCCTTTCCAGGTGGCTTGGTTGGCCAAAAAGGGCGTATGCGTTTTTTCCTGAATATATTCAGGAAAAAACGCATACGCCCTTTTTGGCCAAGGGCATCATTGTCAACGTTTTGCCGCTTTTCATGTGCTTTAAAGGCGATTCGAATCTACCTCCTGAAATCTGTTTCCTGCAATTCTGCCTTGATTTCAAATCCTCTTCTTTCCCTTCCCTCAATATATTTGTGGACGAGAGTTATCATTTATAACTCTGCAGGTTTGTGAATTGCAGTGCCCTGAACCTCCGTTTTACAACTCGTTTTTATGGGAGCTGGCCGCAAAATCGCAGAATGGCTTCAGGCCCTGTTCTGGTTCCGGGGGTCAGGCTGAGCCTGTGGTTAATTCTTCTTTCTGATGGGAAAATAGAGTGACCTGTGCCTGTCCCAACACCAAGAGCTAGTCTCTCGTTGGTTCCACGTCTTCCCGTTTATCCTCAGGACAAATTGCAACCTGTACGGAACAGGAGGTTAAAGGTGCTGATGCTCCAAGTAGGGAGGCTTGCTAGTAAAGCGGCTGGAATGGCGAACCCGGGCACAAGGAGATGAGAAATGAGGTGCGTTTTAGAAGCCTTTCCCCATCACACGGTGTACCATCTTCTGGGTTTCTCATGCATGTTTTGCATGTAGGAAGATGCCCTTGAACCTGGAGATTTGGGACCCATGCGATGGGTACCACGCAGTATTCCTTTAAAGGGTCTGCGTTTGCTCACCCAACCTCACCAAACCTCTCAGCCCCAAGAGTGTCCACCCTTATGTCTCATCCAGCTGTGCGTCTAGATATGGTCAATCCAGGTTGCATCACAGCCCCTGAACGCATTGTGTAAGAAATTCTCTCTCTTTCACTGTCTTTGTTTCATGGGTGTTTCAAAGTAATTTATTTTTATAATGGGGTTTAGCTGCTTTTCACTGCTGTGTTTATGCCGCTTTACACCCACTTGACACACTAACAGAGAGATATCAATACATAGGTTTTACGATTATTATTAGTCAGATATATTCTTGTGCGGTGAATAGGGCGTGTTGAGTCCAGTTCTCTGAGCAAGGAGTAGGTCTTGTCTATTACATATTGGGTTTATGGAACGGTATCTGAGCTAATTTGATACCCTTGTTTTATGTATCACCCCACCTCACCTTTCCCGTTAAGCAGCCATAGTGTGTTTTCTGCATGTGTGACTCTGTTCTGTTTTGTAATTCAGTTCAAGTGTAACGGTTTTTACATTCCCTCTATCAGTGATACCTTATGACAAGTGTCCTTTTCTGTGTGACTTATTTCACTTAGAATCGTCGTACCTAAATCCACTCATCATGCTGCTACTAACCTTACGGCATTGATTTCCTGGCTGAGTGATATTCCATTGTACATAAGGACCACAACTTCTTTATCCATTTTTCTCTTTCCTGGGATATTTAAGGTGGAATGAAGTGGAGGTCCTGGTCAACAGAGCAGCCCTAAACTTTGGGGTGCTTGTGTCTTGCTGATTTTTAATTTTCCCAATTTATACCCCCATGAGTGGAAGTGCCCTATGCTCTCTAAGCTGTGTTTTTCAGATGTTTCAGGACTCACCGGACACTTCTCCAGAGTGGCTCTTGGCAATTTACATCCCGCCCATCAGTGTAGCAAGGCTCCCATTTCTCCATGGCCTGTCCTGCATTTCTGGTTTTGACACTTTTTTCAGCATGGCCCTTTTGACCGATGGGAAGCGAGACTTCTTTGTAGCGCTGATTTGCCTTTCCAGGTGGCTTGGTTGGCCAAAAAGGGCGTATGCGTTTTTTCCTGAATATATTCAGGAAAAAACGCATACGCCCTTTTTGGCCAAGGGCATCATTGTCAACGTTTTGCCGCTTTTCATGTGCTTTAAAGGCGATTCGTATCTACCTCCTGAAATCTGTTTCCTGCAATTCTGCCTTGATTTCAAATCCTCTTCTTTGCCTTCCCTCAATATATTTGTGGACGAGAGTTATCATTTATAACTCTGCAGGTTTGTGAATTGCAGTGCCCTGAACCTCCGTTTTACAACTCGTTTTTATGGGAGCTGGGCGCAAAATCGCAGAATGGCTTCAGGCCCTGTTCTGGTTCCGGGGGGCAGGCTGAGCCTGTGGTTAATTCTTCTTTCTGATGGGAAAATAGAGTGACCTGTGCCTGTCCCAACACCAAGAGCTAGTTTCTCGTTGGTTCCACGTCTTCCCGTTTATCCTCAGGACAAATTGCAACCTGTACGGAACAGGAGGTTAAAGGTGCTGATGCTCCAAGTAGGGAGCTTGCTAGTAAAGCGGCTGGAATGGCGAACCCGGGCACAAGGAGATGAGAAATGAGGTGCGTTTTAGAAGCCTTTCCCCATCACACGGTGTACCATCTTCTGGGTTTCTCATGCATGTTTTTGATGTAGGAAGATGCCCTTGAACCTGGAGATTTGGGACCCATGCGATGGGTACCACGCAGTATTACATTAAAGGGTCTGCGTTTGCTCACCCAACCTCACCAAACCTCTCAGTCCCAAGAGTGTCCACCCTTATGTCTCATCCAGCTGTGCGTCTAGATATGGTCAATCCAGGTTGCATCACAGCCCCTGAACGCATTGTGTAAGAATTTCTCTCTCTTTCACTGTCTTTGTTTCATGGGTGTTTCAAAGTAATTTATTTTTATAATGGGGTTTAGCTGCTTTTCACTGCTGTGTTTATGCCGCTTTACACCCACTTGACACACTAACAGAGAGATATCAATACATAGGTTTTACGATTACTATTAGTCAGATATATTCTTGTGCGGTGAATAGGGCGTGTTGAGTCCAGTTCTCTGAGCAAGGAGTAGGTCTTGTCTATTACATATTGGGTTTATGGAACGGTATCTGAGCTAATTTGATACCCTTGTTTTATGTATCACCCCACCTCACCTTTCCCGTTAAGCAGCCATAGTGTGTTTTCTGCATGTGTGACTCTGTTCTGTTTTGTAATTCAGCTCAAGTGTAACGGTTTTTACATTCCCTCTATCAGTGATACCTTATGACAAGTGTCCTTTTCTGTGTGACTTATTTCACTTAGAATCGTCGTACCTAAATCCACTCATCATGCTGCTACTAACCTTACAGCATTGATTTCATGGCTGAGTGATATTCCATTGTACATAAGGACCACAACTTCTTTATCCATTTTTCTCTTTCCTGGGATATTTAAGGTGGAATGAAGTGGAGGTCCTGGTCAACAGAGCAGCCCTCAACTTTGGGGTGCTTGTGTCTTGCTGATTTTTAATTTTCCCAATTTATACCCCCATGAGTGGAAGTGCCCTATGCTCTCTAAGCTGTGTTTTTCAGATGTTTCAGGACTCACCGGACACTTCTCCAGAGTGGCTCTTGGCAATTTACATCCCGCCCATCAGTGTAGCAAGGCTCCCATTTCTCCATGGCCTGTCCTGCATTTCTGGTTTTGACACTTTTTTCAGCATGGCCCTTTTGACCGATGGGAAGCGAGACTTCTTTGTAGCGCTGATTTGCCTTTCCAGGTGGCTTGGTTGGCCAAAAAGGGCGTATGCGTTTTTTCCTGAATATATTCAGGAAAAAACGCATACGCCCTTTTTGGCCAAGGGCATCATTGTCAACGTTTTGCCGCTTTTCATGTGCTTTAAAGGCGATTCGTATCTACCTCCTGAAATCTGTTTCCTGCAATTCTGCCTTGATTTCAAATCCTCTTCTTTGCCTTCCCTCAATATATTTGTGGACGAGAGTTATCATTTATAACTCTGCAGGTTTGTGAATTGCAGTGCCCTGAACCTCCGTTTTACAACTCGTTTTTATGGGAGCTGGCCGCAAAATCGCAGAATGGCTTCAGGCCCTGTTCTGGTTCCGGGGGGCAGGCTGAGCCTGTGGTTAATTCTTCTTTCTGATGGGAAAATAGAGTGACCTGTGCCTGTCCCAACACCAAGAGCTAGTCTCTCGTTGGTTCCACGTCTTCCCGTTTATCCTCAGGACAAATTGCAACCTGTATGGAACAGGAGGTTAAAGGTGCTGATGCTCCAAGTAGGGAGCTTGCTAGTAAAGCGGCTGGAATGGCGAACCCGGGCACAAGGAGATGAGAAATGAGGTGCGTTTTAGAAGCCTTTCCCCATCACACGGTGTACCATCTTCTGGGTTTCTCATGCATGTTTTGGATGTAGGAAGATGCCCTTGAACCTGGAGATTTGGGACCCATGCGATGGGTACCACGCAGTATTCCTTTAAAGGGTCTGCGTTTGCTCACCCAACCTCACCAAACCTCTCAGCCCCAAGAGTGTCCACCCTTATGTCTCATCCAGCTGTGCGTCTAGATATGGTCAATCCAGGTTGCATCACAGCCCCTGAACGCATTGTGTAAGAAATTCTCTCTCTTTCACTGTCTTTGTTTCATGGGTGTTTCAAAGTAATTTATTTTTATAATGGGGTTTAGCTGCTTTTCACTGCTGTGTTTATGCCGCTTTACACCCACTTGACACACTAACAGAGAGATATCAATACATAGGTTTTACGATTATTATTAGTCAGATATATTCTTGTGCGGTGAATAGGGCGTGTTGAGTCCAGTTCTCTGAGCAAGGAGTAGGTCTTGTCTATTACATATTGGGTTTATGGAACGGTATCTGAGCTAATTTGATACCCTTGTTTTATGTATCACCCCACCTCACCTTTCCCGTTAAGCAGCCATAGTGTGTTTTCTGCATGTGTGACTCTGTTCTGTTTTGTAATTCAGTTCAAGTGTAACGGTTTTTACATTCCCTCTATCAGTGATACCTTAGGAGAAGTGTCCTTTTCTGTGTGACTTATTTCACTTAGAATCGTCGTACCTAAATCCACTCATCATGCTGCTACTAACCTTACGACATTGATTTCATGGCTGAGTGGTATTCCATTGTACATAAGGACCACAACTTCTTTATCCATTTTTCTCTTTCCTGGGATATTTAAGGTGGAATGAAGTGGAGGTCCTGGTCAACAGAGCAGCCCTAAACTTTGGGGTGCTTGTGTCTTGCTGATTTTTAATTTTCCCAATTTATACCCCCATGAGTGGAAGTGCCCTATGCTCTCTAAGCTGTGTTTTTCAGATGTTTCAGGACTCACCGGACACTTCTCCGGAGTGGCTCTTGGCAATTTACATCCCGCCCATCAGTGTAGCAAGGCTCCCATTTCTCCATGGCCTGTCCTGCATTTCTGGTTTTGACACTTTTTTCAGCATGGCCCTTTTGACCGATGGGAAGCGAGACTTCTTTGTAGCGCTGATTTGCCTTTCCAGGTGGCTTGGTTGGCCAAAAAGGGCGTATGCGTTTTTTCCTGAATATATTCAGGAAAAAACGCATACGCCCTTTTTGGCCAAGGGCATCATTGTCAACGTTTTGCCGCTTTTCATGTGCTTTAAAGGCGATTCGAATCTACCTCCTGAAATCTGTTTCCTGCAATTCTGCCTTGATTTCAAATCCTCTTCTTTCCCTTCCCTCAATATATTTGTGGACGAGAGTTATCATTTATAACTCTGCAGGTTTGTGAATTGCAGTGCCCTGAACCTCCGTTTTACAACTCGTTTTTATGGGAGCTGGCCGCAAAATCGCAGAATGGCTTCAGGCCCTGTTCTGGTTCCGGGGGTCAGGCTGAGCCTGTGGTTAATTCTTCTTTCTGATGGGAAAATAGAGTGACCTGTGCCTGTCCCAACACCAAGAGCTAGTCTCTCGTTGGTTCCACGTCTTCCCGTTTATCCTCAGGACAAATTGCAACCTGTACGGAACAGGAGGTTAAAGGTGCTGATGCTCCAAGTAGGGAGGCTTGCTAGTAAAGCGGCTGGAATGGCGAACCCGGGCACAAGGAGATGAGAAATGAGGTGCGTTTTAGAAGCCTTTCCCCATCACACGGTGTACCATCTTCTGGGTTTCTCATGCATGTTTTGCATGTAGGAAGATGCCCTTGAACCTGGAGATTTGGGACCCATGCGATGGGTACCACGCAGTATTCCTTTAAAGGGTCTGCGTTTGCTCACCCAACCTCACCAAACCTCTCAGCCCCAAGAGTGTCCACCCTTATGTCTCATCCAGCTGTGCGTCTAGATATGGTCAATCCAGGTTGCATCACAGCCCCTGAACGCATTGTGTAAGAAATTCTCTCTCTTTCACTGTCTTTGTTTCATGGGTGTTTCAAAGTAATTTATTTTTATAATGGGGTTTAGCTGCTTTTCACTGCTGTGTTTATGCCGCTTTACACCCACTTGACACACTAACAGAGAGATATCAATACATAGGTTTTACGATTATTATTAGTCAGATATATTCTTGTGCGGTGAATAGGGCGTGTTGAGTCCAGTTCTCTGAGCAAGGAGTAGGTCTTGTCTATTACATATTGGGTTTATGGAACGGTATCTGAGCTAATTTGATACCCTTGTTTTATGTATCACCCCACCTCACCTTTCCCGTTAAGCAGCCATAGTGTGTTTTCTGCATGTGTGACTCTGTTCTGTTTTGTAATTCAGTTCAAGTGTAACGGTTTTTACATTCCCTCTATCAGTGATACCTTATGACAAGTGTCCTTTTCTGTGTGACTTATTTCACTTAGAATCGTCGTACCTAAATCCACTCATCATGCTGCTACTAACCTTACGGCATTGATTTCCTGGCTGAGTGATATTCCATTGTACATAAGGACCACAACTTCTTTATCCATTTTTCTCTTTCCTGGGATATTTAAGGTGGAATGAAGTGGAGGTCCTGGTCAACAGAGCAGCCCTAAACTTTGGGGTGCTTGTGTCTTGCTGATTTTTAATTTTCCCAATTTATACCCCCATGAGTGGAAGTGCCCTATGCTCTCTAAGCTGTGTTTTTCAGATGTTTCAGGACTCACCGGACACTTCTCCAGAGTGGCTCTTGGCAATTTACATCCCGCCCATCAGTGTAGCAAGGCTCCCATTTCTCCATGGCCTGTCCTGCATTTCTGGTTTTGACACTTTTTTCAGCATGGCCCTTTTGACCGATGGGAAGCGAGACTTCTTTGTAGCGCTGATTTGCCTTTCCAGGTTGCTTGGTTGGCCAAAAAGGGCGTATGCGTTTTTTCCTGAATATATTCAGGAAAAAACGCATACGCCCTTTTTGGCCAAGGGCATCATTGTCAACGTTTTGCCGCTTTTCATGTGCTTTAAAGGCGATTCGTATCTACCTCCTGAAATCTGTTTCCTGCAATTCTGCCTTGATTTCAAATCCTCTTCTTTGCCTTCCCTCAATATATTTGTGGACGAGAGTTATCATTTATAACTCTGCAGGTTTGTGAATTGCAGTGCCCTGAACCTCCGTTTTACAACTCGTTTTTATGGGAGCTGGGCGCAAAATCGCAGAATGGCTTCAGGCCCTGTTCTGGTTCCGGGGGGCAGGCTGAGCCTGTGGTTAATTCTTCTTTCTGATGGGAAAATAGAGTGACCTGTGCCTGTCCCAACACCAAGAGCTAGTTTCTCGTTGGTTCCACGTCTTCCCGTTTATCCTCAGGACAAATTGCAACCTGTACGGAACAGGAGGTTAAAGGTGCTGATGCTCCAAGTAGGGAGCTTGCTAGTAAAGCGGCTGGAATGGCGAACCCGGGCACAAGGAGATGAGAAATGAGGTGCGTTTTAGAAGCCTTTCCCCATCACACGGTGTACCATCTTCTGGGTTTCTCATGCATGTTTTTGATGTAGGAAGATGCCCTTGAACCTGGAGATTTGGGACCCATGCGATGGGTACCACGCAGTATTACATTAAAGGGTCTGCGTTTGCTCACCCAACCTCACCAAACCTCTCAGTCCCAAGAGTGTCCACCCTTATGTCTCATCCAGCTGTGCGTCTAGATATGGTCAATCCAGGTTGCATCACAGCCCCTGAACGCATTGTGTAAGAATTTCTCTCTCTTTCACTGTCTTTGTTTCATGGGTGTTTCAAAGTAATTTATTTTTATAATGGGGTTTAGCTGCTTTTCACTGCTGTGTTTATGCCGCTTTACACCCACTTGACACACTAACAGAGAGATATCAATACATAGGTTTTACGATTACTATTAGTCAGATATATTCTTGTGCGGTGAATAGGGCGTGTTGAGTCCAGTTCTCTGAGCAAGGAGTAGGTCTTGTCTATTACATATTGGGTTTATGGAACGGTATCTGAGCTAATTTGATACCCTTGTTTTATGTATCACCCCACCTCACCTTTCCCGTTAAGCAGCCATAGTGTGTTTTCTGCATGTGTGACTCTGTTCTGTTTTGTAATTCAGCTCAAGTGTAACGGTTTTTACATTCCCTCTATCAGTGATACCTTATGACAAGTGTCCTTTTCTGTGTGACTTATTTCACTTAGAATCGTCGTACCTAAATCCACTCATCATGCTGCTACTAACCTTACAGCATTGATTTCATGGCTGAGTGATATTCCATTGTACATAAGGACCACAACTTCTTTATCCATTTTTCTCTTTCCTGGGATATTTAAGGTGGAATGAAGTGGAGGTCCTGGTCAACAGAGCAGCCCTCAACTTTGGGGTGCTTGTGTCTTGCTGATTTTTAATTTTCCCAATTTATACCCCCATGAGTGGAAGTGCCCTATGCTCTCTAAGCTGTGTTTTTCAGATGTTTCAGGACTCACCGGACACTTCTCCAGAGTGGCTCTTGGCAATTTACATCCCGCCCATCAGTGTAGCAAGGCTCCCATTTCTCCATGGCCTGTCCTGCATTTCTGGTTTTGACACTTTTTTCAGCATGGCCCTTTTGACCGATGGGAAGCGAGACTTCTTTGTAGCGCTGATTTGCCTTTCCAGGTGGCTTGGTTGGCCAAAAAGGGCGTATGCGTTTTTTCCTGAATATATTCAGGAAAAAACGCATACGCCCTTTTTGGCCAAGGGCATCATTGTCAACGTTTTGCCGCTTTTCATGTGCTTTAAAGGCGATTCGTATCTACCTCCTGAAATCTGTTTCCTGCAATTCTGCCTTGATTTCAAATCCTCTTCTTTGCCTTCCCTCAATATATTTGTGGACGAGAGTTATCATTTATAACTCTGCAGGTTTGTGAATTGCAGTGCCCTGAACCTCCGTTTTACAACTCGTTTTTATGGGAGCTGGCCGCAAAATCGCAGAATGGCTTCAGGCCCTGTTCTGGTTCCGGGGGGCAGGCTGAGCCTGTGGTTAATTCTTCTTTCTGATGGGAAAATAGAGTGACCTGTGCCTGTCCCAACACCAAGAGCTAGTCTCTCGTTGGTTCCACGTCTTCCCGTTTATCCTCAGGACAAATTGCAACCTGTATGGAACAGGAGGTTAAAGGTGCTGATGCTCCAAGTAGGGAGCTTGCTAGTAAAGCGGCTGGAATGGCGAACCCGGGCACAAGGAGATGAGAAATGAGGTGCGTTTTAGAAGCCTTTCCCCATCACACGGTGTACCATCTTCTGGGTTTCTCATGCATGTTTTGGATGTAGGAAGATGCCCTTGAACCTGGAGATTTGGGACCCATGCGATGGGTACCACGCAGTATTACTTTAAAGGGTCTGCGTTTGCTCACCCAACCTCACCAAACCTCTCAGCCCCAAGAGTGTCCACCCTTATGTCTCATCCAGCTGTGCGTCTAGATATGGTCAATCCAGGTTGCATCACAGCCCCTGAACGCATTGTGTAAGAAATTCTCTCTCTTTCACTGTCTTTGTTTCATGGGTGTTTCAAAGTAATTTATTTTTATAATGGGGTTTAGCTGCTTTTCACTGCTGTGTTTATGCCGCTTTACACCCACTTGACACACTAACAGAGAGATATCAATACATAGGTTTTACGATTATTATTAGTCAGATATATTCTTGTGCGGTGAATAGGGCGTGTTGAGTCCAGTTCTCTGAGCAAGGAGTAGGTCTTGTCTATTACATATTGGGTTTATGGAACGGTATCTGAGCTAATTTGATACCCTTGTTTTATGTATCACCCCACCTCACCTTTCCCGTTAAGCAGCCATAGTGTGTTTTCTGCATGTGTGACTCTGTTCTGTTTTGTAATTCAGTTCAAGTGTAACGGTTTTTACATTCCCTCTATCAGTGATACCTTATGAGAAGTGTCCTTTTCTGTGTGACTTATTTCACTTAGAATCGTCGTACCTAAATCCACTCATCATGCTGCTATTAACCTTACGGCATTGATTTCCTGGCTGAGTGATATTCCATTGTACATAAGGACCACAACTTCTTTATCCATTTTTCTCTTTCCTGGGATATTTAAGGTGGAATGAAGTGGAGGTCCTGGTCAACAGAGCAGCCCTAAACTTTGGGGTGCTTGTGTCTTGCTGATTTTTAATTTTCCCAATTTATACCCCCATGAGTGGAAGTGCCCTATGCTCTCTAAGCTGTGTTTTTCAGATGTTTCAGGACTCACCGGACACTTCTCCGGAGTGGCTCTTGGCAATTTACATCCCGCCCATCAGTGTAGCAAGGCTCCCATTTCTCCATGGCCTGTCCTGCATTTCTGGTTTTGACACTTTTTTCAGCATGGCCCTTTTGACCGATGGGAAGCGAGACTTCTTTGTAGCGCTGATTTGCCTTTCCAGGTTGCTTGGTTGGCCAAAAAGGGCGTATGCGTTTTTTCCTGAATATATTCAGGAAAAAACGCATACGCCCTTTTTGGCCAAGGGCATCATTGTCAACGTTTTGCCGCTTTTCATGTGCTTTAAAGGCGATTCGTATCTACCTCCTGAAATCTGTTTCCTGCAATTCTGCCTTGATTTCAAATCCTCTTCTTTGCCTTCCCTCAATATATTTGTGGACGAGAGTTATCATTTATAACTCTGCAGGTTTGTGAATTGCAGTGCCCTGAACCTCCGTTTTACAACTCGTTTTTATGGGAGCCGGCCGCAAAATCGCAGAATGGCTTCAGGCCCTGTTCTGGTTCCGGAGGGCAGGCTGAGCCTGTGGTTAATTCTTCTTTCTGATGGGAAAATAGAGTGACCTGTGCCTGTCCCAACACCAAGAGCTAGTTTCTCGTTGGTTCCACGTCTTCCCGTTTATCCTCAGGACAAATTGCAACCTGTACGGAACAGGAGGTTAAAGGTGCTGATGCTCCAAGTAGGGAGCTTGCTAGTAAAGCGGCTGGAATGGCGAACCCGGGCACAAGGAGATGAGAAATGAGGTGCGTTTTAGAAGCCTTTCCCCATCACATGGTGTACCATCTTCTGGGTTTCTCATGCATGTTTTTGATGTAGGAAGATGCCCTTGAACCTGGAGATTTGGGACCCATGCGATGGGTACCACGCAGTATTACATTAAAGGGTCTGCGTTTGCTCACCCAACCTCACCAAACCTCTCAGTCCCAAGAGTGTCCACCCTTATGTCTCATCCAGCTGTGCGTCTAGATATGGTCAATCCAGGTTGCATCACAGCCCCTGAACGCATTGTGTAAGAATTTCTCTCTCTTTCACTGTCTTTGTTTCATGGGTGTTTCAAAGTAATTTATTTTTATAATGGGGTTTAGCTGCTTTTCACTGCTGTGTTTATGCCGCTTTACACCCACTTGACACACTAACAGAGAGATATCAATACATAGGTTTTACGATTATTATTAGTCAGATATATTCTTGTGCGGTGAATAGGGCGTGTTGAGTCCAGTTCTCTGAGCAAGGAGTAGGTCTTGTCTATTACATATTGGGTTTATGGAACGGTATCTGAGCTAATTTGATACCCTTGTTTTATGTATCACCCCACCTCACCTTTCCCGTTAAGCAGCCATAGTGTGTTTTCTGCATGTGTGACTCTGTTCTGTTTTGTAATTCAGCTCAAGTGTAACGGTTTTTACATTCCCTCTATCAGTGATACCTTATGACAAGTGTCCTTTTCTGTGTGACTTATTTCACTTAGAATCGTCGTACCTAAATCCACTCATCATGCTGCTACTAACCTTACAGCATTGATTTCATGGCTGAGTGATATTCCATTGTACATAAGGACCACAACTTCTTTATCCATTTTTCTCTTTCCTGGGATATTTAAGGTGGAATGAAGTGGAGGTCCTGGTCAACAGAGCAGCCCTCAACTTTGGGGTGCTTGTGTCTTGCTGATTTTTAATTTTCCCAATTTATACCCCCATGAGTGGAAGTGCCCTATGCTCTCTAAGCTGTGTTTTTCAGATGTTTCAGGACTCACCGGACACTTCTCCAGAGTGGCTCTTGGCAATTTACATCCCGCCCATCAGTGTAGCAAGGCTCCCATTTCTCCATGGCCTGTCCTGCATTTCTGGTTTTGACACTTTTTTCAGCATGGCCCTTTTGACCGATGGGAAGCGAGACTTCTTTGTAGCGCTGATTTGCCTTTCCAGGTGGCTTGGTTGGCCAAAAAGGGCGTATGCGTTTTTTCCTGAATATATTCAGGAAAAAACGCATACGCCCTTTTTGGCCAAGGGCATCATTGTCAACGTTTTGCCGCTTTTCATGTGCTTTAAAGGCGATTCGTATCTACCTCCTGAAATCTGTTTCCTGCAATTCTGCCTTGATTTCAAATCCTCTTCTTTGCCTTCCCTCAATATATTTGTGGACGAGAGTTATCATTTATAACTCTGCAGGTTTGTGAATTGCAGTGCCCTGAACCTCCGTTTTACAACTCGTTTTTATGGGAGCTGGCCGCAAAATCGCAGAATGGCTTCAGGCCCTGTTCTGGTTCCGGGGGGCAGGCTGAGCCTGTGGTTAATTCTTCTTTCTGATGGGAAAATAGAGTGACCTGTGCCTGTCCCAACACCAAGAGCTAGTCTCTCGTTGGTTCCACGTCTTCCCGTTTATCCTCAGGACAAATTGCAACCTGTATGGAACAGGAGGTTAAAGGTGCTGATGCTCCAAGTAGGGAGCTTGCTAGTAAAGCGGCTGGAATGGCGAACCCGGGCACAAGGCGATGAGAAATGAGGTGCGTTTTAGAAGCCTTTCCCCATCACACGGTGTACCATCTTCTGGGTTTCTCATGCATGTTTTGGATGTAGGAAGATGCCCTTGAACCTGGAGATTTGGGACCCATGCGATGGGTACCACGCAGTATTCCTTTAAAGGGTCTGCGTTTGCTCACCCAACCTCACCAAACCTCTCAGCCCCAAGAGTGTCCACCCTTATGTCTCATCCAGCTGTGCGTCTAGATATGGTCAATCCAGGTTGCATCACAGCCCCTGAACGCATTGTGTAAGAAATTCTCTCTCTTTCACTGTCTTTGTTTCATGGGTGTTTCAAAGTAATTTATTTTTATAATGGGGTTTAGCTGCTTTTCACTGCTGTGTTTATGCCGCTTTACACCCACTTGACACACTAACAGAGAGATATCAATACATAGGTTTTACGATTATTATTAGTCAGATATATTCTTGTGCGGTGAATAGGGCGTGTTGAGTCCAGTTCTCTGAGCAAGGAGTAGGTCTTGTCTATTACATATTGGGTTTATGGAACGGTATCTGAGCTAATTTGATACCCTTGTTTTATGTATCACCCCACCTCACCTTTCCCGTTAAGCAGCCATAGTGTGTTTTCTGCATGTGTGACTCTGTTCTGTTTTGTAATTCAGTTCAAGTGTAACGGTTTTTACATTCCCTCTATCAGTGATACCTTATGAGAAGTGTCCTTTTCTGTGTGACTTATTTCACTTAGAATCGTCGTACCTAAATCCACTCATCATGCTGCTATTAACCTTACGGCATTGATTTCCTGGCTGAGTGATATTCCATTGTACATAAGGACCACAACTTCTTTATCCATTTTTCTCTTTCCTGGGATATTTAAGGTGGAATGAAGTGGAGGTCCTGGTCAACAGAGCAGCCCTAAACTTTGGGGTGCTTGTGTCTTGCTGATTTTTAATTTTCCCAATTTATACCCCCATGAGTGGAAGTGCCCTATGCTCTCTAAGCTGTGTTTTTCAGATGTTTCAGGACTCACCGGACACTTCTCCGGAGTGGCTCTTGGCAATTTACATCCCGCCCATCAGTGTAGCAAGGCTCCCATTTCTCCATGGCCTGTCCTGCATTTCTGGTTTTGACACTTTTTTCAGCATGGCCCTTTTGACCGATGGGAAGCGAGACTTCTTTGTAGCGCTGATTTGCCTTTCCAGGTTGCTTGGTTGGCCAAAAAGGGCGTATGCGTTTTTTCCTGAATATATTCAGGAAAAAACGCATACGCCCTTTTTGGCCAAGGGCATCATTGTCAACGTTTTGCCGCTTTTCATGTGCTTTAAAGGCGATTCGTATCTACCTCCTGAAATCTGTTTCCTGCAATTCTGCCTTGATTTCAAATCCTCTTCTTTGCCTTCCCTCAATATATTTGTGGACGAGAGTTATCATTTATAACTCTGCAGGTTTGTGAATTGCAGTGCCCTGAACCTCCGTTTTACAACTCGTTTTTATGGGAGCCGGCCGCAAAATCGCAGAATGGCTTCAGGCCCTGTTCTGGTTCCGGAGGGCAGGCTGAGCCTGTGGTTAATTCTTCTTTCTGATGGGAAAATAGAGTGACCTGTGCCTGTCCCAACACCAAGAGCTAGTTTCTCGTTGGTTCCACGTCTTCCCGTTTATCCTCAGGACAAATTGCAACCTGTACGGAACAGGAGGTTAAAGGTGCTGATGCTCCAAGTAGGGAGCTTGCTAGTAAAGCGGCTGGAATGGCGAACCCGGGCACAAGGAGATGAGAAATGAGGTGCGTTTTAGAAGCCTTTCCCCATCACATGGTGTACCATCTTCTGGGTTTCTCATGCATGTTTTTGATGTAGGAAGATGCCCTTGAACCTGGAGATTTGGGACCCATGCGATGGGTACCACGCAGTATTACATTAAAGGGTCTGCGTTTGCTCACCCAACCTCACCAAACCTCTCAGTCCCAAGAGTGTCCACCCTTATGTCTCATCCAGCTGTGCGTCTAGATATGGTCAATCCAGGTTGCATCACAGCCCCTGAACGCATTGTGTAAGAATTTCTCTCTCTTTCACTGTCTTTGTTTCATGGGTGTTTCAAAGTAATTTATTTTTATAATGGGGTTTAGCTGCTTTTCACTGCTGTGTTTATGCCGCTTTACACCCACTTGACACACTAACAGAGAGATATCAATACATAGGTTTTACGATTACTATTAGTCAGATATATTCTTGTGCGGTGAATAGGGCGTGTTGAGTCCAGTTCTCTGAGCAAGGAGTAGGTCTTGTCTATTACATATTGGGTTTATGGAACGGTATCTGAGCTAATTTGATACCCTTGTTTTATGTATCACCCCACCTCACCTTTCCCGTTAAGCAGCCATAGTGTGTTTTCTGCATGTGTGACTCTGTTCTGTTTTGTAATTCAGTTCAAGTGTAACGGTTTTTACATTCCCTCTATCAGTGATACCTTATGAGAAGTGTCCTTTTCTGTGTGACTTATTTCACTTAGAATCGTCGTACCTAAATCCACTCATCATGCTGCTACTAACCTTACAGCATTGATTTCATGGCTGAGTGATATTCCATTGTACATAAGGACCACAACTTCTTTATCCATTTTTCTCTTTCCTGGGATATTTAAGGTGGAATGAAGTGGAGGTCCTGGTCAACAGAGCAGCCCTCAACTTTGGGGTGCTTGTGTCTTGCTGATTTTTAATTTTTCCAATTTATACCCCCATGAGTGGAAGTGCCCTATGCTCTCTAAGATGTGTTTTTCAGATGTTTCAGGACACACCGTACACTTCTCCAGAGTGGCTGTTGGCAATTTACATCCCGCCCATCAGTGTAGCAAGGCTCCCATTTCTCCATGGCCTGTACTGCATTTCTGGTTTTGACACTTTTTTCAGCATGGCCCTTTTGACCGATGGGAAGCGAGACTTCTCTGTAGCACTGATTTGCCTTTCCAGGTTGCTTGGTTGGCCAAAAAGGGCGTATGCGATTTTTCCTGAATATATTCAGGAAAAAACGCATACGCCCTTTTTGGCCAAGGGCATCATTGTCAACGTTTTGCCGCTTTTCATGTGCTTTAAAGGCGATTCGTATCTACCTCCTGAAATCTGTTTCCTGCAATTCTGCCTTGATTTCAAATCCTCTTCTTTGCCTTCCCTCAATATATTTGTGGACGAGAGTTATCATTTATAACTCTGCAGGTTTGTGAATTGCAGTGCCCTGAAGCTCCATTTTACAACTCGCTTTTTTGGGAGCTGGCCGCAAAAGCGCAGGATGGCTTCAGGCCCTGTTCTGGTTCCGGGGGGCAGGCTGAGCCTGTGGTTAATTCTTCTTCCTGATGGGAAAATAGAGTGACCTGTGCCTGTCCCGACACCAAGAGCTAGTCTCTCGTTGGTTCCCCGTCTTCCCGTTCATCCTCAGGACAAATTGCAACCTGTACGGAACAGGAGTTTAAAGGTGCTGATGCTCCAAGTAGGGAGATTGCTAGTGAAGCGGCTGGAATGGCGAACCCGGGCACAAGGAGATGAGAAATGATGTGCGTTTTAGAAACCTTTCCCCATCACACGGTGTACCATCTTCTGGGTTTCTCATGCATGTTTTCGATGTAGGAAGATGCCCTTGAAGCTGGAGATTTGGGACCCATGCGATGGGTACCACGCCGTATTACTTTAAAGGGTCTGCGTTTGCTCACCCAACCTCACCAAACCTCTCAGCCCCAAGAGTGTCCACCCTTATGTCTCATCCAGCTGTGGGTCTAGATATGGTCAATCCAGGTTGCATCACAGCCCCTGAACTCATTGTGTAAGAATTTCTATCTCTTTCACTGTCGTTGTTTCATGGGTTTTTCAAAGTAATTTATTTTCATAATGGGGTTTAGCTGCTTTTCACGGCTGTGTTTATGCCGCTTTACACCCACTTGACACACTAACAGAGAGATATCAATACATAGGTTTTAAGATTATTACTAGTCAGATATATTCTTGTGCGGTGAATAGGGCGTGTTGAGTCCAGTTCTCTGAGCAAGGAGTAGGTCTTGTCTATTACATATTGGGTTTATGGAACGGTATCTGAGCTAATTTGATACCCTTGTTTTATGTATCACCCCACCTCACCTTTCCCGTTAAGCAGCCATAGTGTGTTTTCTGCATGTGTGACTCTGTTCTGTTTTGTAATTCAGTTCAAGTGTAACGGTTTTTACATTCCCTCTATCAGTGATACCTTATGAGAAGTGTCCTTTTCTGTGTGACTTATTTCAGTTAGAATCGTCGTACCTAAATCCACTCATCATGCTGCTACTAACCTTATGACATTGATTTCATGGCTGAGTGATATTCCATTGTACATAAGGACCACAACTTCTTTATCCATTTTTCTCTTTCCTGGGATATTTAAGGTGGAATGAAGTGGAGGTCCTGGTCAACAGAGCAGCCCTAAACTTTGGGGTGCTTGTGTCTTGCTGATTTTTAATTTTCCCAATTTATACCCCCATGAGTGGAAGTGCCCTATGCTCTCTAAGCTGTGTTTTTCAGATGTTTCAGGACTCACCGGACACTTCTCCAGAGTGGCTCTTGGCAATTTACATCCCGCCCATCAGTGTAGCAAGGCTCCCATTTCTCCATGGCCTGTCCTGCATTTCTGGTTTTGACACTTTTTTCAGCATGGCCCTTTTGACCGATGGGAAGCGAGACTTCTTTGTAGCGCTGATTTGCCTTTCCAGGTTGCTTGGTTGGCCAAAAAGGGCGTATGCGTTTTTTCCTGAATATATTCAGGAAAAAACGCATACGCCCTTTTTGGCCAAGGGCATCATTGTCAACGTTTTGCCGCTTTTCATGTGCTTTAAAGGCGATTCGAATCTACCTCCTGAAATCTGTTTCCTGCAATTCTGCCTTGATTTCAAATCCTCTTCTTTGCCTTCCCTCAATATATTTGTGGACGAGAGTTATCATTTATAACTCTGCAGGTTTGTGAATTGCAGTGCCCTGAACCTCCGTTTTACAACTCGTTTTTATGGGAGCCGGCCGCAAAATCGCAGAATGGCTTCAGGCCCTGTTCTGGTTCCGGGGGGCAGGCTGAGCCTGTGGTTAATTCTTCTTTCTGATGGGAAAATAGAGTGACCTGTGCCTGTCCCAACACCAAGAGCTAGTTTCTCGTTGGTTCCACGTCTTCCCGTTTATCCTCAGGACAAATTGCAACCTGTACGGAACAGGAGGTTAAAGGTGCTGATGCTCCAAGTAGGGAGCTTGCTAGTAAAGCGGCTGGAATGGCGAACCCGGGCACAAGGAGATGAGAAATGAGGTGCGTTTTAGAAGCCTTTCCCCATCACACGGTGTACCATCTTCTGGGTTTCTCATGCATGTTTTTGATGTAGGAAGATGCCCTTGAACCTGGAGATTTGGGACCCATGCGATGGGTACCACGCAGTATTACATTAAAGGGTCTGCGTTTGCTCACCCAACCTCACCAAACCTCTCAGTCCCAAGAGTGTCCACCCTTATGTCTCATCCAGCTGTGCGTCTAGATATGGTCAATCCAGGTTGCATCACAGCCCCTGAACGCATTGTGTAAGAATTTCTCTCTCTTTCACTGTCTTTGTTTCATGGGTGTTTCAAAGTAATTTATTTTTATAATGGGGTTTAGCTGCTTTTCACTGCTGTGTTTATGCCGCTTTACACCCACTTGACACACTAACAGAGAGATATGAATACATAGGTTTTACGATTACTATTAGTCAGATATATTCTTGTGCGGTGAATAGGGCGTGTTGAGTCCAGTTCTCTGAGCAAGGAGTAGGTCTTGTCTATTACATATTGGGTTTATGGAACGGTATCTGAGCTAATTTGATACCCTTGTTTTATGTATCACCCCACCTCACCTTTCCCGTTAAGCAGCCATAGTGTGTTTTCTGCATGTGTGACTCTGTTCTGTTTTGTAATTCAGTTCAAGTGTAACGGTTTTTACATTCCCTCTATCAGTGATACCTTATGACAAGTGTCCTTTTCTGTGTGACTTATTTCACTTAGAATCGTCGTACCTAAATCCACTCATCATGCTGCTACTAACCTTACAGCATTGATTTCATGGCTGAGTGATATTCCATTGTACATAAGGACCACAACTTCTTTATCCATTTTTCTCTTTCCTGGGATATTTAAGGTGGAATGAAGTGGAGGTCCTGGTCAACAGAGCAGCCCTCAACTTTGGGGTGCTTGTGTCTTGCTGATTTTTAATTTTCCCAATTTATACCCCCATGAGTGGAAGTGCCCTATGCTCTCTAAGATGTGTTTTTCAGATGTTTCAGGACACACCGTACACTTCTCCAGAGTGGCTGTTGGCAATTTACATCCCGCCCATCAGTGTAGCAAGGCTCCCATTTCTCCATGGCCTGTACTGCATTTCTGGTTTTGACACTTTTTTCAGCATGGCCCTTTTGACCGATGGGAAGCGAGACTTCTCTGTAGCACTGATTTGCCTTTCCAGGTTGCTTGGTTGGCCAAAAAGGGCGTATGCGATTTTTCCTGAATATATTCAGGAAAAAACGCATACGCCCTTTTTGGCCAAGGGCATCATTGTCAACGTTTTGCCGCTTTTCATGTGCTTTAAAGGCGATTCGTATCTACCTCCTGAAATCTGTTTCCTGCAATTCTGCCTTGATTTCAAATCCTCTTCTTTGCCTTCCCTCAATATATTTGTGGACGAGAGTTATCATTTATAACTCTGCAGGTTTGTGAATTGCAGTGCCCTGAAGCTCCATTTTACAACTCGCTTTTGTGGGAGCTGGCCGCAAAAGCGCAGGATGGCTTCAGGCCCTGTTCTGGTTCCGGGGGGCAGGCTGAGCCTGTGGTTAATTCTTCTTCCTGATGGGAAAATAGAGTGACCTGTGCCTGTCCCGACACCAAGAGCTAGTCTCTCGTTGGTTCCCCGTCTTCCCGTTCATCCTCAGGACAAATTGCAACCTGTACGGAACAGGAGTTTAAAGGTGCTGATGCTCCAAGTAGGGAGATTGCTAGTAAAGCGGCTGGAATGGCGAACCCGGGCACAAGGAGATGAGAAATGATGTGCGTTTTAGAAACCTTTCCCCATCACACGGTGTACCATCTTCTGGGTTTCTCATGCATGTTTTCGATGTAGGAAGATGCCCTTGAAGCTGGAGATTTGGGACCCATGCGATGGGTACCACGCCGTATTACTTTAAAGGGTCTGCGTTTGCTCACCCAACCTCACCAAACCTCTCAGCCCCAAGAGTGTCCACCCTTATGTCTCATCCAGCTGTGGGTCTAGATATGGTCAATCCAGGTTGCATCACAGCCCCTGAACTCATTGTGTAAGAATTTCTATCTCTTTCACTGTCGTTGTTTCATGGGTTTTTCAAAGTAATTTATTTTCATAATGGGGTTTAGCTGCTTTTCACTGCTGTGTTTATGCCGCTTTACACCCACTTGACACACTAACAGAGAGATATCAATACATAGGTTTTAAGATTATTACTAGTCAGATATATTCTTGTGCGGTGAATAGGGCGTGTTGAGTCCAGTTCTCTGAGCAAGGAGTAGGTCTTGTCTATTACATATTGGGTTTATGGAACGGTATCTGAGCTAATTTGATACCCTTGTTTTATGTATCACCCCACCTCACCTTTCCCGTTAAGCAGCCATAGTGTGTTTTCTGCATGTGTGACTCTGTTCTGTTTTGTAATTCAGTTCAAGTGTAACGGTTTTTACATTCCCTCTATCAGTGATACCTTATGACAAGTGTCCTTTTCTGTGTGACTTATTTCAGTTAGAATCGTCGTACCTAAATCCACTCATCATGCTGCTACTAACCTTATGACATTGATTTCATGGCTGAGTGATATTCCATTGTACATAAGGACCACAACTTCTTTATCCATTTTTCTCTTTCCTGGGATATTGAAGGTGGAATGAAGTGGAGGTCCTTGTCAACAGAGCAGCCCTCAACTTTGGGGTGCTTGTGTCTTGCTGATTTTTCATTTTCCCAATTTATACCCCCATGAGTGGAAGTGCCCTATGCTCTCTAAGATGTGTTTTTCAGAGGTTTCAGGACACACCGTACACTTCTCCAGAGTGGTTGTTGGCAATTTACATCCCGCCCATCAGTGTAGCAAGGCTCCCATTTCTCCATGGCCTGTACTGCATTTCTGGTTTTGACACTTTTTTCAGCATGGCCCTTTTGACCGATGGGAAGCGAGACTTCTCTGTAGCACTGATTTGCCTTTCCAGGTTGCTTGGTTGGCCAAAAAGGGCGTATGCGTTTTTTCCTGAATATATTCAGGAAAAAACGCATACGCCCTTTTTGGCCAAGGGCATCATTGTCAACGTTTTGCCGCTTTTCATGTGCTTTAAAGGCGATTCGTATCTACCTCCTGAAATCTGTTTCGTGCAATTCTGCCTTGATTTCAAATCCTCTTCTTTGCCTTCCCTCAATATATTTGTGGACGAGAGTTATCATTTATAACTCTGCAGGTTTGTGAATTGCAGTGCCCTGAACCTCCATTTTACAACTCCCTTTTTAGGGAGCTGGCCGCAAAAGCGCAGGATGGCTTCAGGCCCTGTTCTGGTTCCGGGGGGCAGGCTGAGCCTGTGGTTAATTCTTCTTCCTGATGGGAAAATAGAGTGACCTGTGCCTGTCCCGACACCAAGAGCTAGTCTCTCGTTGGTTCCCCGTCTTCCCGTTCATCCTCAGGACAAATTGCAACCTGTACGGAACAGGAGGTTAAAGGTGCTGATGCTCCAAGTAGGGAGATTGCTAGTAAAGCGGCTGGAATGGCGAACCCGGGCACAAGGAGATGAGAAATGAGGTGCGTTTTAGAAACCTTTCCCCATCACACGGTGTACCATCTTCTGGGTTTCTCATGCATGTTTTCGATGTAGGAAGATGCCCTTGAACCTGGAGATTTGGGACCCATGCGACGGGTACCACGCAGTATTACTTTAAACGGTCTGCGTTTGCTCACCCAACCTCACCAAACCTCTCAGCCCCAAGAGTGTCCACCCTTATGTCTCATCCAGCTGTGGGTCTAGATATAGTCAATCTAGGTTGCATCACAGCCCCTGAACTCATTGTGTAAGAATTTCTATCTCTTTCACTGTCGTTGTTTCATGGGTTGTTCAAAGTAATTTATTTTCATAATGGGGTTTAGCTGCTTTTCACGGCTGTGTTTATGCCGCTTTACACCCACTTGACACACTAACAGAGAGATATCAATACATAGGTTTTAAGATTATTACTAGTCAGATATATTCTTGTACGGTGAATAGGGCGTGTTGAGTCCAGTTCTCTGAGCAAGGAGTAGGTCTTGTCTACTACATATTGGGTTTATGGAACGGTATCTGAGCTAATTTGATACCCTTGTTTTATGTATCACCCCACCTCACCTTTCCCGTTAAGCAGCCATAGTCTGTTTTCTGCATGTGTGACTCTGTTCTGTTTTGTAATTCAGTTCAAGTGTAACGGTTTTTACATTCCCTCTAAAAGTGATAACTTATGAGAAGTGTCCTTTTCTGTGTGACTTATTTCACTTAGAATCGTCGTACCTAAATCCACTCATCATGCTGCTACTAACCTTATGACATTGATTTCATGGCTGAGTGATATTCCATTGTACATAAGGACCACAACTTCTTTATCCATTTTTCTCTTTCCTGGGATATTTAAGGTGGAATGAAGTGGAGGTCCTTGTCAACAGAGCAGCCCTAAACTTTGGGGTGCTTGTGTCTTGCTGATTTTTCATTTTCCCAATTTATACCCCCATGAGTGGAAGTGCCCTATGCTCTCTAAGCTGTGTTTTTCAGATGTTTCAGGACACACCGTACACTTCTCCAGAGTGTCTGTTGGCAATTTACATCCCGCCCATCAGTGTAGCAAGGCTCTCATTTCTCCATGGCCTGTCCTGCATTTCTGGTTTTGACACTTTTTTCAGCATGGCCCTTTTGACCGATGGGAAGCGAGACTTCTTTGTAGCGCTGATTTGCCTTTCCAGATTGCTTGGTTGGCCAAAAAGGGCGTATGCGTTTTTTCCTGAATATATTCAGGAAAAAACGCATACGCCCTTTTTGGCCAAGGGCATCATTGTCAACATTTTGCCGCTTTTCATGTGCTTTAAAGGCGATTCGAATCTACCTCCTGAAATCTGTTTCCTGCAATTCTGCCTTGATTTCAAATCCTCTTCTTTGCCTTCCCTCAATATATTTGTGGACGAGAGTTATCATTTATAACTCTGCAGGTTTGTGAATTGCAGTGCCCTGAACCTCCATTTTACAACTCGCTTTTTTGGGAGCTGGCCGCAAAAGCGCAGGATGGCTTCAGGCCCTGTTCTGGTTCCGGGGGGCAGGCTGAGCCTGTGGTTAATTCTTCTTCCTGATGGGAAAATAGAGTGACCTGTGCCTGTCCCAACACCAAGAGCTAGTCTCTCGTTGGTTCCCCGTCTTCCCGTTCATCCTCAGGACAAATTGCAACCTGTACGGAACAGGAGGTTAAAGGTGCTGATGCTCCAAGTAGGGAGATTGCTAGTAAAGTGGCTGGAATGGCGAACCCGGGCACAAGGAGATGAGAAATGAGGTGCGTTTTAGAAACCTTTCCCCATCACACGGTGTACCATCTTCTGGGTTTCTCATGCATGTTTTCGATGTAGGAAGATGCCCTTGAACCTGCAGATTTGGGACCCATGCGATGGGTACCACGCCGTATTACTTTAAAGGGTCTGCGTTTGCTCACCCAACCTCACCAAACCTCTCAGCCCCAAGAGTGTCCACCCTTATGTCTCATCCAGCTGTGGGTCTAGATATGGTCAATCCAGGTTGCATCACAGCCCCTGAACTCATTGTGTAAGAATTTCTATCTCTTTCACTGTCGTTGTTTCATGGGTTTTTCAAAGTAATTTATTTTCATAATGGGGTTTAGCTGCTTTTCACGGCTGTGTTTATGCCGCTTTACACCCACTTGACACACTAACAGAGAGATATCAATACATAGGTTTTAAGATTATTACTAGTCAGATATATTCTTGTGCGGTGAATAGGGCGTGTTGAGTCCAGTTCTCTGAGCAAGGAGTAGGTCTTGTCTACTACATATTGGGTTTATGGAACGGTATCTGAGCTAATTTGATACCCTTGTTTTATGTATCACCCCACCTCACCTTTCCCGTTAAGCAGCCATAGTCTGTTTTCTGCATGTGTGACTCTGTTCTGTTTTGTAATTCAGTTCAAGTGTAACGGTTTTTACATTCCCTCTATCAGTGATACCTTATGAGAAGTGTCCTTTTCTGTGTGACTTATTTCACTTAGAATCGTCGTACCTAAATCCACTCATCATGCTGCTACTAACCTTATGACGTTGATTTCATGGCTGAGTGATATTCCATTGTACATAAGGACCACAACATCTTTATCCATTTTTCTCTTTCCTTGGATATTTAAGGTGGAATGAAGTGGAGGTCCTTGTCAACAGAGCAGCCCTAAACTTTGGGGTGCTTGTGTCTTGCTGATTTTTCATTTTCCCAATTGATACCCCCATGAGTGGAAGTGCCCTATGCTCTCTAAGCTGTGTTTTTCAGATGTTTCAGGACACACCGTACACTTCTCCAGAGTGGCTGTTGGCAATTTACATCCCGCCCATCAGTGTAGCAAGGCTCCCATTTCTCCATGGCCTCTCCTGCATTTCTGGTTTTGAAACTTTTTTCAGCATGGCCCTTTTGACCGATGGGAAGCGAGACTTCTCTGTAGCGCTGATTTGCCTTTCCAGGTTGCTTGGTTGGCCAAAAAGGGCGTATGCGTTTTTTCCTGAATATATTCAGGAAAAAACGCATACGCCCTTTTTGGCCAAGGGCATCATTGTCAACGTTTTGCCGCTTTTCATGTGCTTTAAAGGCGATTCGTATCTACCTCCTGAAATCTGTTTCCTGCAATTCTGCCTTGATTTCAAATCCTCTTCTTTGCCTTCCCTCAATATATTTGTGGACGAGAGTTATCATTTATAACTCTGCAGGTTTGTGAATTGCAGTGCCCTGAACCTCCGTTTTACAACTCGTTTTTATGGGAGCTGGGCGCAAAATCGCAGAATGGCTTCAGGCCCTGTTCTGGTTCCGGGGGGCAGGCTGAGCCTGTGGTTAATTCTTCTTTCTGATGGGAAAATAGAGTGACCTGTGCCTGTCCCAACACCAAGAGCTAGTTTCTCGTTGGTTCCACGTCTTCCCGTTTATCCTCAGGACAAATTGCAACCTGTACGGAACAGGAGGTTAAAGGTGCTGATGCTCCAAGTAGGGAGCTTGCTAGTAAAGCGGCTGGAATGGCGAACCCGGGCACAAGGAGATGAGAAATGAGGTGCGTTTTAGAAGCCTTTCCCCATCACACGGTGTACCATCTTCTGGGTTTCTCATGCATGTTTTTGATGTAGGAAGATGCCCTTGAACCTGGAGATTTGGGACCCATGCGATGGGTACCACGCAGTATTACATTAAAGGGTCTGCGTTTGCTCACCCAACCTCACCAAACCTCTCAGTCCCAAGAGTGTCCACCCTTATGTCTCATCCAGCTGTGCGTCTAGATATGGTCAATCCAGGTTGCATCACAGCCCCTGAACGCATTGTGTAAGAATTTCTCTCTCTTTCACTGTCTTTGTTTCATGGGTGTTTCAAAGTAATTTATTTTTATAATGGGGTTTAGCTGCTTTTCACTGCTGTGTTTATGCCGCTTTACACCCACTTGACACACTAACAGAGAGATATCAATACATAGGTTTTACGATTACTATTAGTCAGATATATTCTTGTGCGGTGAATAGGGCGTGTTGAGTCCAGTTCTCTGAGCAAGGAGTAGGTCTTGTCTATTACATATTGGGTTTATGGAACGGTATCTGAGCTAATTTGATACCCTTGTTTTATGTATCACCCCACCTCACCTTTCCCGTTAAGCAGCCATAGTGTGTTTTCTGCATGTGTGACTCTGTTCTGTTTTGTAATTCAGCTCAAGTGTAACGGTTTTTACATTCCCTCTATCAGTGATACCTTATGACAAGTGTCCTTTTCTGTGTGACTTATTTCACTTAGAATCGTCGTACCTAAATCCACTCATCATGCTGCTACTAACCTTACAGCATTGATTTCATGGCTGAGTGATATTCCATTGTACATAAGGACCACAACTTCTTTATCCATTTTTCTCTTTCCTGGGATATTTAAGGTGGAATGAAGTGGAGGTCCTGGTCAACAGAGCAGCCCTCAACTTTGGGGTGCTTGTGTCTTGCTGATTTTTAATTTTCCCAATTTATACCCCCATGAGTGGAAGTGCCCTATGCTCTCTAAGCTGTGTTTTTCAGATGTTTCAGGACTCACCGGACACTTCTCCAGAGTGGCTCTTGGCAATTTACATCCCGCCCATCAGTGTAGCAAGGCTCCCATTTCTCCATGGCCTGTCCTGCATTTCTGGTTTTGACACTTTTTTCAGCATGGCCCTTTTGACCGATGGGAAGCGAGACTTCTTTGTAGCGCTGATTTGCCTTTCCAGGTGGCTTGGTTGGCCAAAAAGGGCGTATGCGTTTTTTCCTGAATATATTCAGGAAAAAACGCATACGCCCTTTTTGGCCAAGGGCATCATTGTCAACGTTTTGCCGCTTTTCATGTGCTTTAAAGGCGATTCGTATCTACCTCCTGAAATCTGTTTCCTGCAATTCTGCCTTGATTTCAAATCCTCTTCTTTGCCTTCCCTCAATATATTTGTGGACGAGAGTTATCATTTATAACTCTGCAGGTTTGTGAATTGCAGTGCCCTGAACCTCCGTTTTACAACTCGTTTTTATGGGAGCTGGCCGCAAAATCGCAGAATGGCTTCAGGCCCTGTTCTGGTTCCGGGGGGCAGGCTGAGCCTGTGGTTAATTCTTCTTTCTGATGGGAAAATAGAGTGACCTGTGCCTGTCCCAACACCAAGAGCTAGTCTCTCGTTGGTTCCACGTCTTCCCGTTTATCCTCAGGACAAATTGCAACCTGTATGGAACAGGAGGTTAAAGGTGCTGATGCTCCAAGTAGGGAGCTTGCTAGTAAAGCGGCTGGAATGGCGAACCCGGGCACAAGGAGATGAGAAATGAGGTGCGTTTTAGAAGCCTTTCCCCATCACACGGTGTACCATCTTCTGGGTTTCTCATGCATGTTTTGGATGTAGGAAGATGCCCTTGAACCTGGAGATTTGGGACCCATGCGATGGGTACCACGCAGTATTACTTTAAAGGGTCTGCGTTTGCTCACCCAACCTCACCAAACCTCTCAGCCCCAAGAGTGTCCACCCTTATGTCTCATCCAGCTGTGCGTCTAGATATGGTCAATCCAGGTTGCATCACAGCCCCTGAACGCATTGTGTAAGAAATTCTCTCTCTTTCACTGTCTTTGTTTCATGGGTGTTTCAAAGTAATTTATTTTTATAATGGGGTTTAGCTGCTTTTCACTGCTGTGTTTATGCCGCTTTACACCCACTTGACACACTAACAGAGAGATATCAATACATAGGTTTTACGATTATTATTAGTCAGATATATTCTTGTGCGGTGAATAGGGCGTGTTGAGTCCAGTTCTCTGAGCAAGGAGTAGGTCTTGTCTATTACATATTGGGTTTATGGAACGGTATCTGAGCTAATTTGATACCCTTGTTTTATGTATCACCCCACCTCACCTTTCCCGTTAAGCAGCCATAGTGTGTTTTCTGCATGTGTGACTCTGTTCTGTTTTGTAATTCAGTTCAAGTGTAACGGTTTTTACATTCCCTCTATCAGTGATACCTTATGAGAAGTGTCCTTTTCTGTGTGACTTATTTCACTTAGAATCGTCGTACCTAAATCCACTCATCATGCTGCTATTAACCTTACGGCATTGATTTCCTGGCTGAGTGATATTCCATTGTACATAAGGACCACAACTTCTTTATCCATTTTTCTCTTTCCTGGGATATTTAAGGTGGAATGAAGTGGAGGTCCTGGTCAACAGAGCAGCCCTAAACTTTGGGGTGCTTGTGTCTTGCTGATTTTTAATTTTCCCAATTTATACCCCCATGAGTGGAAGTGCCCTATGCTCTCTAAGCTGTGTTTTTCAGATGTTTCAGGACTCACCGGACACTTCTCCGGAGTGGCTCTTGGCAATTTACATCCCGCCCATCAGTGTAGCAAGGCTCCCATTTCTCCATGGCCTGTCCTGCATTTCTGGTTTTGACACTTTTTTCAGCATGGCCCTTTTGACCGATGGGAAGCGAGACTTCTTTGTAGCGCTGATTTGCCTTTCCAGGTTGCTTGGTTGGCCAAAAAGGGCGTATGCGTTTTTTCCTGAATATATTCAGGAAAAAACGCATACGCCCTTTTTGGCCAAGGGCATCATTGTCAACGTTTTGCCGCTTTTCATGTGCTTTAAAGGCGATTCGTATCTACCTCCTGAAATCTGTTTCCTGCAATTCTGCCTTGATTTCAAATCCTCTTCTTTGCCTTCCCTCAATATATTTGTGGACGAGAGTTATCATTTATAACTCTGCAGGTTTGTGAATTGCAGTGCCCTGAACCTCCGTTTTACAACTCGTTTTTATGGGAGCCGGCCGCAAAATCGCAGAATGGCTTCAGGCCCTGTTCTGGTTCCGGAGGGCAGGCTGAGCCTGTGGTTAATTCTTCTTTCTGATGGGAAAATAGAGTGACCTGTGCCTGTCCCAACACCAAGAGCTAGTTTCTCGTTGGTTCCACGTCTTCCCGTTTATCCTCAGGACAAATTGCAACCTGTACGGAACAGGAGGTTAAAGGTGCTGATGCTCCAAGTAGGGAGCTTGCTAGTAAAGCGGCTGGAATGGCGAACCCGGGCACAAGGAGATGAGAAATGAGGTGCGTTTTAGAAGCCTTTCCCCATCACATGGTGTACCATCTTCTGGGTTTCTCATGCATGTTTTTGATGTAGGAAGATGCCCTTGAACCTGGAGATTTGGGACCCATGCGATGGGTACCACGCAGTATTACATTAAAGGGTCTGCGTTTGCTCACCCAACCTCACCAAACCTCTCAGTCCCAAGAGTGTCCACCCTTATGTCTCATCCAGCTGTGCGTCTAGATATGGTCAATCCAGGTTGCATCACAGCCCCTGAACGCATTGTGTAAGAATTTCTCTCTCTTTCACTGTCTTTGTTTCATGGGTGTTTCAAAGTAATTTATTTTTATAATGGGGTTTAGCTGCTTTTCACTGCTGTGTTTATGCCGCTTTACACCCACTTGACACACTAACAGAGAGATATCAATACATAGGTTTTACGATTACTATTAGTCAGATATATTCTTGTGCGGTGAATAGGGCGTGTTGAGTCCAGTTCTCTGAGCAAGGAGTAGGTCTTGTCTATTACATATTGGGTTTATGGAACGGTATCTGAGCTAATTTGATACCCTTGTTTTATGTATCACCCCACCTCACCTTTCCCGTTAAGCAGCCATAGTGTGTTTTCTGCATGTGTGACTCTGTTCTGTTTTGTAATTCAGTTCAAGTGTAACGGTTTTTACATTCCCTCTATCAGTGATACCTTATGAGAAGTGTCCTTTTCTGTGTGACTTATTTCACTTAGAATCGTCGTACCTAAATCCACTCATCATGCTGCTACTAACCTTACAGCATTGATTTCATGGCTGAGTGATATTCCATTGTACATAAGGACCACAACTTCTTTATCCATTTTTCTCTTTCCTGGGATATTTAAGGTGGAATGAAGTGGAGGTCCTGGTCAACAGAGCAGCCCTCAACTTTGGGGTGCTTGTGTCTTGCTGATTTTTAATTTTTCCAATTTATACCCCCATGAGTGGAAGTGCCCTATGCTCTCTAAGATGTGTTTTTCAGATGTTTCAGGACACACCGTACACTTCTCCAGAGTGGCTGTTGGCAATTTACATCCCGCCCATCAGTGTAGCAAGGCTCCCATTTCTCCATGGCCTGTACTGCATTTCTGGTTTTGACACTTTTTTCAGCATGGCCCTTTTGACCGATGGGAAGCGAGACTTCTCTGTAGCACTGATTTGCCTTTCCAGGTTGCTTGGTTGGCCAAAAAGGGCGTATGCGATTTTTCCTGAATATATTCAGGAAAAAACGCATACGCCCTTTTTGGCCAAGGGCATCATTGTCAACGTTTTGCCGCTTTTCATGTGCTTTAAAGGCGATTCGTATCTACCTCCTGAAATCTGTTTCCTGCAATTCTGCCTTGATTTCAAATCCTCTTCTTTGCCTTCCCTCAATATATTTGTGGACGAGAGTTATCATTTATAACTCTGCAGGTTTGTGAATTGCAGTGCCCTGAAGCTCCATTTTACAACTCGCTTTTTTGGGAGCTGGCCGCAAAAGCGCAGGATGGCTTCAGGCCCTGTTCTGGTTCCGGGGGGCAGGCTGAGCCTGTGGTTAATTCTTCTTCCTGATGGGAAAATAGAGTGACCTGTGCCTGTCCCGACACCAAGAGCTAGTCTCTCGTTGGTTCCCCGTCTTCCCGTTCATCCTCAGGACAAATTGCAACCTGTACGGAACAGGAGTTTAAAGGTGCTGATGCTCCAAGTAGGGAGATTGCTAGTGAAGCGGCTGGAATGGCGAACCCGGGCACAAGGAGATGAGAAATGATGTGCGTTTTAGAAACCTTTCCCCATCACACGGTGTACCATCTTCTGGGTTTCTCATGCATGTTTTCGATGTAGGAAGATGCCCTTGAAGCTGGAGATTTGGGACCCATGCGATGGGTACCACGCCGTATTACTTTAAAGGGTCTGCGTTTGCTCACCCAACCTCACCAAACCTCTCAGCCCCAAGAGTGTCCACCCTTATGTCTCATCCAGCTGTGGGTCTAGATATGGTCAATCCAGGTTGCATCACAGCCCCTGAACTCATTGTGTAAGAATTTCTATCTCTTTCACTGTCGTTGTTTCATGGGTTTTTCAAAGTAATTTATTTTCATAATGGGGTTTAGCTGCTTTTCACGGCTGTGTTTATGCCGCTTTACACCCACTTGACACACTAACAGAGAGATATCAATACATAGGTTTTAAGATTATTACTAGTCAGATATATTCTTGTGCGGTGAATAGGGCGTGTTGAGTCCAGTTCTCTGAGCAAGGAGTAGGTCTTGTCTATTACATATTGGGTTTATGGAACGGTATCTGAGCTAATTTGATACCCTTGTTTTATGTATCACCCCACCTCACCTTTCCCGTTAAGCAGCCATAGTGTGTTTTCTGCATGTGTGACTCTGTTCTGTTTTGTAATTCAGTTCAAGTGTAACGGTTTTTACATTCCCTCTATCAGTGATACCTTATGAGAAGTGTCCTTTTCTGTGTGACTTATTTCAGTTAGAATCGTCGTACCTAAATCCACTCATCATGCTGCTACTAACCTTATGACATTGATTTCATGGCTGAGTGATATTCCATTGTACATAAGGACCACAACTTCTTTATCCATTTTTCTCTTTCCTGGGATATTTAAGGTGGAATGAAGTGGAGGTCCTGGTCAACAGAGCAGCCCTAAACTTTGGGGTGCTTGTGTCTTGCTGATTTTTAATTTTCCCAATTTATACCCCCATGAGTGGAAGTGCCCTATGCTCTCTAAGCTGTGTTTTTCAGATGTTTCAGGACTCACCGGACACTTCTCCAGAGTGGCTCTTGGCAATTTACATCCCGCCCATCAGTGTAGCAAGGCTCCCATTTCTCCATGGCCTGTCCTGCATTTCTGGTTTTGACACTTTTTTCAGCATGGCCCTTTTGACCGATGGGAAGCGAGACTTCTTTGTAGCGCTGATTTGCCTTTCCAGGTTGCTTGGTTGGCCAAAAAGGGCGTATGCGTTTTTTCCTGAATATATTCAGGAAAAAACGCATACGCCCTTTTTGGCCAAGGGCATCATTGTCAACGTTTTGCCGCTTTTCATGTGCTTTAAAGGCGATTCGAATCTACCTCCTGAAATCTGTTTCCTGCAATTCTGCCTTGATTTCAAATCCTCTTCTTTGCCTTCCCTCAATATATTTGTGGACGAGAGTTATCATTTATAACTCTGCAGGTTTGTGAATTGCAGTGCCCTGAACCTCCGTTTTACAACTCGTTTTTATGGGAGCCGGCCGCAAAATCGCAGAATGGCTTCAGGCCCTGTTCTGGTTCCGGGGGGCAGGCTGAGCCTGTGGTTAATTCTTCTTTCTGATGGGAAAATAGAGTGACCTGTGCCTGTCCCAACACCAAGAGCTAGTTTCTCGTTGGTTCCACGTCTTCCCGTTTATCCTCAGGACAAATTGCAACCTGTACGGAACAGGAGGTTAAAGGTGCTGATGCTCCAAGTAGGGAGCTTGCTAGTAAAGCGGCTGGAATGGCGAACCCGGGCACAAGGAGATGAGAAATGAGGTGCGTTTTAGAAGCCTTTCCCCATCACACGGTGTACCATCTTCTGGGTTTCTCATGCATGTTTTTGATGTAGGAAGATGCCCTTGAACCTGGAGATTTGGGACCCATGCGATGGGTACCACGCAGTATTACATTAAAGGGTCTGCGTTTGCTCACCCAACCTCACCAAACCTCTCAGTCCCAAGAGTGTCCACCCTTATGTCTCATCCAGCTGTGCGTCTAGATATGGTCAATCCAGGTTGCATCACAGCCCCTGAACGCATTGTGTAAGAATTTCTCTCTCTTTCACTGTCTTTGTTTCATGGGTGTTTCAAAGTAATTTATTTTTATAATGGGGTTTAGCTGCTTTTCACTGCTGTGTTTATGCCGCTTTACACCCACTTGACACACTAACAGAGAGATATGAATACATAGGTTTTACGATTACTATTAGTCAGATATATTCTTGTGCGGTGAATAGGGCGTGTTGAGTCCAGTTCTCTGAGCAAGGAGTAGGTCTTGTCTATTACATATTGGGTTTATGGAACGGTATCTGAGCTAATTTGATACCCTTGTTTTATGTATCACCCCACCTCACCTTTCCCGTTAAGCAGCCATAGTGTGTTTTCTGCATGTGTGACTCTGTTCTGTTTTGTAATTCAGTTCAAGTGTAACGGTTTTTACATTCCCTCT
This sequence comes from Balaenoptera borealis, assembly GCF_965194805.1. NCBI lineage: Eukaryota > Metazoa > Chordata > Mammalia > Artiodactyla > Balaenopteridae > Balaenoptera > Balaenoptera borealis. The sequence continues at coordinate 50,320 of NW_028123667.1, read as the reverse complement.
ATCAGTGATACCTTATGACAAGTGTCCTTTTCTGTGTGACTTATTTCACTTAGAATCGTCGTACCTAAATCCACTCATCATGCTGCTACTAACCTTACAGCATTGATTTCATGGCTGAGTGATATTCCATTGTACATAAGGACCACAACTTCTTTATCCATTTTTCTCTTTCCTGGGATATTTAAGGTGGAATGAAGTGGAGGTCCTGGTCAACAGAGCAGCCCTCAACTTTGGGGTGCTTGTGTCTTGCTGATTTTTAATTTTCCCAATTTATACCCCCATGAGTGGAAGTGCCCTATGCTCTCTAAGATGTGTTTTTCAGATGTTTCAGGACACACCGTACACTTCTCCAGAGTGGCTGTTGGCAATTTACATCCCGCCCATCAGTGTAGCAAGGCTCCCATTTCTCCATGGCCTGTACTGCATTTCTGGTTTTGACACTTTTTTCAGCATGGCCCTTTTGACCGATGGGAAGCGAGACTTCTCTGTAGCACTGATTTGCCTTTCCAGGTTGCTTGGTTGGCCAAAAAGGGCGTATGCGATTTTTCCTGAATATATTCAGGAAAAAACGCATACGCCCTTTTTGGCCAAGGGCATCATTGTCAACGTTTTGCCGCTTTTCATGTGCTTTAAAGGCGATTCGTATCTACCTCCTGAAATCTGTTTCCTGCAATTCTGCCTTGATTTCAAATCCTCTTCTTTGCCTTCCCTCAATATATTTGTGGACGAGAGTTATCATTTATAACTCTGCAGGTTTGTGAATTGCAGTGCCCTGAAGCTCCATTTTACAACTCGCTTTTGTGGGAGCTGGCCGCAAAAGCGCAGGATGGCTTCAGGCCCTGTTCTGGTTCCGGGGGGCAGGCTGAGCCTGTGGTTAATTCTTCTTCCTGATGGGAAAATAGAGTGACCTGTGCCTGTCCCGACACCAAGAGCTAGTCTCTCGTTGGTTCCCCGTCTTCCCGTTCATCCTCAGGACAAATTGCAACCTGTACGGAACAGGAGTTTAAAGGTGCTGATGCTCCAAGTAGGGAGATTGCTAGTGAAGCGGCTGGAATGGCGAACCCGGGCACAAGGAGATGAGAAATGATGTGCGTTTTAGAAACCTTTCCCCATCACACGGTGTACCATCTTCTGGGTTTCTCATGCATGTTTTCGATGTAGGAAGATGCCCTTGAAGCTGGAGATTTGGGACCCATGCGATGGGTACCACGCCGTATTACTTTAAAGGGTCTGCGTTTGCTCACCCAACCTCACCAAACCTCTCAGCCCCAAGAGTGTCCACCCTTATGTCTCATCCAGCTGTGGGTCTAGATATGGTCAATCCAGGTTGCATCACAGCCCCTGAACTCATTGTGTAAGAATTTCTATCTCTTTCACTGTCGTTGTTTCATGGGTTTTTCAAAGTAATTTATTTTCATAATGGGGTTTAGCTGCTTTTCACGGCTGTGTTTATGCCGCTTTACACCCACTTGACACACTAACAGAGAGATATCAATACATAGGTTTTAAGATTATTACTAGTCAGATATATTCTTGTGCGGTGAATAGGGCGTGTTGAGTCCAGTTCTCTGAGCAAGGAGTAGGTCTTGTCTATTACATATTGGGTTTATGGAACGGTATCTGAGCTAATTTGATACCCTTGTTTTATGTATCACCCCACCTCACCTTTCCCGTTAAGCAGCCATAGTGTGTTTTCTGCATGTGTGACTCTGTTCTGTTTTGTAATTCAGTTCAAGTGTAACGGTTTTTACATTCCCTCTATCAGTGATACCTTATGAGAAGTGTCCTTTTCTGTGTGACTTATTTCAGTTAGAATCGTCGTACCTAAATCCACTCATCATGCTGCTACTAACCTTATGACATTGATTTCATGGCTGAGTGATATTCCATTGTACATAAGGACCACAACTTCTTTATCCATTTTTCTCTTTCCTGGGATATTGAAGGTGGAATGAAGTGGAGGTCCTTGTCAACAGAGCAGCCCTCAACTTTGGGGTGCTTGTGTCTTGCTGATTTTTCATTTTCCCAATTTATACCCCCATGAGTGGAAGTGCCCTATGCTCTCTAAGATGTGTTTTTCAGAGGTTTCAGGACACACCGTACACTTCTCCAGAGTGGCTGTTGGCAATTTACATCCCGCCCATCAGTGTAGCAAGGCTCCCATTTCTCCATGGCCTGTACTGCATTTCTGGTTTTGACACTTTTTTCAGCATGGCCCTTTTGACCGATGGGAAGCGAGACTTCTCTGTAGCACTGATTTGCCTTTCCAGGTTGCTTGGTTGGCCAAAAAGGGCGTATGCGTTTTTTCCTGAATATATTCAGGAAAAAACGCATACGCCCTTTTTGGCCAAGGGCATCATTGTCAACGTTTTGCCGCTTTTCATGTGCTTTAAAGGCGATTCGTATCTACCTCCTGAAATCTGTTTCGTGCAATTCTGCCTTGATTTCAAATCCTCTTCTTTGCCTTCCCTCAATATATTTGTGGACGAGAGTTATCATTTATAACTCTGCAGGTTTGTGAATTGCAGTGCCCTGAACCTCCATTTTACAACTCCCTTTTTAGGGAGCTGGCCGCAAAAGCGCAGGATGGCTTCAGGCCCTGTTCTGGTTCCGGGGGGCAGGCTGAGCCTGTGGTTAATTCTTCTTCCTGATGGGAAAATAGAGTGACCTGTGCCTGTCCCGACACCAAGAGCTAGTCTCTCGTTGGTTCCCCGTCTTCCCGTTCATCCTCAGGACAAATTGCAACCTGTACGGAACAGGAGGTTAAAGGTGCTGATGCTCCAAGTAGGGAGATTGCTAGTAAAGCGGCTGGAATGGCGAACCCGGGCACAAGGAGATGAGAAATGAGGTGCGTTTTAGAAACCTTTCCCCATCACACGGTGTACCATCTTCTGGGTTTCTCATGCATGTTTTCGATGTAGGAAGATGCCCTTGAACCTGGAGATTTGGGACCCATGCGACGGGTACCACGCAGTATTACTTTAAACGGTCTGCGTTTGCTCACCCAACCTCACCAAACCTCTCAGCCCCAAGAGTGTCCACCCTTATGTCTCATCCAGCTGTGGGTCTAGATATAGTCAATCTAGGTTGCATCACAGCCCCTGAACTCATTGTGTAAGAATTTCTATCTCTTTCACTGTCGTTGTTTCATGGGTTGTTCAAAGTAATTTATTTTCATAATGGGGTTTAGCTGCTTTTCACGGCTGTGTTTATGCCGCTTTACACCCACTTGACACACTAACAGAGAGATATCAATACATAGGTTTTAAGATTATTACTAGTCAGATATATTCTTGTACGGTGAATAGGGCGTGTTGAGTCCAGTTCTCTGAGCAAGGAGTAGGTCTTGTCTACTACATATTGGGTTTATGGAACGGTATCTGAGCTAATTTGATACCCTTGTTTTATGTATCACCCCACCTCACCTTTCCCGTTAAGCAGCCATAGTCTGTTTTCTGCATGTGTGACTCTGTTCTGTTTTGTAATTCAGTTCAAGTGTAACGGTTTTTACATTCCCTCTAAAAGTGATACCTTATGAGAAGTGTCCTTTTCTGTGTGACTTATTTCACTTAGAATCGTCGTACCTAAATCCACTCATCATGCTGCTACTAACCTTACGACATTGATTTCCTGGCTGAGTGATATTCCAATGTACATAAGGACCACAACTTCTTTATCCATTTTTCTCTTTCCTGGGATATTTAAGGTGGAATGAAGTGGAGGTCCTGGTCAACAGAGCAGCCCTAAACTTTGGGGTGCTTGTGTCTTGCTGATTTTTAATTTTCCCAATTTATACCCCCATGAGTGGAAGTGCCCTATGCTCTCTAAGCTGTGTTTTTCAGATGTTTCAGGACTCACCGGACACTTCTCCAGAGTGGCTCTTGGCAATTTACATCCCGCCCATCAGTGTAGCAAGGCTCCCATTTCTCCATGGCCTGTCCTGCATTTCTGGTTTTGACACTTTTTTCAGCATGGCCCTTTTGACCGATGGGAAGCGAGACTTCTTTGTAGCGCTGATTTGCCTTTCCAGGTGGCTTGGTTGGCCAAAAAGGGCGTATGCGTTTTTTCCTGAATATATTCAGGAAAAAACGCATACGCCCTTTTTGGCCAAGGGCATCATTGTCAACGTTTTGCCGCTTTTCATGTGCTTTAAAGGCGATTCGAATCTACCTCCTGAAATCTGTTTCCTGCAATTCTGCCTTGATTTCAAATCCTCTTCTTTGCCTTCCCTCAATATATTTGTGGACGAGAGTTATCATTAATAACTCTGCAGGTTTGTGAATTGCAGTGCCCTGAACCTCCATTTTACAACTCGTTTTTATGGGAGCTGGCCGCAAAATCGCAGAATGGCTTCAGGCCCTCTTCTGGTTCTGGGGGGCAGGCTGAGCCTGTGGTTAATTCTTCTTTCTGATGGGAAAATAGAGTGACCTGTGCCTGTCCCAACACCAAGAGCTAGTCTCTCGTTGGTTCCCCGTCTTCCCGTTTATCCTCAGGACAAATTGCAACCTGTATGGAACAGGAGGTTAAAGGTGCTGATGCTCCAAGTAGGGAGCTTGCTAGTAAAGCGGCTGGAATGGCGAACCCGGGCACAAGGAGATGAGAAATGAGGTGCGTTTTAGAAACCTTTCCCCATCACACGGTGTACCATCTTCTGGGTTTCTCATGTATGTTTTTGATGTAGGAAGATGCCCTTGAACCTGGAGATTTGGGAACCATGCGATGGGTACCACGCAGTATTCCTTTAAAGGGTCTGCGTTTGCTCACCCAACCTCACCAAACCTCTCAGCCCCAAGAGTGTCCACCCTTATGTCTCATCCAGCTGTGCGTCTAGATATGGTCAATCCAGGTTGCATCACAGCCCCTGAACGCATTGTGTAAGAATTTCTCTCTCTTTCACTGTCTTTGTTTCATGGGTGATTCAAAGTAATTTATTTTTATAATGGGGTTTAGCTGCTTTTCACTGCTGTGTTTATGCCGCTTTACACCCACTTGACACACTAACAGAGAGATATCAATACATAGGTTTTAAGATTATTATTAGTCAGATATATTCTTGTGCGGTGAATAGGGCGTGTTGAGTCCAGTTCTCTGAGCAAGGAGTAGGTCTTGTCTATTACATATTGGGTTTATGGAACGGTATCTGAGCTAATTTGATACCCTTGTTTTATGTATCACCCCACCTCACCTTTCCCGTTAAGCAGCCATAGTCTGTTTTCTGCATGTGTGACTCTGTTCTGTTTTGTAATTCAGTTCAAGTGTAACGGTTTTTACATTCCCTCTATCAGTGATACCTTATGAGAAGTGTCCTTTTCTGTGTGACTTATTTCACTTAGAATCGTCGTACCGAAATCCACTCATCATGCTGCTACTAACCTTATGACATTGATTTCATGGCTGAGTGATATTCCATTGTACATAAGGACCACAACTTCTTTATCCATTTTTCTCTTTCCTGGGATATTGAAGGTGGAATGAAGTGGAGGTCCTTGTCAACAGAGCAGCCCTCAACTTTGGGGTGCTTGTGTCTTGCTGATTTTTAATTTTCCCAATTTATACCCCCATGAGTGGAAGTGCCCTATGCTCTCTAAGCTGTGTTTTTCAGATGTTTCAGGACACACCGTACACTTCTCCAGAGTGGCTGTTGGCAATTTACATCCCGCCCATCAGTGTAGCAAGGCTCTCATTTCTCCATGGCCTGTCCTGCATTTCTGGTTTTGACACATTTTTCAGCATGGCCCTTTTGACCGATGGGAAGTGAGACTTCTTTGTGGCGCTGATTTGCCTTTCCAGGTTGCTTGGTTGGCCAAAAAGGGCGTATGCGTTTTTTCCTGAATATATTCAGGAAAAAACGCATACGCCCTTTTTGGCCAAGGGCATCATTGTCAACATTTTGCCGCTTTTCATGTGCTTTAAAGGCGATTCGAATCTACCTCCTGAAATCTGTTTCCTGCAATTCTGCCTTGATTTCAAATCCTCTTCTTTGCCTTCCCTCAATATATTTGTGGACGAGAGTTATCATTTATAACTCTGCAGGTTTGTGAATTGCAGTGCCCTGAACCTCCATTTTACAACTCGCTTTTTTGGGAGCTGGCCGCAAAAGTGCAGGATGGCTTCAGGCCCTGTTCTGGTTCCGGGGGGCAGGCTGAGCCTGTGGTTAATTCTTTTTCCTGATGGGAAAATAGAGTGACCTGTGCCTGTCCCAACACCAAGAGCTAGTCTCTCGTTGGTTCCCCGTCTTCCCGTTCATCCTCAGGACAAATTGCAACCTGTACGGAACAGGAGGTTAAAGGTGCTGATGCTCCAAGTAGGGAGATTGCTAGTAAAGCGGCTGGAATGGCGAACCCGGGCACAAGGAGATGAGAAATGAGGTGCGTTTTAGAAACATTTCCCCATCACACGGTGTACTATCTTCTGGGTTTCTCATGCATGTTTTCGATGTAGGAAGATGCCCTTGAAGCTGGAGATTTGGGACCCATGTGATGGGTACCACGCAGTATTACTTTAAAGGGTCTGCGTTTGCTCACCCAACCTCACCAAACCTCTCAGCCCCAAGAGTGTCCACCCTTATGTCTCATCCAGCTGTGGGTCTAGATATGGTCAATCCAGGTTGCATCACAGCCCCTGAACGCATTGTGCAAGAATTTCTCTCTCTTTCACTGTCGTTGTTTCATGGGTTTTTCAAAGTAATTTATTTTCATAATGGGGTTTAGCTGCTTTTCACGGCTGTGTTTATGCCGCTTTACACCCACTTGACACACTAACAGAGAGATATCAATACATAGGTTTTAAGATTATTACTAGTCAGATATATTCTTGTGCGGTGAATAGGGCGTGTTGAGTCCAGTTCTCTGAGCAAGGAGTAGGTCTTGTCTACTACATATTGGGTTTATGGAACGGTATCTGAGCTAATTTGATACCCTTGGTTTATGTATCACCCCACCTCACCTTTCCCGTTAAGCAGCCATTGTCTGTTTTCTGCATGTGTGACTCTGTTCTGTTTTGTAATTCAGTTCAAGTGTAACGGTTTTTACATTCCCTCTAAAAGTGATACCTTATGAGAAGTGTCCTTTTCTGTGTGACTTATTTCACTTAGAATCGTCGTACCTAAATCCACTCATCATGCTGCTACTAACCTTATGACATTAATTTCATGGCTGAGTGATATTCCATTGTACATAAGGACCACAACTTCTTTATCCATTTTTCTCTTTCCTGGGATATTTAAGGTGGAATGAAGTGGAGGTCCTTGTCAACAGAGCAGCCCTAAACTTTGGGGTGCTTGTGTCTTGCTGATTTTTAATTTTCCCAATTTATACCCCCATGAGTGGAAGTGCCCTATGCTCTCTAAGCTGTGTTTTTCAGATGTTTCAGGACACACCGTACACTTCTCCAGAGTGGCTGTTGGCAATTTACATCCCGCCCATCAGTGTAGCAAGGCTCTCATTTCTCCATGGCCTGTCCTGCATTTCTGGTTTTGACACATTTTTCAGCATGGCCCTTTTGACCGATGGGAAGTGAGACTTCTTTGTAGCGCTGATTTGCCTTTCCAGGTTGCTTGGTTGGCCAAAAAGGGCGTATGCGTTTTTTCCTGAATATATTCAGGAAAAAACGCATACGCCCTTTTTGGCCAAGGGCATCATTGTCAACGTTTTGCCACTTTTCATGTGCTTTAAAGGCGATTCGAATCTACCTCCTGAAATCTGTTTCCTGCAATTCTGCCTTGATTTAAATTCTTTTCTTTGCCTTCCCTCAATATATTTGTGGACGAGAGTTATCATTTATAACTCTGCAGGTTTGTGAATTGCAGTGCCCTGAACCTCCATTTTACAACTCGCTTTTTTGGGAGCTGGCCGCAAAAGTGCAGGATGGCTTCAGGCCCTGTTCTGGTTCCGGGGGGGCAGGCTGAGCATGTGGTTAATTCTTCTTCCTGATGGGAAAATAGAGTGACCTCTGCCTGTCCCAACACCAAGAGCTAGTCTCTCGTTGGTTCCCCGTCTTCCCGTTCATCCTCAGGACAAATTGCAACCTGTACGGAACAGGAGGTTAAAGTTGCTGATGCTCCAAGTAGGGAGATTGCTAGTAAAGCGGCTGGAATGGCGAACCCGGGCACAAGGAGATGAGAAATGAGGTGCGTTTTAGAAACCTTTCCCCATCACACGGTATACTATCTTCTGGGTTTCTCATGCATGTTTTCGATGTAGGAAGATGCCCTTGAAGCTGGATATTTGGAACCCATGTGATGGGTACCACGCAGTATTACTTTAAAGGGTCTGCGTTTGCTCACCCAACCTCACCAAACCTCTCAGCCCCAAGAGTGTCCACCCTTATGTCTCATCCAACTGTGGGTCTAGATATGGTCAATCCAGGTTGCATCACAGCCCCTGAACGCATTGTGTAAGAATTTCTCTCTCTTTCACTGTCGTTGTTTCATGGGTTTTTCAAAGTAATTTATTTTCATAATGGGGTTTAGCTGCTTTTCACTGCTGTGTTTATGCCGCTTTACACCCACTTGACACACTAACAGAGAGATATCAATACATAGGTTTTAAGATTATTACTAGTCAGATATATTCTTGTGCGGTGAATAGGGCGTGTTGAGTCCAGTTCTCTGAGCAAGGAGTAGGTCTTGTCTACTACATATTGGGTTTATGGAACGGTATCTGAGCTAATTTGATACCCTTGTTTTATGTATCACCCCACCTCACCTTTCCCGTTAAGCAGCCATAGTGTGTTTACTGCATGTGTGACTGTGTTCTGTTTTGTAATTCAGTTCAAGTGTAACGGTTTTTACATTCCCTCTATCAGTGATACCTTATGAGAAGTGTCCTTTTCTGTGTGACTTATTTCACTTAGAATCGTCGTACCTAAATCCACTCATCATGCTGCTACTAACCTTATGACATTGATTTCATGGCTGAGTGATATTCCATTGTACATAAGGACCACAACTTCTTTATCCATTTTTCTCTTTCCTGGGATATTTAAGGTGGAATGAAGTGGAGGTCCTTGTCAACAGAGCAGCCCTCAACTTTGGGGTGCTTGTGTCTTGCTGATTTTTAATTTTCCCAATTTATACCCCCATGAGTGGAAGTGCCCTATGCTCTCTAAGCTGTGTTTTTCAGATGTTTCAGGACACACCGTACACTTCTCCAGAGTGGCTGTTGGCAATTTACATCCCGCCCATCAGTGTAGCAAGGCTCTCATTTCTCCATGGCCTGTCCTGCATTTCTGGTTTTGACACATTTTTCAGCATGGCCCTTTTGACCGATGGGAAGTGAGACTTCTTTGTAGCGCTGATTTGCCTTTCCAGGTTGCTTGGTTGGCCAAAAAGGGCGTATGCGTTTTTTCCTGAATATATTCAGGAAAAAATGCATACGCCCTTTTTGGCCAAGGGCATCATTGTCAACATTTTGCCGCTTTTCATGTGCTTTAAAGGCGATTCGAATCTACCTCCTGAAATCTGTTTCGTGCAATTCTGCCTTGATTTCAAATCCTCTTCTTTGCCTTCCCTCAATATATTTGTGGACGAGAGTTATCATTTATAACTCTGCAGGTTTGTGAATTGCAGTGCCCTGAACCTCCATTTTACAACTCGCTTTTTTGGGAGCTGGCCGCAAATGTGCAGGATGGCTTCAGGCCCTGTTCTGGTTCCGGGGGGCAGGCTGAGCATGTGGTTAATTCTTCTTCCTGATGGGAAAATAGAGTGACCTGTGCCTGTCCCGACACCAAGAGCTAGTCTCTCGTTGGTTCCCCGTCTTTCCGTTCATCCTCAGGACAAATTGCAACCTGTACGGAACAGGAGGTTAAAGGTGCTGATGCTCCAAGTAGGGAGATTGCTAGTAAAGCGGCTGGAATGGCGAACCCGGGCACAAGGAGATGAGAAATGAGGTGCGTTTTAGAAACCTTTCCCCATCACACGGTGTACCATCTTCTGGGTTTCTCATGCATGTTTTCGATGTAGGAAGATGCCCTTGAACCTGGAGATTTGGGACCCATGCGATGGGTACCACGCAGTATTACTTTAAAGGGTCTGCGTTTGCTCACCCAACCTCACCAAACCTCTCAGCCCCAAGAGTGTCCACCCTTATGTCTCATCCAGCTGTGGGTCTAGATATGGTCAATCCAGGTTGCATCACAGCCCCTGAACTCATTGTGTAAGAATTTCTATCTCTTTCACTGTCGTTGTTTCATGGGTTTTTCAAAGTAATTTATTTTCATAATGGGGTTTAGCTGCTTTTCACGGCTGTGTTTATGCCGCTTTACACCCACTTGACACACTAACAGAGAGATATCAATACATAGGTTTTAAGATTATTACTAGTCAGATATATTCTTGTGCGGTGAATAGGGCGTGTTGAGTCCAGTTCTCTGAGCAAGGAGTAGTTCTTGTCTACTACATATTGGGTTTATGGAACGGTATCTGAGCTAATTTGATACCCTTGTTTTATGTATCACCCCACCTCACCTTTCCCGTTAAGCAGCCATAGTGTGTTTTCTGCATGTGTGACTCTGTTCTGTTTTGTAATTCAGTTCAAGTGTAACGGTTTTTACATTCCCTCTATCAGTGATACCTTATGAGAAGTGTCCTTTTCTGTGTGACTTATTTCACTTAGAATCGTCGTACCTAAATCCACTCATCATGCTGCTACTAACCTTATGACATTGATTTCATGGCTGAGTGATATTCCATTGTACATAAGGACAACAACTTCTTTATCCATTTTTCTCTTTCCTTGGATATTTAAGGTGGAATGAAGTGGAGGTCCTTGTCAACAGAGCAGCCCTAAACTTTGGGGTGCTTGTGTCTTGCTGATTTTTCATTTTCCCAATTTATACCCCCATGAGTGGAAGTGCCCTATGCTCTCTAAGCTGTGTTTTTCAGATGTTTCAGGACACACCGTACACTTCTCCAGAGTGGCTGTTGGCAATTTACATCCCGCCCATCAGTGTAGCAAGGCTCTCATTTCTCCATGGCCTGTCCTGCATTTCTGGTTTTGACACATTTTTCAGCATGGCCCTTTTGACCGATGGGAAGTGAGACTTCTTTGTAGCGCTGATTTGCCTTTCCAGGTTGCTTGGTTGGCCAAAAAGGGCGTATGCGTTTTTTCCTGAATATATTCAGGAAAAAACGCATACGCCCTTTTTGGCCAAGGGCATCATTGTCAACATTTTGCCGCTTTTCATGTGCTTTAAAGGCGATTCGAATCTACCTCCTGAAATCTGTTTCCTGCAATTCTGCCTTGATTTAAAATCCTCTTCTTTGCCTTCCCTCAATATATTTGTGGACGAGAGTTATCATTTATAACTCTGCAGGTTTGTGAATTGCAGTGCCCTGAACCTCCATTTTACAACTCGCTTTTTTGGGAGCTGGCCGCAAAAGTGCAGGATGGCTTCAGGCCCTGTTCTGGTTCCGGGGGGCAGGCTGAGCATGTGGTTAATTCTTCTTCCTGATGGGAAAATAGAGTGACCTGTGCCTGTCCCGACACCAAGAGCTAGTCTCTCGTTGGTTCCCCGTCTTCCCGTTCATCCTCAGGACAAATTGCAACCTGTACGGAACAGGAGGTTAAAGGTGCTGATGCTCCAAGTAGGGAGATTGCTAGTAAAGCGGCTGGAATGGCGAACCCGGGCACAAGGAGATGAGAAATGAGGTGCGTTTTAGAAACCTTTCCCCATCACACGGTGTACCATCTTCTGGGTTTCTCATGCATGTTTTCGATGTAGGAAGATGCCCTTGAACCTGGAGATTTGGGACCCATGCGATGGGTACCACGCAGTATTACTTTAAAGGGTCTGCGTTTGCTCACCCAACCTCACCAAACCTCTCAGCCCCAAGAGTGTCCACCCTTATGTCTCATCCAGCTGTGGGTCTAGATATGGTCAATCCAGGTTGCATCACAGCCCCTGAACTCATTGTGTAAGAATTTCTATCTCTTTCACTGTCGTTGTTTCATGGGTTTTTCAAAGTAATTTATTTTCATAATGGGGTTTAGCTGCTTTTCACGGCTGTGTTTATGCCGCTTTACACCCACTTGACACACTAACAGAGAGATATCAATACATAGGTTTTAAGATTATTACTAGTCAGATATATTCTTGTGCGGTGAATAGGGCGTGTTGAGTCCAGTTCTCTGAGCAAGGAGTAGGTCTTGTCTATTACATATTGGGTTTATGGAACGGTATCTGAGCTAATTTGATACCCTTGTTTTATGTATCACCCCACCTCACCTTTCCCGTTAAGCAGCCATAGTGTGTTTTCTGCATGTGTGACTCTGTTCTGTTTTGTAATTCAGTTCAAGTGTAACGGTTTTTACATTCCCTCTATCAGTGATACCTTATGAGAAGTGTCCTTTTCTGTGTGACTTATTTCACTTAGAATCGTCGTACCTAAATCCACTCATCATGCTGCTACTAACCTTATGACATTGATTTCCTGGCTGAGTGATATTCCATTGTACATAAGGACCACAACTTCTTTATCCATTTTTCTCTTTCCTTGGATATTTAAGGTGGAATGAAGTGGAGGTCCTTGTCAACAGAGCAGCCCTAAACTTTGGGGTGCTTGTGTCTTGCTGATTTTTCATTTTCCCAATTTATACCCCCATGAGTGGAAGTGCCCTATGCTCTCTAAGCTGTGTTTTTCAGATGTTTCAGGACACACCGTACACTTCTCCAGAGTGGCTGTTGGCAATTTACATCCCGCCCATCAGTGTAGCAAGGCTCTCATTTCTCCATGGCCTGTCCTGCATTTCTGGTTTTGACACATTTTTCAGCATGGCCCTTTTGACCGATGGGAAGTGAGACTTCTTTGTAGCGCTGATTTGCCTTTCCAGGTTGCTTGGTTGGCCAAAAAGGGCGTATGCGTTTTTTCCTGAATATATTCAGGAAAAAACGCATACGCCCTTTTTGGCCAAGGGCATCATTGTCAACATTTTGCCGCTTTTCATGTGCTTTAAAGGCGATTCGAATCTACCTCCTGAAATCTGTTTCCTGCAATTCTGCCTTGATTTAAAATCCTCTTCTTTGCCTTCCCTCAATATATTTGTGGACGAGAGTTATCATTTATAACTCTGCAGGTTTGTGAATTGCAGTGCCCTGAACCTCCATTTTACAACTCGCTTTTTTGGGAGCTGGTCGCAAAAGTGCAGGATGGCTTCAGGCCCTGTTCTGGTTCCGGGGGGCAGGCTGAGCATGTGGTTAATTCTTCTTCCTGATGGGAAAATAGAGTGACCTGTGCCTGTCCCGACACCAAGAGCTAGTCTCTCGTTGGTTCCCCGTCTTCCCGTTCATCCTCAGGACAAATTGCAACCTGTACGGAACAGGAGGTTAAAGGTACTGATGCTCCAAGTAGGGAGATTGCTAGTAAAGCGGCTGGAATGGCGAACCCGGGCACAAGGAGATGAGAAATGAGGTGCGTTTTAGAAACCTTTCCCCATCACACGGTGTACCATCTTCTGGGTTTCTCATGCATGTTTTCGATGTAGGAAGATGCCCTTGAACCTGGAGATTTGGGACCCATGCGATGGGTACCACGCAGTATTACTTTAAAGGGTCTGCGTTTGCTCACCCAACCTCACCAAACCTCTCAGCCCCAAGAGTGTCCACCCTTATGTCTCATCCAGCTGTGGGTCTAGATATGGTCAATCCAGGTTGCATCACAGCCCCTGAACTCATTGTGTAAGAATTTCTCTCTCTTTCACTGTCGTTGTTTCATGGGTTTTTCAAAGTAATTTATTTTCATAATGGGGTTTAGCTGCTTTTCACTGCTGTGTTTATGCCGCTTTACACCCACTTGACACACTAACAGAGAGATATCAATACATAGGTTTTAAGATTATTACTAGTCAGATATATTCTTGTGCGGTGAATAGGGCGTGTTGAGTCCAGTTCTCTGAGCAAGGAGTAGGTCTTGTCTACTACATATTGGGTTTATGGAACGGTATCTGAGCTAATTTGATACCCTTGTTTCATGTATCACCCCACCTCACCTTTCCCGTTAAGCAGCCATAGTGTGTTTTCTGCATGTGTGACTCTGTTCTGTTTTGTAATTCAGTTCAAGTGTAACGGTTTTTACATTCCCTCTATCAGTGATACCTTATGAGAAGTGTCCTTTTCTGTGTGACTTATTTCACTTAGAATCGTCGTACCTAAATCCACTCATCATGCTGCTACTAACCTTATGACATTGATTTCATGGCTGAGTGATATTCCATTGTACATAAGGACCACAACTTCTTTATCCATTTTTCTCTTTCCTTGGATATTTAAGGTGGAATGAAGTGGAGGTCCTTGTCAACAGAGCAGCCCTAAACTTTGGGGTGCTTGTGTCTTGCTGATTTTTAATTTTCCCAATTTATACCCCCATGAGTGGAAGTGCCCTATGCTCTCTAAGCTGTGTTTTTCAGATGTTTCAGGACACACCGTACACTTCTCCAGAGTGGCTGTTGGCAATTTACATCCCGCCCATCAGTGTAGCAAGGCTCCCATTTCTCCATGGCCTGTCCTGCATTTCTGGTTTTGACACTTTTTTCAGCATGGCCCTTTTGACCGATGGGAAGCGAGACTTCTCTGTAGCGCTGATTTGCCTTTCCAGGTTGCTTGGTTGGCCAAAAAGGGCGTATGCGTTTTTTCCTGAATATATTCAGGAAAAAACGCATACGCCCTTTTTGGCCAAGGGCATCATTGTCAACGTTTTGCCGCTTTTCATGTGCTTTAAAGGCGATTCGTATCTACCTCCTGAAATCTGTTTCGTGCAATTCTGCCTTGATTTCAAATCCTCTTCTTTGCCTTCCCTCAATATATTGGTGGACGAGAGTTATCATTTATAACTCTGCAGGTTTGTGAATTGCAGTGCCCTGAACCTCCATTTTACAACTCGCTTTTTTGGGAGCTGGCCGCAAAAGCGCAGGATGGCATCAGGCCCTGTTCTGGTTCCGGGGGGCAGGCTGAGCCTGTGGTTAATTCTTCTTCCTGACGGGAAAATAGAGTGACTTGTGCCTGTCCCGACACCAAGAGCTTGTCTCTCGTTGGTTCCCCGTCTTCCCGTTCATCCTCAGGACAAATTGCAACCTGTACGGAACAGGAGGTTAAAGGTGCTGATGCTCCAAGTAGGGAGATTGCTAGTAAAGCGGCTGGAATGGCGAACCCGGGCACAAGGAGATGAGAAATGAGGTGCGTTTTAGAAACCTTTCCCCATCACACGGTGTACCATCTTCTGGGTTTCTCATGCATGTTTTCGATGTAGGAAGATGCCCTTGAACCTGGAGATTTGGGACCCATGCGATGGGTACCACGCAGTATTACTTTAAAGGGTCTGCGTTTGCTCACCCAACCTCACCAAACCTCTCAGCCCCAAGAGTGTCCACCCTTATGTCTCATCCAGCTGTGGGTCTAGATATGGTCAATCCAGGTTGCATCACAGCCCCTGAACTCATTGTGTAAGAATTTCTATCTCTTTCACTGTCGTTGTTTCATGGGTTTTTCAAAGTAATTTATTTTCATAATGGGGTTTAGCTGCTTTTCACGGCTGTGTTTATGCCGCTTTACACCCACTTGACACACTAACAGAGAGATATCAATACATAGGTTTTAAGATTATTACTAGTCAGATATATTCTTGTGCGGTGAATAGGGCGTGTTGAGTCCAGTTCTCTGAGCAAGGAGTAGGTCTTGTCTACTACATATTGGGTTTATGGAACGGTATCTGAGCTAATTTGATACCCTTGTTTCATGTATCACCCCACGTCACCTTTCCCGTTAAGCAGCCATAGTGTGTTTTCTGCATGTGTGACTCTGTTCTGTTTTGTAATTCAGTTCAAGTGTAACGGTTTTTACATTCCCTCTATCAGTGATACCTTATGAGAAGTGTCCTTTTCTGTGTGACTTATTTCACTTAGAATCGTCGTACCTAAATCCACTCATCATGCTGCTACTAACCTTATGACATTGATTTCCTGGCTGAGTGATATTCCATTGTACATAAGGACCACAACTTCTTTATCCATTTTTCTCTTTCCTGGGATATTTAAGGTGGAATGAAGTGGAGGTCCTTGTCAACAGAGCAGCCCTCAACTTTGGGGTGCTTTTGTCATGCTGATTTTTCATTTTCCCAATTTATACCCCCATGAGTGGAAGTGCCCTATGCTCTCTAAGCTGTGTTTTTCAGATGTTTCAGGACACACCGTACACTTCTCCAGAGTGGCTGTTGGCAATTTACATCCCGCCCATCAGTGTAGCAAGGCTCCCATTTCTCCATGGCCTGTCCTGCATTTCTGGTTTTGACACTTTTTTCAGCATGGCCCTTTTGACCGATGGGAAGCGAGACTTCTCTGTAGCGCTGATTTGCCTTTCCAGGTTGCTTGGTTGGCCAAAAAGGGCGTATGCGTTTTTTCCTGAATATATTCAGGAAAAAACGCATACGCCCTTTTTGGCCAAGGGCATCATTGTCAACGTTTTGCCGCTTTTCATGTGCTTTAAAGGCGATTCGTATCTACCTCCTGAAATCTGTTTCGTGCAATTCTGCCTTGATTTCAAATCCTCTTCTTTGCCTTCCCTCAATATATTGGTGGACGAGAGTTATCATTTATAACTCTGCAGTTTTGTGAATTGCAGTGCCCTGAACCTCCATTTTACAACTCGCTTTTTTGGGAGCTGGCCGCAAAAGCGCAGGATGGCTTCAGGCCCTGTTCTGGTTCCGGGGGGCAGGCTGAGCCTGTGGTTAATTGTTCTTCCTGATGGGAAAATAGAGTGACCTCTGCCTGTCCCGACACCAAGAGCTTGTCTCTCGTTGGTTCCCCGTCTTCCCGTTCATCCTCAGGACAAATTGCAACCTGTACGGAACAGGAGGTTAAAGGTGCTGATGCTCCAAGTAGGGAGATTGCTAGTAAAGCGGCTGGAATGGCGAACCCGGGCACAAGGAGATGAGAAATGAGGTGCGTTTTAGAAACCTTTCCCCATCACACGGTGTACCATCTTCTGGGTTTCTCATGCATGTTTTCGATGTAGGAAGATGCCCTTGAACCTGGAGATTTGGGACCCATGCGATGGGTACCACGCAGTATTACTTTAAAGGGTCTGCGTTTGCTCACCCAACCTCACCAAACCTCTCAGCCCCAAGAGTGTCCACCCTTATGTCTCATCCAGCTGTGGGTCTAGATATGGTCAATCCAGGTTGCATCACAGCCCCTGAACTCATTGTGTAAGAATTTCTATCTCTTTCACTGTCGTTGTTTCATGGGTTTTTCAAAGTAATTTATTTTCATAATGGGGTTTAGCTGCTTTTCACGGCTGTGTATATGCCGCTTTACACCCACTTGACACACTAACAGAGAGATATCAATACATAGGTTTTACGACTATTATTAGTCAGATATATTCTTGTGCGGTGAATAGGGCGTGTTGAGTCCAGTTCTCTGAGCAAGGAGTAGGTCTTGTCTATTACATATTGGGTTTATGGAACGGTATCTGAGCTAATTTGATACCCTTGTTTTATGTATCACCCCACCTCACCTTTCCCGTTAAGCAGCCATAGTGTGTTTTCTGCATGTGTGACTCTGTTCTGTTTTGTAATTCAGTTCAAGTGTAACGGTTTTTACATTCCCTCTATCAGTGATACCTTATGAGAAGTGTCCTTTTCTGTGTGACTTATTTCACTTAGAATCGTCGTACCTAAATCCACTCATCATGCTGCTACTAACCTTATGACATTGATTTCCTGGCTGAGTGATATTCCATTGTACATAAGGACCACAACTTCTTTATCCATTTTTCTCTTTCCTTGGATATTTAAGGTGGAATGAAGTGGAGGTCCTTGTCAACAGAGCAGCCCTAAACTTTGGGGTGCTTGTGTCTTGCTGATTTTTAATTTTCCCAATTTATACCCCCATGAGTGGAAGTGCCCTATGCTCTCTAAGCTGTGTTTTTCAGATGTTTCAGGACACACCGTACACTTCTCCAGAGTGGCTGTTGGCAATTTACATCCCGCCCATCAGTGTAGCAAGGCTCTCATTTCTCCATGGCCTGTCCTGCATTTCTGGTTTTGACACATTTTTCAGCATGGCCCTTTTGACCGATGGGAAGTGAGACTTCTTTGTAGCGCTGATTTGCCTTTCCAGGTTGCTTGGTTGGCCAAAAAGGGCGTATGCGTTTTTTCCTGAATATATTCAGGAAAAAACGCATACGCCCTTTTTGGCCAAGGGCATCATTGTCAACATTTTGCCGCTTTTCATGTGCTTTAAAGGCGATTCGAATCTACCTCCTGAAATCTGTTTCCTGCAATTCTGCCTTGATTTAAAATCCTCTTCTTTGCCTTCCCTCAATATATTTGTGGACGAGAGTTATCATTTATAACTCTGCAGGTTTGTGAATTGCAGTGCCCTGAACCTCCATTTTACAACTCGCTTTTTTGGGAGCTGGCCGCAAAAGTGCAGGATGGCTTCAGGCCCTGTTCTGGTTCCGGGGGGCAGGCTGAGCATGTGGTTAATTCTTCTTCCTGATGGGAAAATAGAGTGACCTGTGCCTGTCCCGACACCAAGAGCTAGTCTCTCGTTGGTTCCCCGTCTTCCCGTTCATCCTCAGGACAAATTGCAACCTGTACGGAACAGGAGGTTAAAGGTGCTGATGCTCCAAGTAGGGAGATTGCTAGTAAAGCGGCTGGAATGGCGAACCCGGGCACAAGGAGATGAGAAATGAGGTGCGTTTTAGAAACCTTTCCCCATCACACGGTGTACCATCTTCTGGGTTTCTCATGCATGTTTTCGATGTAGGAAGATGCCCTTGAACCTGGAGATTTGGGACCCATGCGATGGGTACCACGCAGTATTACTTTAAAGGGTCTGCGTTTGCTCACCCAACCTCACCAAACCTCTCAGCCCCAAGAGTGTCCACCCTTATGTCTCATCCAGCTGTGGGTCTAGATATGGTCAATCCAGGTTGCATCACAGCCCCTGAACTCATTGTGTAAGAATTTCTATCTCTTTCACTGTCGTTGTTTCATGGGTTTTTCAAAGTAATTTATTTTCATAATGGGGTTTAGCTGCTTTTCACGGCTGTGTATATGCCGCTTTACACCCACTTGACACACTAACAGAGAGATATCAATACATAGGTTTTACGACTATTATTAGTCAGATATATTCTTGTGCGGTGAATAGGGCGTGTTGAGTCCAGTTCTCTGAGCAAGGAGTAGGTCTTGTCTATTACATATTGGGTTTATGGAACGGTATCTGAGCTAATTTGATACCCTTGTTTTATGTATCACCCCACCTCACCTTTCCCGTTAAGCAGCCATAGTGTGTTTTCTGCATGTGTGACTCTGTTCTGTTTTGTAATTCAGTTCAAGTGTAACGGTTTTTACATTCCCTCTATCAGTGATACCTTATGAGAAGTGTCCTTTTCTGTGTGACTTATTTCACTTAGAATCGTCGTACCTAAATCCACTCATCATGCTGCTACTAACCTTATGACATTGATTTCCTGGCTGAGTGATATTCCATTGTACATAAGGACCACAACTTCTTTATCCATTTTTCTCTTTCCTTGGATATTTAAGGTGGAATGAAGTGGAGGTCCTTGTCAACAGAGCAGCCCTAAACTTTGGGGTGCTTGTGTCTTGCTGATTTTTAATTTTCCCAATTTATACCCCCATGAGTGGAAGTGCCCTATGCTCTCTAAGCTGTGTTTTTCAGATGTTTCAGGACACACCGTACACTTCTCCAGAGTGGCTGTTGGCAATTTACATCCCGCCCATCAGTGTAGCAAGGCTCTCATTTCTCCATGGCCTGTCCTGCATTTCTGGTTTTGACACATTTTTCAGCATGGCCCTTTTGACCGATGGGAAGTGAGACTTCTTTGTAGCGCTGATTTGCCTTTCCAGGTTGCTTGGTTGGCCAAAAAGGGCGTATGCGTTTTTTCCTGAATATATTCAGGAAAAAACGCATACGCCCTTTTTGGCCAAGGGCATCATTGTCAACATTTTGCCGCTTTTCATGTGCTTTAAAGGCGATTCGAATCTACCTCCTGAAATCTGTTTCCTGCAATTCTGCCTTGATTTAAAATCCTCTTCTTTGCCTTCCCTCAATATATTTGTGGACGAGAGTTATCATTTATAACTCTGCAGGTTTGTGAATTGCAGTGCCCTGAACCTCCATTTTACAACTCGCTTTTTTGGGAGCTGGCCGCAAAAGTGCAGGATGGCTTCAGGCCCTGTTCTGGTTCCGGGGGGCAGGCTGAGCATGTGGTTAATTCTTCTTCCTGATGGGAAAATAGAGTGACCTGTGCCTGTCCCGACACCAAGAGCTAGTCTCTCGTTGGTTCCCCGTCTTCCCGTTCATCCTCAGGACAAATTGCAACCTGTACGGAACAGGAGGTTAAAGGTGCTGATGCTCCAAGTAGGGAGATTGCTAGTAAAGCGGCTGGAATGGCGAACCCGGGCACAAGGAGATGAGAAATGAGGTGCGTTTTAGAAACCTTTCCCCATCACACGGTGTACCATCTTCTGGGTTTCTCATGCATGTTTTCGATGTAGGAAGATGCCCTTGAACCTGGAGATTTGGGACCCATGCGATGGGTACCACGCAGTATTACTTTAAAGGGTCTGCGTTTGCTCACCCAACCTCACCAAACCTCTCAGCCCCAAGAGTGTCCACCCTTATGTCTCATCCAGCTGTGGGTCTAGATATGGTCAATCCAGGTTGCATCACAGCCCCTGAACTCATTGTGTAAGAATTTCTATCTCTTTCACTGTCGTTGTTTCATGGGTTTTTCAAAGTAATTTATTTTCATAATGGGGTTTAGCTGCTTTTCACGGCTGTGTTTATGCCGCTTTACACCCACTTGACACACTAACAGAGAGATATCAATACATAGGTTTTAAGATTATTACTAGTCAGATATATTCTTGTGCGGTGAATAGGGCGTGTTGAGTCCAGTTCTCTGAGCAAGGAGTAGGTCTTGTCTACTACATATTGGGTTTATGGAACGGTATCTGAGCTAATTTGATACCCTTGTTTTATGTATCACCCCACCTCACCTTTCCCGTTAAGCAGCCATAGTGTGTTTTCTGCATGTGTGACTCTGTTCTGTTTTGTAATTCAGTTCAAGTGTAACGGTTTTTACATTCCCTCTATCAGTGATACCTTATGAGAAGTGTCCTTTTCTGTGTGACTTATTTCACTTAGAATCGTCGTACCTAAATCCACTCATCATGCTGCTACTAACCTTATGACATTGATTTCATGGCTGAGTGATATTCCATTGTACATAAGGACCACAACTTCTTTATCCATTTTTCTCTTTCCTTGGATATTTAAGGTGGAATGAAGTGGAGGTCCTTGTCAACAGAGCAGCCCTAAACTTTGGGGTGCTTGTGTCTTGCTGATTTTTCATTTTCCCAATTTATACCCCCATGAGTGGAAGTGCCCTATGCTCTCTAAGCTGTGTTTTTCAGATGTTTCAGGACACACCGTACACTTCTCCAGAGTGGCTGTTGGCAATTTACATCCCGCCCATCAGTGTAGCAAGGCTCTCATTTCTCCATGGCCTGTCCTGCATTTCTGGTTTTGACACATTTTTCAGCATGGCCCTTTTGACCGATGGGAAGTGAGACTTCTTTGTAGCGCTGATTTGCCTTTCCAGGTTGCTTGGTTGGCCAAAAAGGGCGTATGCGTTTTTTCCTGAATATATTCAGGAAAAAACGCATACACCCTTTTTGGCCAAGGGCATCATTGTCAACATTTTGCCGCTTTTCATGTGCTTTAAAGGCGATTCGAATCTACCTCCTGAAATCTGTTTCCTGCAATTCTGCCTTGATTTAAAATCCTCTTCTTTGCCTTCCCTCAATATATTTGTGGACGAGAGTTATCATTTATAACTCTGCAGGTTTGTGAATTGCAGTGCCCTGAACCTCCATTTTACAACTCGCTTTTTTGGGAGCTGGCCGCAAAAGTGCAGGATGGCTTCAGGCCCTGTTCTGGTTCCGGGGGGCAGGCTGAGCATGTGGTTAATTCTTCTTCCTGATGGGAAAATAGAGTGACCTGTGCCTGTCCCGACACCAAGAGCTAGTCTCTCGTAGGTTCCCCGTCTTCCCGTTCATCCTCAGGACAAATTGCAACCTGTACGGAACAGGAGGTTAAAGGTGCTGATGCTCCAAGTAGGGAGATTGCTAGTAAAGCGGCTGGAATGGCGAACCCGGGCACAAGGAGATGAGAAATGAGGTGCGTTTTAGAAACCTTTCCCCATCACACGGTGTACCATCTTCTGGGTTTCTCATGCATGTTT
Source organism: Balaenoptera borealis (assembly GCF_965194805.1). Taxonomy (NCBI): domain Eukaryota; kingdom Metazoa; phylum Chordata; class Mammalia; order Artiodactyla; family Balaenopteridae; genus Balaenoptera; species Balaenoptera borealis. The sequence goes on along the minus strand of NW_028123667.1, from coordinate 28,048 downwards.
TCGATGTAGGAAGATGCCCTTGAACCTGGAGATTTGGGACCCATGCGATGGGTACCACGCAGTATTACTTTAAAGGGTCTGCGTTTGCTCACCCAACCTCACCAAACCTCTCAGCCCCAAGAGTGTCCACCCTTATGTCTCATCCAGCTGTGGGTCTAGATATGGTCAATCCAGGTTGCATCACAGCCCCTGAACTCATTGTGTAAGAATTTCTATCTCTTTCACTGTCGTTGTTTCATGGGTTTTTCAAAGTAATTTATTTTCATAATGGGGTTTAGCTGCTTTTCACGGCTGTGTTTATGCCGCTTTACACCCACTTGACACACTAACAGAGAGATATCAATACATAGGTTTTAAGATTATTACTAGTCAGATATATTCTTGTGCGGTGAATAGGGCGTGTTGAGTCCAGTTCTCTGAGCAAGGAGTAGGTCTTGTCTACTACATATTGGGTTTATGGAACGGTATCTGAGCTAATTTGATACCCTTGTTTCATGTATCACCCCACGTCACCTTTCCCGTTAAGCAGCCATAGTGTGTTTTCTGCATGTGTGACTCTGTTCTGTTTTGTAATTCAGTTCAAGTGTAACGGTTTTTACATTCCCTCTATCAGTGATACCTTATGAGAAGTGTCCTTTTCTGTGTGACTTATTTCACTTAGAATCGTCGTACCTAAATCCACTCATCATGCTGCTACTAACCTTATGACATTGATTTCATGGCTGAGTGATATTCCATTGTACATAAGGACCACAACTTCTTTATCCATTTTTCTCTTTCCTGGGATATTGAAGGTGGAATGAAGTGGAGGTCCTTGTCAACAGAGCAGCCCTAAACTTTGGGGTGCTTGTGTCTTGCTGATTTTTAATTTTCCCAATTTATACCCCCATGAGTGGAAGTGCCCTATGCTCTCTAAGCTGTGTTTTTCAGATGTTTCAGGACACACCGTACACTTCTCCAGAGTGGCTGTTGGCAATTTACATCCCGCCCATCAGTGTAGCAAGGCTCTCATTTCTCCATGGCCTGTCCTGCATTTCTGGTTTTGACACATTTTTCAGCATGGCCCTTTTGACCGATGGGAAGTGAGACTTCTTTGTAGCGCTGATTTGCCTTTCCAGGTTGCTTGGTTGGCCAAAAAGGGCGTATGCGTTTTTTCCTGAATATATTCAGGAAAAAACGCATACGCCCTTTTTGGCCAAGGGCATCATTGTCAACATTTTGCCGCTTTTCATGTGCTTTAAAGGCGATTCGAATCTACCTCCTGAAATCTGTTTCCTGCAATTCTGCCTTGATTTAAAATCCTCTTCTTTGCCTTCCCTCAATATATTTGTGGACGAGAGTTATCATTTATAACTCTGCAGGTTTGTGAATTGCAGTGCCCTGAACCTCCATTTTACAACTCGCTTTTTTGGGAGCTGGCCGCAAAAGTGCAGGATGGCTTCAGGCCCTGTTCTGGTTCCGGGGGGCAGGCTGAGCATGTGGTTAATTCTTCTTCCTGATGGGAAAATAGAGTGACCTGTGCCTGTCCCGACACCAAGAGCTAGTCTCTCGTTGGTTCCCCGTCTTCCCGTTCATCCTCAGGACAAATTGCAACCTGTACGGAACAGGAGGTTAAAGGTGCTGATGCTCCAAGTAGGGAGATTGCTAGTAAAGCGGCTGGAATGGCGAACCCGGGCACAAGGAGATGAGAAATGAGGTGCGTTTTAGAAACCTTTCCCCATCACACGGTGTACCATCTTCTGGGTTTCTCATGCATGTTTTCGATGTAGGAAGATGCCCTTGAACCTGGAGATTTGGGACCCATGCGATGGGTACCACGCAGTATTACTTTAAAGGGTCTGCGTTTGCTCACCCAACCTCACCAAACCTCTCAGCCCCAAGAGTGTCCACCCTTATGTCTCATCCAGCTGTGGGTCTAGATATGGTCAATCCAGGTTGCATCACAGCCCCTGAACTCATTGTGTAAGAATTTCTATCTCTTTCACTGTCGTTGTTTCATGGGTTTTTCAAAGTAATTTATTTTCATAATGGGGTTTAGCTGCTTTTCACGGCTGTGTATATGCCGCTTTACACCCACTTGACACACTAACAGAGAGATATCAATACATAGGTTTTACGACTATTATTAGTCAGATATATTCTTGTGCGGTGAATAGGGCGTGTTGAGTCCAGTTCTCTGAGCAAGGAGTAGGTCTTGTCTATTACATATTGGGTTTATGGAACGGTATCTGAGCTAATTTGATACCCTTGTTTTATGTATCACCCCACCTCACCTTTCCCGTTAAGCAGCCATAGTGTGTTTTCTGCATGTGTGACTCTGTTCTGTTTTGTAATTCAGTTCAAGTGTAACGGTTTTTACATTCCCTCTATCAGTGATACCTTATGAGAAGTGTCCTTTTCTGTGTGACTTATTTCACTTAGAATCGTCGTACCTAAATCCACTCATCATGCTGCTACTAACCTTATGACATTGATTTCCTGGCTGAGTGATATTCCATTGTACATAAGGACCACAACTTCTTTATCCATTTTTCTCTTTCCTTGGATATTTAAGGTGGAATGAAGTGGAGGTCCTTGTCAACAGAGCAGCCCTAAACTTTGGGGTGCTTGTGTCTTGCTGATTTTTAATTTTCCCAATTTATACCCCCATGAGTGGAAGTGCCCTATGCTCTCTAAGCTGTGTTTTTCAGATGTTTCAGGACACACCGTACACTTCTCCAGAGTGGCTGTTGGCAATTTACATCCCGCCCATCAGTGTAGCAAGGCTCTCATTTCTCCATGGCCTGTCCTGCATTTCTGGTTTTGACACATTTTTCAGCATGGCCCTTTTGACCGATGGGAAGTGAGACTTCTTTGTAGCGCTGATTTGCCTTTCCAGGTTGCTTGGTTGGCCAAAAAGGGCGTATGCGTTTTTTCCTGAATATATTCAGGAAAAAACGCATACGCCCTTTTTGGCCAAGGGCATCATTGTCAACATTTTGCCGCTTTTCATGTGCTTTAAAGGCGATTCGAATCTACCTCCTGAAATCTGTTTCCTGCAATTCTGCCTTGATTTAAAATCCTCTTCTTTGCCTTCCCTCAATATATTTGTGGACGAGAGTTATCATTTATAACTCTGCAGGTTTGTGAATTGCAGTGCCCTGAACCTCCATTTTACAACTCGCTTTTTTGGGAGCTGGCCGCAAAAGTGCAGGATGGCTTCAGGCCCTGTTCTGGTTCCGGGGGGCAGGCTGAGCATGTGGTTAATTCTTCTTCCTGATGGGAAAATAGAGTGACCTGTGCCTGTCCCGACACCAAGAGCTAGTCTCTCGTTGGTTCCCCGTCTTCCCGTTCATCCTCAGGACAAATTGCAACCTGTACGGAACAGGAGGTTAAAGGTGCTGATGCTCCAAGTAGGGAGATTGCTAGTAAAGCGGCTGGAATGGCGAACCCGGGCACAAGGAGATGAGAAATGAGGTGCGTTTTAGAAACCTTTCCCCATCACACGGTGTACCATCTTCTGGGTTTCTCATGCATGTTTTCGATGTAGGAAGATGCCCTTGAACCTGGAGATTTGGGACCCATGCGATGGGTACCACGCAGTATTACTTTAAAGGGTCTGCGTTTGCTCACCCAACCTCACCAAACCTCTCAGCCCCAAGAGTGTCCACCCTTATGTCTCATCCAGCTGTGGGTCTAGATATGGTCAATCCAGGTTGCATCACAGCCCCTGAACTCATTGTGTAAGAATTTCTATCTCTTTCACTGTCGTTGTTTCATGGGTTTTTCAAAGTAATTTATTTTCATAATGGGGTTTAGCTGCTTTTCACGGCTGTGTTTATGCCGCTTTACACCCACTTGACACACTAACAGAGAGATATCAATACATAGGTTTTAAGATTATTACTAGTCAGATATATTCTTGTGCGGTGAATAGGGCGTGTTGAGTCCAGTTCTCTGAGCAAGGAGTAGGTCTTGTCTACTACATATTGGGTTTATGGAACGGTATCTGAGCTAATTTGATACCCTTGTTTTATGTATCACCCCACCTCACCTTTCCCGTTAAGCAGCCATAGTGTGTTTTCTGCATGTGTGACTCTGTTCTGTTTTGTAATTCAGTTCAAGTGTAACGGTTTTTACATTCCCTCTATCAGTGATACCTTATGAGAAGTGTCCTTTTCTGTGTGACTTATTTCACTTAGAATCGTCGTACCTAAATCCACTCATCATGCTGCTACTAACCTTATGACATTGATTTCATGGCTGAGTGATATTCCATTGTACATAAGGACCACAACTTCTTTATCCATTTTTCTCTTTCCTTGGATATTTAAGGTGGAATGAAGTGGAGGTCCTTGTCAACAGAGCAGCCCTAAACTTTGGGGTGCTTGTGTCTTGCTGATTTTTCATTTTCCCAATTTATACCCCCATGAGTGGAAGTGCCCTATGCTCTCTAAGCTGTGTTTTTCAGATGTTTCAGGACACACCGTACACTTCTCCAGAGTGGCTGTTGGCAATTTACATCCCGCCCATCAGTGTAGCAAGGCTCTCATTTCTCCATGGCCTGTCCTGCATTTCTGGTTTTGACACATTTTTCAGCATGGCCCTTTTGACCGATGGGAAGTGAGACTTCTTTGTAGCGCTGATTTGCCTTTCCAGGTTGCTTGGTTGGCCAAAAAGGGCGTATGCGTTTTTTCCTGAATATATTCAGGAAAAAACGCATACACCCTTTTTGGCCAAGGGCATCATTGTCAACATTTTGCCGCTTTTCATGTGCTTTAAAGGCGATTCGAATCTACCTCCTGAAATCTGTTTCCTGCAATTCTGCCTTGATTTAAAATCCTCTTCTTTGCCTTCCCTCAATATATTTGTGGACGAGAGTTATCATTTATAACTCTGCAGGTTTGTGAATTGCAGTGCCCTGAACCTCCATTTTACAACTCGCTTTTTTGGGAGCTGGCCGCAAAAGTGCAGGATGGCTTCAGGCCCTGTTCTGGTTCCGGGGGGCAGGCTGAGCATGTGGTTAATTCTTCTTCCTGATGGGAAAATAGAGTGACCTGTGCCTGTCCCGACACCAAGAGCTAGTCTCTCGTAGGTTCCCCGTCTTCCCGTTCATCCTCAGGACAAATTGCAACCTGTACGGAACAGGAGGTTAAAGGTGCTGATGCTCCAAGTAGGGAGATTGCTAGTAAAGCGGCTGGAATGGCGAACCCGGGCACAAGGAGATGAGAAATGAGGTGCGTTTTAGAAACCTTTCCCCATCACACGGTGTACCATCTTCTGGGTTTCTCATGCATGTTTTCGATGTAGGAAGATGCCCTTGAACCTGGAGATTTGGGACCCATGCGATGGGTACCACGCAGTATTACTTTAAAGGGTCTGCGTTTGCTCACCCAACCTCACCAAACCTCTCAGCCCCAAGAGTGTCCACCCTTATGTCTCATCCAGCTGTGGGTCTAGATATGGTCAATCCAGGTTGCATCACAGCCCCTGAACTCATTGTGTAAGAATTTCTATCTCTTTCACTGTCGTTGTTTCATGGGTTTTTCAAAGTAATTTATTTTCATAATGGGGTTTAGCTGCTTTTCACGGCTGTGTTTATGCCGCTTTACACCCACTTGACACACTAACAGAGAGATATCAATACATAGGTTTTAAGATTATTACTAGTCAGATATATTCTTGTGCGGTGAATAGGGCGTGTTGAGTCCAGTTCTCTGAGCAAGGAGTAGGTCTTGTCTACTACATATTGGGTTTATGGAACGGTATCTGAGCTAATTTGATACCCTTGTTTCATGTATCACCCCACGTCACCTTTCCCGTTAAGCAGCCATAGTGTGTTTTCTGCATGTGTGACTCTGTTCTGTTTTGTAATTCAGTTCAAGTGTAACGGTTTTTACATTCCCTCTATCAGTGATACCTTATGAGAAGTGTCCTTTTCTGTGTGACTTATTTCACTTAGAATCGTCGTACCTAAATCCACTCATCATGCTGCTACTAACCTTATGACATTGATTTCCTGGCTGAGTGATATTCCATTGTACATAAGGACCACAACTTCTTTATCCATTTTTCTCTTTCCTGGGATATTTAAGGTGGAATGAAGTGGAGGTCCTTGTCAACAGAGCAGCCCTCAACTTTGTGGTGCTTGTGTCATGCTGATTTTTCATTTTCCCAATTTATACCCCCATGAGTGGAAGTGCCCTATGCTCTCTAAGCTGTGTTTTTCAGATGTTTCAGGACACACCGTACACTTCTCCAGAGTGGCTGTTGGCAATTTACATCCCGCCCATCAGTGTAGCAAGGCTCCCATTTCTCCATGGCCTGTCCTGCATTTCTGGTTTTGACACTTTTTTCAGCATGGCCCTTTTGACCGATGGGAAGCGAGACTTCTCTGTAGCGCTGATTTGCCTTTCCAGGTTGCTTGGTTGGCCAAAAAGGGCGTATGCGTTTTTTCCTGAATATATTCAGGAAAAAACGCATACGCCCTTTTTGGCCAAGGGCATCATTGTCAACGTTTTGCCGCTTTTCATGTGCTTTAAAGGCGATTCGTATCTACCTCCTGAAATCTGTTTCGTGCAATTCTGCCTTGATTTCAAATCCTCTTCTTTGCCTTCCCTCAATATATTGGTGGACGAGAGTTATCATTTATAACTCTGCAGTTTTGTGAATTGCAGTGCCCTGAACCTCCATTTTACAACTCGCTTTTTTGGGAGCTGGCCGCAAAAGCGCAGGATGGCTTCAGGCCCTGTTCTGGTTCCGGGGGGCAGGCTGAGCCTGTGGTTAATTCTTCTTCCTGATGGGAAAATAGAGTGACCTGTGCCTGTCCCGACACCAAGAGCTTGTCTCTCGTTGGTTCCCCGTCTTCCCGTTCATCCTCAGGACAAATTGCAACCTGTACGGAACAGGAGGTTAAAGGTGCTGATGCTCCAAGTAGGGAGATTGCTAGTAAAGCGGCTGGAATGGCGAACCCGGGCACAAGGAGATGAGAAATGAGGTGCGTTTTAGAAACCTTTCCCCATCACACGGTGTACCATCTTCTGGGTTTCTCATGCATGTTTTCGATGTAGGAAGATGCCCTTGAACCTGGAGATTTGGGACCCATGCGATGGGTACCACGCAGTATTACTTTAAAGGGTCTGCGTTTGCTCACCCAACCTCACCAAACCTCTCAGCCCCAAGAGTGTCCACCCTTATGTCTCATCCAGCTGTGGGTCTAGATATGGTCAATCCAGGTTGCATCACAGCCCCTGAACTCATTGTGTAAGAATTTCTATCTCTTTCACTGTCGTTGTTTCATGGGTTTTTCAAAGTAATTTATTTTCATAATGGGGTTTAGCTGCTTTTCACGGCTGTGTATATGCCGCTTTACACCCACTTGACACACTAACAGAGAGATATCAATACATAGGTTTTACGACTATTATTAGTCAGATATATTCTTGTGCGGTGAATAGGGCGTGTTGAGTCCAGTTCTCTGAGCAAGGAGTAGGTCTTGTCTATTACATATTGGGTTTATGGAACGGTATCTGAGCTAATTTGATACCCTTGTTTTATGTATCACCCCACCTCACCTTTCCCGTTAAGCAGCCATAGTGTGTTTTCTGCATGTGTGACTCTGTTCTGTTTTGTAATTCAGTTCAAGTGTAACGGTTTTTACATTCCCTCTATCAGTGATACCTTATGAGAAGTGTCCTTTTCTGTGTGACTTATTTCACTTAGAATCGTCGTACCTAAATCCACTCATCATGCTGCTACTAACCTTATGACATTGATTTCATGGCTGAGTGATATTCCATTGTACATAAGGACCACAACTTCTTTATCCATTTTTCTCTTTCCTTGGATATTTAAGGTGGAATGAAGTGGAGGTCCTTGTCAACAGAGCAGCCCTAAACTTTGGGGTGCTTGTGTCTTGCTGATTTTTAATTTTCCCAATTTATACCCCCATGAGTGGAAGTGCCCTATGCTCTCTAAGCTGTGTTTTTCAGATGTTTCAGGACACACCGTACACTTCTCCAGAGTGGCTGTTGGCAATTTACATCCCGCCCATCAGTGTAGCAAGGCTCTCATTTCTCCATGGCCTGTCCTGCATTTCTGGTTTTGACACATTTTTCAGCATGGCCCTTTTGACCGATGGGAAGTGAGACTTCTTTGTAGCGCTGATTTGCCTTTCCAGGTTGCTTGGTTGGCCAAAAAGGGCGTATGCGTTTTTTCCTGAATATATTCAGGAAAAAACGCATACGCCCTTTTTGGCCAAGGGCATCATTGTCAACATTTTGCCGCTTTTCATGTGCTTTAAAGGCGATTCGAATCTACCTCCTGAAATCTGTTTCCTGCAATTCTGCCTTGATTTAAAATCCTCTTCTTTGCCTTCCCTCAATATATTTGTGGACGAGAGTTATCATTTATAACTCTGCAGGTTTGTGAATTGCAGTGCCCTGAACCTCCATTTTACAACTCGCTTTTTTGGGAGCTGGCCGCAAAAGTGCAGGATGGCTTCAGGCCCTGTTCTGGTTCCGGGGGGCAGGCTGAGCATGTGGTTAATTCTTCTTCCTGATGGGAAAATAGAGTGACCTGTGCCTGTCCCGACACCAAGAGCTAGTCTCTCGTTGGTTCCCCGTCTTCCCGTTCATCCTCAGGACAAATTGCAACCTGTACGGAACAGGAGGTTAAAGGTGCTGATGCTCCAAGTAGGGAGATTGCTAGTAAAGCGGCTGGAATGGCGAACCCGGGCACAAGGAGATGAGAAATGAGGTGCGTTTTAGAAACCTTTCCCCATCACACGGTGTACCATCTTCTGGGTTTCTCATGCATGTTTTCGATGTAGGAAGATGCCCTTGAACCTGGAGATTTGGGACCCATGCGATGGGTACCACGCAGTATTACTTTAAAGGGTCTGCGTTTGCTCACCCAACCTCACCAAACCTCTCAGCCCCAAGAGTGTCCACCCTTATGTCTCATCCAGCTGTGGGTCTAGATATGGTCAATCCAGGTTGCATCACAGCCCCTGAACTCATTGTGTAAGAATTTCTATCTCTTTCACTGTCGTTGTTTCATGGGTTTTTCAAAGTAATTTATTTTCATAATGGGGTTTAGCTGCTTTTCACGGCTGTGTTTATGCCGCTTTACACCCACTTGACACACTAACAGAGAGATATCAATACATAGGTTTTAAGATTATTACTAGTCAGATATATTCTTGTGCGGTGAATAGGGCGTGTTGAGTCCAGTTCTCTGAGCAAGGAGTAGGTCTTGTCTATTACATATTGGGTTTATGGAACGGTATCTGAGCTAATTTGATACCCTTGTTTTATGTATCACCCCACCTCACCTTTCCCGTTAAGCAGCCATAGTGTGTTTTCTGCATGTGTGACTCTGTTCTGTTTTGTAATTCAGTTCAAGTGTAACGGTTTTTACATTCCCTCTATCAGTGATACCTTATGAGAAGTGTCCTTTTCTGTGTGACTTATTTCACTTAGAATCGTCGTACCTAAATCCACTCATCATGCTGCTACTAACCTTATGACATTGATTTCATGGCTGAGTGATATTCCATTGTACATAAGGACCACAACTTCTTTATCCATTTTTCTCTTTCCTTGGATATTTAAGGTGGAATGAAGTGGAGGTCCTTGTCAACAGAGCAGCCCTAAACTTTGGGGTGCTTGTGTCTTGCTGATTTTTCATTTTCCCAATTTATACCCCCATGAGTGGAAGTGCCCTATGCTCTCTAAGCTGTGTTTTTCAGATGTTTCAGGACACACCGTACACTTCTCCAGAGTGGCTGTTGGCAATTTACATCCCGCCCATCAGTGTAGCAAGGCTCTCATTTCTCCATGGCCTGTCCTGCATTTCTGGTTTTGACACATTTTTCAGCATGGCCCTTTTGACCGATGGGAAGTGAGACTTCTTTGTAGCGCTGATTTGCCTTTCCAGGTTGCTTGGTTGGCCAAAAAGGGCGTATGCGTTTTTTCCTGAATATATTCAGGAAAAAACGCATACACCCTTTTTGGCCAAGGGCATCATTGTCAACATTTTGCCGCTTTTCATGTGCTTTAAAGGCGATTCGAATCTACCTCCTGAAATCTGTTTCCTGCAATTCTGCCTTGATTTAAAATCCTCTTCTTTGCCTTCCCTCAATATATTTGTGGACGAGAGTTATCATTTATAACTCTGCAGGTTTGTGAATTGCAGTGCCCTGAACCTCCATTTTACAACTCGCTTTTTTGGGAGCTGGCCGCAAAAGTGCAGGATGGCTTCAGGCCCTGTTCTGGTTCCGGGGGGCAGGCTGAGCATGTGGTTAATTCTTCTTCCTGATGGGAAAATAGAGTGACCTGTGCCTGTCCCGACACCAAGAGCTAGTCTCTCGTAGGTTCCCCGTCTTCCCGTTCATCCTCAGGACAAATTGCAACCTGTACGGAACAGGAGGTTAAAGGTGCTGATGCTCCAAGTAGGGAGATTGCTAGTAAAGCGGCTGGAATGGCGAACCCGGGCACAAGGAGATGAGAAATGAGGTGCGTTTTAGAAACCTTTCCCCATCACACGGTGTACCATCTTCTGGGTTTCTCATGCATGTTTTCGATGTAGGAAGATGCCCTTGAACCTGGAGATTTGGGACCCATGCGATGGGTACCACGCAGTATTACTTTAAAGGGTCTGCGTTTGCTCACCCAACCTCACCAAACCTCTCAGCCCCAAGAGTGTCCACCCTTATGTCTCATCCAGCTGTGGGTCTAGATATGGTCAATCCAGGTTGCATCACAGCCCCTGAACTCATTGTGTAAGAATTTCTATCTCTTTCACTGTCGTTGTTTCATGGGTTTTTCAAAGTAATTTATTTTCATAATGGGGTTTAGCTGCTTTTCACGGCTGTGTTTATGCCGCTTTACACCCACTTGACACACTAACAGAGAGATATCAATACATAGGTTTTAAGATTATTACTAGTCAGATATATTCTTGTGCGGTGAATAGGGCGTGTTGAGTCCAGTTCTCTGAGCAAGGAGTAGGTCTTGTCTACTACATATTGGGTTTATGGAACGGTATCTGAGCTAATTTGATACCCTTGTTTCATGTATCACCCCACGTCACCTTTCCCGTTAAGCAGCCATAGTGTGTTTTCTGCATGTGTGACTCTGTTCTGTTTTGTAATTCAGTTCAAGTGTAACGGTTTTTACATTCCCTCTATCAGTGATACCTTATGAGAAGTGTCCTTTTCTGTGTGACTTATTTCACTTAGAATCGTCGTACCTAAATCCACTCATCATGCTGCTACTAACCTTATGACATTGATTTCCTGGCTGAGTGATATTCCATTGTACATAAGGACCACAACTTCTTTATCCATTTTTCTCTTTCCTGGGATATTTAAGGTGGAATGAAGTGGAGGTCCTTGTCAACAGAGCAGCCCTCAACTTTGTGGTGCTTGTGTCATGCTGATTTTTCATTTTCCCAATTTATACCCCCATGAGTGGAAGTGCCCTATGCTCTCTAAGCTGTGTTTTTCAGATGTTTCAGGACACACCGTACACTTCTCCAGAGTGGCTGTTGGCAATTTACATCCCGCCCATCAGTGTAGCAAGGCTCCCATTTCTCCATGGCCTGTCCTGCATTTCTGGTTTTGACACTTTTTTCAGCATGGCCCTTTTGACCGATGGGAAGCGAGACTTCTCTGTAGCGCTGATTTGCCTTTCCAGGTTGCTTGGTTGGCCAAAAAGGGCGTATGCGTTTTTTCCTGAATATATTCAGGAAAAAACGCATACGCCCTTTTTGGCCAAGGGCATCATTGTCAACGTTTTGCCGCTTTTCATGTGCTTTAAAGGCGATTCGTATCTACCTCCTGAAATCTGTTTCGTGCAATTCTGCCTTGATTTCAAATCCTCTTCTTTGCCTTCCCTCAATATATTGGTGGACGAGAGTTATCATTTATAACTCTGCAGTTTTGTGAATTGCAGTGCCCTGAACCTCCATTTTACAACTCGCTTTTTTGGGAGCTGGCCGCAAAAGCGCAGGATGGCTTCAGGCCCTGTTCTGGTTCCGGGGGGCAGGCTGAGCCTGTGGTTAATTCTTCTTCCTGATGGGAAAATAGAGTGACCTGTGCCTGTCCCGACACCAAGAGCTTGTCTCTCGTTGGTTCCCCGTCTTCCCGTTCATCCTCAGGACAAATTGCAACCTGTACGGAACAGGAGGTTAAAGGTGCTGATGCTCCAAGTAGGGAGATTGCTAGTAAAGCGGCTGGAATGGCGAACCCGGGCACAAGGAGATGAGAAATGAGGTGCGTTTTAGAAACCTTTCCCCATCACACGGTGTACCATCTTCTGGGTTTCTCATGCATGTTTTCGATGTAGGAAGATGCCCTTGAACCTGGAGATTTGGGACCCATGCGATGGGTACCACGCAGTATTACTTTAAAGGGTCTGCGTTTGCTCACCCAACCTCACCAAACCTCTCAGCCCCAAGAGTGTCCACCCTTATGTCTCATCCAGCTGTGGGTCTAGATATGGTCAATCCAGGTTGCATCACAGCCCCTGAACTCATTGTGTAAGAATTTCTATCTCTTTCACTGTCGTTGTTTCATGGGTTTTTCAAAGTAATTTATTTTCATAATGGGGTTTAGCTGCTTTTCACGGCTGTGTATATGCCGCTTTACACCCACTTGACACACTAACAGAGAGATATCAATACATAGGTTTTACGACTATTATTAGTCAGATATATTCTTGTGCGGTGAATAGGGCGTGTTGAGTCCAGTTCTCTGAGCAAGGAGTAGGTCTTGTCTATTACATATTGGGTTTATGGAACGGTATCTGAGCTAATTTGATACCCTTGTTTTATGTATCACCCCACCTCACCTTTCCCGTTAAGCAGCCATAGTGTGTTTTCTGCATGTGTGACTCTGTTCTGTTTTGTAATTCAGTTCAAGTGTAACGGTTTTTACATTCCCTCTATCAGTGATACCTTATGAGAAGTGTCCTTTTCTGTGTGACTTATTTCACTTAGAATCGTCGTACCTAAATCCACTCATCATGCTGCTACTAACCTTATGACATTGATTTCATGGCTGAGTGATATTCCATTGTACATAAGGACCACAACTTCTTTATCCATTTTTCTCTTTCCTTGGATATTTAAGGTGGAATGAAGTGGAGGTCCTTGTCAACAGAGCAGCCCTAAACTTTGGGGTGCTTGTGTCTTGCTGATTTTTAATTTTCCCAATTTATACCCCCATGAGTGGAAGTGCCCTATGCTCTCTAAGCTGTGTTTTTCAGATGTTTCAGGACACACCGTACACTTCTCCAGAGTGGCTGTTGGCAATTTACATCCCGCCCATCAGTGTAGCAAGGCTCTCATTTCTCCATGGCCTGTCCTGCATTTCTGGTTTTGACACATTTTTCAGCATGGCCCTTTTGACCGATGGGAAGTGAGACTTCTTTGTAGCGCTGATTTGCCTTTCCAGGTTGCTTGGTTGGCCAAAAAGGGCGTATGCGTTTTTTCCTGAATATATTCAGGAAAAAACGCATACGCCCTTTTTGGCCAAGGGCATCATTGTCAACATTTTGCCGCTTTTCATGTGCTTTAAAGGCGATTCGAATCTACCTCCTGAAATCTGTTTCCTGCAATTCTGCCTTGATTTAAAATCCTCTTCTTTGCCTTCCCTCAATATATTTGTGGACGAGAGTTATCATTTATAACTCTGCAGGTTTGTGAATTGCAGTGCCCTGAACCTCCATTTTACAACTCGCTTTTTTGGGAGCTGGCCGCAAAAGTGCAGGATGGCTTCAGGCCCTGTTCTGGTTCCGGGGGGCAGGCTGAGCATGTGGTTAATTCTTCTTCCTGATGGGAAAATAGAGTGACCTGTGCCTGTCCCGACACCAAGAGCTAGTCTCTCGTTGGTTCCCCGTCTTCCCGTTCATCCTCAGGACAAATTGCAACCTGTACGGAACAGGAGGTTAAAGGTGCTGATGCTCCAAGTAGGGAGATTGCTAGTAAAGCGGCTGGAATGGCGAACCCGGGCACAAGGAGATGAGAAATGAGGTGCGTTTTAGAAACCTTTCCCCATCACACGGTGTACCATCTTCTGGGTTTCTCATGCATGTTTTCGATGTAGGAAGATGCCCTTGAACCTGGAGATTTGGGACCCATGCGATGGGTACCACGCAGTATTACTTTAAAGGGTCTGCGTTTGCTCACCCAACCTCACCAAACCTCTCAGCCCCAAGAGTGTCCACCCTTATGTCTCATCCAGCTGTGGGTCTAGATATGGTCAATCCAGGTTGCATCACAGCCCCTGAACTCATTGTGTAAGAATTTCTATCTCTTTCACTGTCGTTGTTTCATGGGTTTTTCAAAGTAATTTATTTTCATAATGGGGTTTAGCTGCTTTTCACGGCTGTGTTTATGCCGCTTTACACCCACTTGACACACTAACAGAGAGATATCAATACATAGGTTTTAAGATTATTACTAGTCAGATATATTCTTGTGCGGTGAATAGGGCGTGTTGAGTCCAGTTCTCTGAGCAAGGAGTAGGTCTTGTCTATTACATATTGGGTTTATGGAACGGTATCTGAGCTAATTTGATACCCTTGTTTTATGTATCACCCCACCTCACCTTTCCCGTTAAGCAGCCATAGTGTGTTTTCTGCATGTGTGACTCTGTTCTGTTTTGTAATTCAGTTCAAGTGTAACGGTTTTTACATTCCCTCTATCAGTGATACCTTATGAGAAGTGTCCTTTTCTGTGTGACTTATTTCACTTAGAATCGTCGTACCTAAATCCACTCATCATGCTGCTACTAACCTTATGACATTGATTTCATGGCTGAGTGATATTCCATTGTACATAAGGACCACAACTTCTTTATCCATTTTTCTCTTTCCTTGGATATTTAAGGTGGAATGAAGTGGAGGTCCTTGTCAACAGAGCAGCCCTAAACTTTGGGGTGCTTGTGTCTTGCTGATTTTTAATTTTCCCAATTTATACCCCCATGAGTGGAAGTGCCCTATGCTCTCTAAGCTGTGTTTTTCAGATGTTTCAGGACACACCGTACACTTCTCCAGAGTGGCTGCTGGCAATTTACATCCCGCCCATCAGTGTAGCAAGGCTCTCATTTCTCCATGGCCTGTCCTGCATTTCTGGTTTTGACACATTTTTCAGCATGGCCCTTTTGACCGATGGGAAGTGAGACTTCTTTGTAGCGCTGATTTGCCTTTCCAGGTTGCTTGGTTGGCCAAAAAGGGCGTATGCGTTTTTTCCTGAATATATTCAGGAAAAAACGCATACGCCCTTTTTGGCCAAGGGCATCATTGTCAACATTTTGCCGCTTTTCATGTGCTTTAAAGGCGATTCGAATCTACCTCCTGAAATCTGTTTCCTGCAATTCTGCCTTGATTTAAAATCCTCTTCTTTGCCTTCCCTCAATATATTTGTGGACGAGAGTTATCATTTATAACTCTGCAGGTTTGTGAATTGCAGTGCCCTGAACCTCCATTTTACAACTCGCTTTTTTGGGAGCTGGCCGCAAAAGTGCAGGATGGCTTCAGGCCCTGTTCTGGTTCCGGGGGGCAGGCTGAGCATGTGGTTAATTCTTCTTCCTGATGGGAAAATAGAGTGACCTGTGCCTGTCCCGACACCAAGAGCTAGTCTCTCGTTGGTTCCCCGTCTTCCCGTTCATCCTCAGGACAAATTGCAACCTGTACGGAACAGGAGGTTAAAGGTGCTGATGCTCCAAGTAGGGAGATTGCTAGTAAAGCGGCTGGAATGGCGAACCCGGGCACAAGGAGATGAGAAATGAGGTGCGTTTTAGAAACCTTTCCCCATCACACGGTGTACCATCTTCTGGGTTTCTCATGCATGTTTTCGATGTAGGAAGATGCCCTTGAACCTGGAGATTTGGGACCCATGCGATGGGTACCACGCAGTATTACTTTAAAGGGTCTGCGTTTGCTCACCCAACCTCACCAAACCTCTCAGCCCCAAGAGTGTCCACCCTTATGTCTCATCCAGCTGTGGGTCTAGATATGGTCAATCCAGGTTGCATCACAGCCCCTGAACTCATTGTGTAAGAATTTCTATCTCTTTCACTGTCGTTGTTTCATGGGTTTTTCAAAGTAATTTATTTTCATAATGGGGTTTAGCTGCTTTTCACGGCTGTGTTTATGCCGCTTTACACCCACTTGACACACTAACAGAGAGATATCAATACATAGGTTTTAAGATTATTACTAGTCAGATATATTCTTGTGCGGTGAATAGGGCGTGTTGAGTCCAGTTCTCTGAGCAAGGAGTAGGTCTTGTCTATTACATATTGGGTTTATGGAACGGTATCTGAGCTAATTTGATACCCTTGTTTTATGTATCACCCCACCTCACCTTTCCCGTTAAGCAGCCATAGTGTGTTTTCTGCATGTGTGACTCTGTTCTGTTTTGTAATTCAGTTCAAGTGTAACGGTTTTTACATTCCCTCTATCAGTGATACCTTATGAGAAGTGTCCTTTTCTGTGTGACTTATTTCACTTAGAATCGTCGTACCTAAATCCACTCATCATGCTGCTACTAACCTTATGACATTGATTTCATGGCTGAGTGATATTCCATTGTACATAAGGACCACAACTTCTTTATCCATTTTTCTCTTTCCTTGGATATTTAAGGTGGAATGAAGTGGAGGTCCTTGTCAACAGAGCAGCCCTAAACTTTGGGGTGCTTGTGTCTTGCTGATTTTTAATTTTCCCAATTTATACCCCCATGAGTGGAAGTGCCCTATGCTCTCTAAGCTGTGTTTTTCAGATGTTTCAGGACACACCGTACACTTCTCCAGAGTGGCTGCTGGCAATTTACATCCCGCCCATCAGTGTAGCAAGGCTCTCATTTCTCCATGGCCTGTCCTGCATTTCTGGTTTTGACACATTTTTCAGCATGGCCCTTTTGACCGATGGGAAGTGAGACTTCTTTGTAGCGCTGATTTGCCTTTCCAGGTTGCTTGGTTGGCCAAAAAGGGCGTATGCGTTTTTTCCTGAATATATTCAGGAAAAAACGCATACGCCCTTTTTGGCCAAGGGCATCATTGTCAACATTTTGCCGCTTTTCATGTGCTTTAAAGGCGATTCGAATCTACCTCCTGAAATCTGTTTCCTGCAATTCTGCCTTGATTTAAAATCCTCTTCTTTGCCTTCCCTCAATATATTTGTGGACGAGAGTTATCATTTATAACTCTGCAGGTTTGTGAATTGCAGTGCCCTGAACCTCCATTTTACAACTCGCTTTTTTGGGAGCTGGCCGCAAAAGTGCAGGATGGCTTCAGGCCCTGTTCTGGTTCCGGGGGGCAGGCTGAGCATGTGGTTAATTCTTCTTCCTGATGGGAAAATAGAGTGACCTGTGCCTGTCCCGACACCAAGAGCTAGTCTCTCGTTGGTTCCCCGTCTTCCCGTTCATCCTCAGGACAAATTGCAACCTGTACGGAACAGGAGGTTAAAGGTGCTGATGCTCCAAGTAGGGAGATTGCTAGTAAAGCGGCTGGAATGGCGAACCCGGGCACAAGGAGATGAGAAATGAGGTGCGTTTTAGAAACCTTTCCCCATCACACGGTGTACCATCTTCTGGGTTTCTCATGCATGTTTTCGATGTAGGAAGATGCCCTTGAACCTGGAGATTTGGGACCCATGCGATGGGTACCACGCAGTATTACTTTAAAGGGTCTGCGTTTGCTCACCCAACCTCACCAAACCTCTCAGCCCCAAGAGTGTCCACCCTTATGTCTCATCCAGCTGTGGGTCTAGATATGGTCAATCCAGGTTGCATCACAGCCCCTGAACTCATTGTGTAAGAATTTCTATCTCTTTCACTGTCGTTGTTTCATGGGTTTTTCAAAGTAATTTATTTTCATAATGGGGTTTAGCTGCTTTTCACGGCTGTGTTTATGCCGCTTTACACCCACTTGACACACTAACAGAGAGATATCAATACATAGGTTTTAAGATTATTACTAGTCAGATATATTCTTGTGCGGTGAATAGGGCGTGTTGAGTCCAGTTCTCTGAGCAAGGAGTAGGTCTTGTCTACTACATATTGGGTTTATGGAACGGTATCTGAGCTAATTTGATACCCTTGTTTTATGTATCACCCCACCTCACCTTTCCCGTTAAGCAGCCATAGTGTGTTTTCTGCATGTGTGACTCTGTTCTGTTTTGTAATTCAGTTCAAGTGTAACGGTTTTTACATTCCCTCTATCAGTGATACCTTATGAGAAGTGTCCTTTTCTGTGTGACTTATTTCACTTAGAATCGTCGTACCTAAATCCACTCATCATGCTGCTACTAACCTTATGACATTGATTTCATGGCTGAGTGATATTCCATTGTACATAAGGACCACAACTTCTTTATCCATTTTTCTCTTTCCTTGGATATTTAAGGTGGAATGAAGTGGAGGTCCTTGTCAACAGAGCAGCCCTAAACTTTGGGGTGCTTGTGTCTTGCTGATTTTTCATTTTCCCAATTTATACCCCCATGAGTGGAAGTGCCCTATGCTCTCTAAGCTGTGTTTTTCAGATGTTTCAGGACACACCGTACACTTCTCCAGAGTGGCTGTTGGCAATTTACATCCCGCCCATCAGTGTAGCAAGGCTCCCATTTCTCCATGGCCTGTCCTGCATTTCTGGTTTTGACACTTTTTTCAGCATGGCCCTTTTGACCGATGGGAAGCGAGACTTCTCTGTAGCGCTGATTTGCCTTTCCAGGTTGCTTGGTTGGCCAAAAAGGGCGTATGCGTTTTTTCCTGAATATATTCAGGAAAAAACGCATACGCCCTTTTTGGCCAAGGGCATCATTGTCAACGTTTTGCCGCTTTTCATGTGCTTTAAAGGCGATTCGTATCTACCTCCTGAAATCTGTTTCGTGCAATTCTGCCTTGATTTCAAATCCTCTTCTTTGCCTTCCCTCAATATATTGGTGGACGAGAGTTATCATTTATAACTCTGCAGGTTTGTGAATTGCAGTGCCCTGAACCTCCATTTTACAACTCGCTTTTTTGGGAGCTGGCCGCAAAAGCGCAGGATGGCTTCAGGCCCTGTTCTGGTTCCGGGGGGCAGGCTGAGCCTGTGGTTAATTCTTCTTCCTGACGGGAAAATAGAGTGACTTGTGCCTGTCCCGACACCAAGAGCTTGTCTCTCGTTGGTTCCCCGTCTTCCCGTTCATCCTCAGGACAAATTGCAACCTGTACGGAACAGGAGGTTAAAGGTGCTGATGCTCCAAGTAGGGAGATTGCTAGTAAAGCGGCTGGAATGGCGAACCCGGGCACAAGGAGATGAGAAATGAGGTGCGTTTTAGAAACCTTTCCCCATCACACGGTGTACCATCTTCTGGGTTTCTCATGCATGTTTTCGATGTAGGAAGATGCCCTTGAACCTGGAGATTTGGGACCCATGCGATGGGTACCACGCAGTATTACTTTAAAGGGTCTGCGTTTGCTCACCCAACCTCACCAAACCTCTCAGCCCCAAGAGTGTCCACCCTTATGTCTCATCCAGCTGTGGGTCTAGATATGGTCAATCCAGGTTGCATCACAGCCCCTGAACTCATTGTGTAAGAATTTCTATCTCTTTCACTGTCGTTGTTTCATGGGTTTTTCAAAGTAATTTATTTTCATAATGGGGTTTAGCTGCTTTTCACGGCTGTGTTTATGCCGCTTTACACCCACTTGACACACTAACAGAGAGATATCAATACATAGGTTTTAAGATTATTACTAGTCAGATATATTCTTGTGCGGTGAATAGGGCGTGTTGAGTCCAGTTCTCTGAGCAAGGAGTAGGTCTTGTCTACTACATATTGGGTTTATGGAACGGTATCTGAGCTAATTTGATACCCTTGTTTCATGTATCACCCCACCTCACCTTTCCCGTTAAGCAGCCATAGTGTGTTTTCTGCATGTGTGACTCTGTTCTGTTTTGTAATTCAGTTCAAGTGTAACGGTTTTTACATTCCCTCTATCAGTGATACCTTATGAGAAGTGTCCTTTTCTGTGTGACTTATTTCACTTAGAATCGTCGTACCTAAATCCACTCATCATGCTGCTACTAACCTTATGACATTGATTTCATGGCTGAGTGATATTCCATTGTACATAAGGACCACAACTTCTTTATCCATTTTTCTCTTTCCTTGGATATTTAAGGTGGAATGAAGTGGAGGTCCTTGTCAACAGAGCAGCCCTAAACTTTGGGGTGCTTGTGTCTTGCTGATTTTTAATTTTCCCAATTTATACCCCCATGAGTGGAAGTGCCCTATGCTCTCTAAGCTGTGTTTTTCAGATGTTTCAGGACACACCGTACACTTCTCCAGAGTGGCTGTTGGCAATTTACATCCCGCCCATCAGTGTAGCAAGGCTCCCATTTCTCCATGGCCTGTCCTGCATTTCTGGTTTTGACACTTTTTTCAGCATGGCCCTTTTGACCGATGGGAAGCGAGACTTCTCTGTAGCACTGATTTGCCTTTCCAGGTTGCTTGGTTGGCCAAAAAGGGCGTATGCGTTTTTTCCTGAATATATTCAGGAAAAAACGCATACGCCCTTTTTGGCCAAGGGCATCATTGTCAACGTTTTGCCGCTTTTCATGTGCTTTAAAGGCGATTCGTATCTACCTCCTGAAATCTGTTTCGTGCAATTCTGCCTTGATTTCAAATCCTCTTCTTTGCCTTCCCTCAATATATTTGTGGACGAGAGTTATCATTTATAAATCTGCAGGTTTGTGAATTGCAGTGCCCTGAACCTCCATTTTACAACTCGCTTTTTTGGGAGCTGGCCGCAAAAGCGCAGGATGGCTTCAGGCCCTGTTCTGGTTCCGGGGGGCAGGCTGAGCCTGTGGTTAATTCTTCTTCCTGATGGGAAAATAGAGTGACCTGTGCCTGTCCCGACACCAAGAGCTAGTCTCTCGTTGGTTCCCCGTCTTCCCATTCATCCTCAGGACAAATTGCAACCTGTACGGAACAGGAGGTTAAAGGTGCTGATGCTCCAAGTAGGGAGATTGCTAGTAAAGCGGCTGGAATGGCGAACCCGGGCACAAGGAGATGAGAAATGAGGTGCGTTTTAGAAACCTTTCCCCATCACACGGTGTACCATCTTCTGGGTTTCTCATGCATGTTTTCGATGTAGGAAGATGCCCTTGAACCTGGAGATTTGGGACCCATGCGATGGGTACCACGCCGTATTACTTTAAAGGGTCTGGGTTTGCTCACCCAACCTCACCAAAACTCTCAGCCCCAAGAATGTCCACCCTTATGTCTCATCCAGCTGTGGGTCTAGATATGGTCAATCCAGGTTGCATCACAGCCCCTGAACTCATTGTGTAAGAATTTCTATCTCTTTCACTGTCGTTGTTTCATGGGTTTTTCAAAGTAATTTATTTTCATAATGGGGTTTAGCTGCTTTTCACGGCTGGGTTTATGCCGCTTTACACCCACTTGACACACTAACCGAGAGATATCAATACATAGGTTTTAAGATTATTACTAGTCAGATATATTCTTGTGCGGTGAATAGGGCGTGTTGAGTCCAGTTCTCTGAGCAAGGAGTAGGTCTTGTCAACTACATATTGGGTTTATGGAACGGTATCTGAGCTAATTTGATACCCTTGTTTTATGTATCACCCCACCTCACCTTTCCCGTTAAGCAGCCATAGTCTGTTTTCTGCATGTGTGACTCTGTTCTGTTTTGTAATTCAGTTCAAGTGTAACGGTTTTTACATTCCCTCTATCAGTGATACCTTATGAGAAGTGTCCTTTTCTGTGTGACTTATTTCACTTAGAATCGTCGTACCTAAATCCACTCATCATGCTGCTACTAACCTTATGACATTGATTTCATGGCTGAGTGATATTCCATTGTACATAAGGACCACAACTTCTTTATCCATTTTTCTCTTTCCTGGGATATTGAAGGTGGAATGAAGTGGAGGTCCTTGTCAACAGAGCAGCCCTAAACTTTGGGTTGCTTGTGTCTTGCTGATTTTTCATTTTCCCAATTTATACCCCCATGAGTGGAAGTGCCCTATGCTCTCTAAGCTGTGTTTTTCAGATGTTTCAGGACACACCGTACACTTCTCCAGAGTGGCTGTTGGCAATTTACATCCCGCCCATCAGTGTAGCAAGGCTCCCATTTCTCCATGGCCTGTACTGCATTTCTGGTTTTGACACTTTTTTCAGCATGGCCCTTTTGACTGATGGGAAGCGAGACTTCTCTGTAGCACTGATTTGCCTTTCCAGGTTGCTTGGTTGGCCAAAAAGGGCGTATGCGTTTTTTCCTGAATATATTCAGGAAAAAACGCATACGCCCTTTTTGGCCAAGGGCATCATTGTCAACGTTTTGCCGCTTTTCATGTGCTTTAAAGGCGATTCGTATCTACCTCCTGAAATCTGTTTCGTGCAATTCTGCCTTGATTTCAAATTCTCTTCTTTGCCTTCCCTCAATATATTTGTGGACGAGAGTTATCATTTATAACTCTGCAGGTTTGTGAATTGCAGTGCCCTGAACCTCCATTTTACAACTCGCTTTTTTGGGAGCTGGCCGCAAAAGCGCAGGATGGCTTCAGGCCCTGTTCTGGTTCCGGGGGGCAGGCTGAGCCTGTGGTTAATTCTTCTTCCTGATGGGAAAATAGAGTGACCTGTGCCTGTCCCGACACCAAGAGCTAGTCTCTCGTTGGTTCCCCGTCTTCCCGTTCATCCTCAGGACAAATTGCAACCTGTACGGAACAGGAGGTTAAAGGTGCTGATGCTCCAAGTAGGGAGATTGCTAGTAAAGCGGCTGGAATGGCGAACCCGGGCACAAGGAGATGAGAAATGAGGTGCGTTTTAGAAACCTTTCCCCATCACACGGTGTACCATCTTCTGGGTTTCTCAGGCATGTTTTCGATGTAGGAAGATGCCCTTGAACCTGGAGATTTGGGACCCATGCGATGGGTACCACACCGTATTACTTTAAAGGGTCTGCGTTTGCTCACCCAACCTCACCAAACCTCTCAGCCCCAAGAGTGTCCACCCTTATGTCTCATCCAGCTGTGCGTCTAGATATGGTCAATCCAGGTTGCATCACAGCCCCTGAACGCATTGTGTAAGAATTTCTCTCTCTTTCACTGTCTTTGTTTCATGGGTGTTTCAAAGTAATTTATTTTTATAATGGGGTTTAGCTGCTTTTCACTGCTGTGTTTATGCCGCTTTACACCCACTTGACACACTAACAGAGAGATATCAATACATAGGTTTTACGATTATTATTAGTCAGATATATTCTTGTGCGGTGAATAGGGCGTGTTGAGTCCAGTTCTCTGAGCAAGGAGTAGGTCTTGTCTATTACATATTGGGTTTATGGAACGGTATCTGAGCTAATTTGATACCCTTGTTTTATGTATCACCCCACCTCACCTTTCCCGTTAAGCAGCCATAGTCTGTTTTCTGCATGTGTGACTCTGTTCTGTTTTGTAATTCAGTTCAAGTGTAACGGTTTTTACATTCCCTCTATCAGTGATACCTTATGAGAAGTGTCCTTTTCTGTGTGACTTATTTCACTTAGAATCGTCGTACCTAAATCCACTCATCATGCTGCTACTAACCTTACGACATTGATTTCCTGGCTGAGTGATATTCCAATGTACATAAGGACCACAACTTCTTTATCCATTTTTCTCTTTCCTGGGATATTTAAGGTGGAATGAAGTGGAGGTCCTGGTCAACAGAGCAGCCCTAAACTTTGGGGTGCTTGTGTCTTGCTGATTTTTAATTTTCCCAATTTATACCCCCATGAGTGGAAGTGCCCTATGCTCTCTAAGCTGTGTTTTTCAGATGTTTCAGGACTCACCGGACACTTCTCCAGAGTGGCTCTTGGCAATTTACATCCCGCCCATCAGTGTAGCAAGGCTCCCATTTCTCCATGGCCTGTCCTGCATTTCTGGTTTTGACACTTTTTTCAGCATGGCCCTTTTGACCGATGGGAAGCGAGACTTCTTTGTAGCGCTGATTTGCCTTTCCAGGTGGCTTGGTTGGCCAAAAAGGGCGTATGCGTTTTTTCCTGAATATATTCAGGAAAAAACGCATACGCCCTTTTTGGCCAAGGGCATCATTGTCAACGTTTTGCCGCTTTTCATGTGCTTTAAAGGCGATTCGAATCTACCTCCTGAAATCTGTTTCCTGCAATTCTGCCTTGATTTCAAATCCTCTTCTTTGCCTTCCCTCAATATATTTGTGGACGAGAGTTATCATTAATAACTCTGCAGGTTTGTGAATTGCAGTGCCCTGAACCTCCATTTTACAACTCGTTTTTATGGGAGCTGGCCGCAAAATCGCAGAATGGCTTCAGGCCCTCTTCTGGTTCTGGGGGGCAGGCTGAGCCTGTGGTTAATTCTTCTTTCTGATGGGAAAATAGAGTGACCTGTGCCTGTCCCAACACCAAGAGCTAGTCTCTCGTTGGTTCCCCGTCTTCCCGTTTATCCTCAGGACAAATTGCAACCTGTATGGAACAGGAGGTTAAAGGTGCTGATGCTCCAAGTAGGGAGCTTGCTAGTAAAGCGGCTGGAATGGCGAACCCGGGCACAAGGAGATG
This sequence comes from Balaenoptera borealis, assembly GCF_965194805.1. NCBI lineage: Eukaryota > Metazoa > Chordata > Mammalia > Artiodactyla > Balaenopteridae > Balaenoptera > Balaenoptera borealis. The sequence goes on along the minus strand of NW_028123667.1, from coordinate 3,481 downwards.
AGAAATGAGGTGCGTTTTAGAAACCTTTCCCCATCACACGGTGTACCATCTTCTGGGTTTCTCATGTATGTTTTTGATGTAGGAAGATGCCCTTGAACCTGGAGATTTGGGAACCATGCGATGGGTACCACGCAGTATTCCTTTAAAGGGTCTGCGTTTGCTCACCCAACCTCACCAAACCTCTCAGCCCCAAGAGTGTCCACCCTTATGTCTCATCCAGCTGTGCGTCTAGATATGGTCAATCCAGGTTGCATCACAGCCCCTGAACGCATTGTGTAAGAATTTCTCTCTCTTTCACTGTCTTTGTTTCATGGGTGATTCAAAGTAATTTATTTTTATAATGGGGTTTAGCTGCTTTTCACTGCTGTGTTTATGCCGCTTTACACCCACTTGACACACTAACAGAGAGATATCAATACATAGGTTTTAAGATTATTATTAGTCAGATATATTCTTGTGCGGTGAATAGGGCGTGTTGAGTCCAGTTCTCTGAGCAAGGAGTAGGTCTTGTCTATTACATATTGGGTTTATGGAACGGTATCTGAGCTAATTTGATACCCTTGTTTTATGTATCACCCCACCTCACCTTTCCCGTTAAGCAGCCATAGTCTGTTTTCTGCATGTGTGACTCTGTTCTGTTTTGTAATTCAGTTCAAGTGTAACGGTTTTTACATTCCCTCTATCAGTGATACCTTATGAGAAGTGTCCTTTTCTGTGTGACTTATTTCACTTAGAATCGTCGTACCGAAATCCACTCATCATGCTGCTACTAACCTTATGACATTGATTTCATGGCTGAGTGATATTCCATTGTACATAAGGACCACAACTTCTTTATCCATTTTTCTCTTTCCTGGGATATTGAAGGTGGAATGAAGTGGAGGTCCTTGTCAACAGAGCAGCCCTCAACTTTGGGGTGCTTGTGTCTTGCTGATTTTTAATTTTCCCAATTTATACCCCCATGAGTGGAAGTGCCCTATGCTCTCTAAGCTGTGTTTTTCAGATGTTTCAGGACACACCGTACACTTCTCCAGAGTGGCTGTTGGCAATTTACATCCCGCCCATCAGTGTAGCAAGGCTCTCATTTCTCCATGGCCTGTCCTGCATTTCTGGTTTTGACACATTTTTCAGCATGGCCCTTTTGACCGATGGGAAGTGAGACTTCTTTGTGGCGCTGATTTGCCTTTCCAGGTTGCTTGGTTGGCCAAAAAGGGCGTATGCGTTTTTTCCTGAATATATTCAGGAAAAAACGCATACGCCCTTTTTGGCCAAGGGCATCATTGTCAACATTTTGCCGCTTTTCATGTGCTTTAAAGGCGATTCGAATCTACCTCCTGAAATCTGTTTCCTGCAATTCTGCCTTGATTTAAAATCCTCTTCTTTGCCTTCCCTCAATATATTTGTGGACGAGAGTTATCATTTATAACTCTGCAGGTTTGTGAATTGCAGTGCCCTGAACCTCCATTTTACAACTCGCTTTTTTGGGAGCTGGCCGCAAAAGTGCAGGATGGCTTCAGGCCCTGTTCTGGTTCCGGGGGGCAGGCTGAGCCTGTGGTTAATTCTTTTTCCTGATGGGAAAATAGAGTGACCTGTGCCTGTCCCAACACCAAGAGCTAGTCTCTCGTTGGTTCCCCGTCTTCCCATTCATCCTCAGGACAAATTGCAACCTGTACGGAACAGGAGGTTAAAGGTGCTGATGCTCCAAGTAGGGAGATTGCTAGTAAAGCGGCTGGAATGGCGAACCCGGGCACAAGGAGATGAGAAATGAGGTGCGTTTTAGAAACATTTCCCCATCACACGGTGTACTATCTTCTGGGTTTCTCATGCATGTTTTCGATGTAGGAAGATGCCCTTGAAGCTGGAGATTTGGGACCCATGTGATGGGTACCACGCAGTATTACTTTAAAGGGTCTGCGTTTGCTCACCCAACCTCACCAAACCTCTCAGCCCCAAGAGTGTCCACCCTTATGTCTCATCCAGCTGTGGGTCTAGATATGGTCAATCCAGGTTGCATCACAGCCCCTGAACGCATTGTGTAAGAATTTCTCTCTCTTTCACTGTCGTTGTTTCATGGGTTTTTCAAAGTAATTTATTTTCATAATGGGGTTTAGCTGCTTTTCACGGCTGTGTTTATGCCGCTTTACACCCACTTGACACACTAACAGAGAGATATCAATACATAGGTTTTAAGATTATTATTAGTCAGATATATTCTTGTGCGGTGAATAGGGCGTGTTGAGTCCAGTTCTCTGAGCAAGGAGTAGGTCTTGTCTATTACATATTGGGTTTATGGAACGGTATCTGAGCTAATTTGATACCCTTGTTTTATGTATCACCCCACCTCACCTTTCCCGTTAAGCAGCCATAGTCTGTTTTCTGCATGTGTGACTCTGTTCTGTTTTGTAATTCAGTTCAAGTGTAACGGTTTTTACATTCCCTCTATCAGTGATACCTTATGAGAAGTGTCCTTTTCTGTGTGACTTATTTCACTTAGAATCGTCGTACCGAAATCCACTCATCATGCTGCTACTAACCTTATGACATTGATTTCATGGCTGAGTGATATTCCATTGTACATAAGGACCACAACTTCTTTATCCATTTTTCTCTTTCCTGGGATATTGAAGGTGGAATGAAGTGGAGGTCCTTGTCAACAGAGCAGCCCTCAACTTTGGGGTGCTTGTGTCTTGCTGATTTTTAATTTTCCCAATTTATACCCCCATGAGTGGAAGTGCCCTATGCTCTCTAAGCTGTGTTTTTCAGATGTTTCAGGACACACCGTACACTTCTCCAGAGTGGCTGTTGGCAATTTACATCCCGCCCATCAGTGTAGCAAGGCTCTCATTTCTCCATGGCCTGTCCTGCATTTCTGGTTTTGACACATTTTTCAGCATGGCCCTTTTGACCGATGGGAAGTGAGACTTCTTTGTGGCGCTGATTTGCCTTTCCAGGTTGCTTGGTTGGCCAAAAAGGGCGTATGCGTTTTTTCCTGAATATATTCAGGAAAAAACGCATACGCCCTTTTTGGCCAAGGGCATCATTGTCAACATTTTGCCGCTTTTCATGTGCTTTAAAGGCGATTCGAATCTACCTCCTGAAATCTGTTTCCTGCAATTCTGCCTTGATTTAAAATCCTCTTCTTTGCCTTCCCTCAATATATTTGTGGACGAGAGTTATCATTTATAACTCTGCAGGTTTGTGAATTGCAGTGCCCTGAACCTCCATTTTACAACTCGCTTTTTTGGGAGCTGGCCGCAAAAGTGCAGGATGGCTTCAGGCCCTGTTCTGGTTCCGGGGGGCAGGCTGAGCCTGTGGTTAATTCTTTTTCCTGATGGGAAAATAGAGTGACCTGTGCCTGTCCCAACACCAAGAGCTAGTCTCTCGTTGGTTCCCCGTCTTCCCATTCATCCTCAGGACAAATTGCAACCTGTACGGAACAGGAGGTTAAAGGTGCTGATGCTCCAAGTAGGGAGATTGCTAG